>NW_020954599.1:14905102-14910912 GCF_900497805.2 Vombatus ursinus
CCTACTATGTGCCAGATACCATGCTGAATACTTTACAAATATTATCTCAATATTAGCATAATATTATTATTAGCATTAGCAGTTGTATATAACATTATTTTTAACCTCAGAATTATGGCTAGCATTTATAGAGTACCTACTATGTGCCAAATAGTTATTATTATTTGTATAAATATACAAATATAAGCAATAATAATAATAACTATTATAATTATTGTTTGTATTTGTTTCCCCAGTGTTTAGCACAGTGTCTGGCACATAGTAGGAACTTAATAAATGTTTGTTGACTTGACTTGGTAGTACTACCTTCATGGAAGGTACTACCTAGAGCCTGTGCTGAGCTGATATGTGAATTTTTGAAAAGTCAAGGTCCATGATGGGATGAGGTATTGACAAGGACTTCAATAGGGACCAAATTGTTTATAAAAATATTCAATAGGACTAGTTTGTGCACTGATCCCTAGGGATCCCACTATTTATACTTCTCCAAATGCAGAAACAGTTGCCATTATGCTTTCATTTCTGTTTCTAAGCCAGTTCCCAACAGAATATTTTCCTCTTTCCATAGTCCTAGAATGAGCCAGGTTTTTGTTTTGTAGCTTTTCTGTGGAAAATTTTCTAGGACTTTCTGAAAGTCAAAATAAATTATATCCACTCATTTCCCTTTTGTTCAACTCAAAGAACTCTAATAATTAATCAAGTGTAATGTTCCTTAGAGAAGCTACCTTTACTCTTAGTAACAACCATTCTTAACTTGAGGTGTGTGAACTTGATTTTTAAAAATAGATTGATAACTGTATTTTAATATAATTGATTTTCTTTGTATGTATTTTATGGTAGCACAATGGACAGAGCACTAGACCTGAAGTCAGGAAGACCTAAGTTCAAATCCAGTCTCAAATGCTGTCACTCTGTTTGCCTCAGTTACCTCACCTGTAAAATGGGGATAATAATACCACCTACCTCCCAGAGTTGTTGTGAGGATTAAATGAGGTAATAATTATAAATGCCTGGCATATAAAAATAAACACTATATAAATGTTAGCTATTGCTACTAGTATGACCCTGGGCAAGTCATTTAAACTCTATTTGCCTTAGTCACCTTACCTATAAAACAAGGTTAATAATAACACCTACCTCCCTGGGTTTTTGTGAGGCTCAAATGTCATAATATTTGTAATGTGCTTAGTATAGTGCCTGGCACATAGTAGGCATTATATAAATACTAGATATTATTAATATTTTAAAAACATTATTCCCAATACAAGTCCATAAGCTTCATTCAATTGCCAAAGGGGTCCACAACTCAAAAAAGCAGAAGTTTTGATAGGAAATAGACAAGAGTTACACAGGGTGAGAAGGGGAAAGTGAACTGTCATTTGTACCATGCGAAGAAGTATGTATATCAATGAGATGAAAATCTAAAGAAGACTTGAAGCTCATTCCACCATGATATTGTTCAGAAGATCTCATCTTTGTTGTTGTTGTTTTTCAGAGAAGCAATTTTTAGGTACTGAGTATTTTCTGAACTAGCAAGAGTTATAACCTGTTACCTTTCTGTTGGACCATTCTTTCCATTAATTGGATTTGTGCATCTATCACTGATGATTTCTATGCAAAGCATTGTAAAATGGACAGACCATTTATTTAGCCAAAACCTAGCCCTTCAAAAGGAAAAAAAATGTTTTACTCAGTACATGCATTTTAGAAAACAATTTGGAATTATGCGAATAAAGTAACTAAAATGTTTATACTCTCTGACCCAGACATTCCATTACTACTCTTATAACCCAAGGAGGACATTGATTGATCAGAAAAAAAGTCCCCCTATACACCAAAATATTTATAGCAGCACTTTTTGTGATAGTAAAGAATTGGAAACAAAGTTGATGCCCATTGACTAGAAATAGCTAAACAAATTATGGTACATGAATATAATAGCATATTACTGTACTCTCTACACATTCGGTTCATATTTTGTTTCTTTTTAAAAATATATTTTTATTAGTATCTTTTGTTTCTTTACATAAGTTTTCCCCAGTATCCTTCTCCCTTCCCTCTCAGAGAGCCATCCCATAGAACATATAAGACAAAAAAAAGGGGGAAAAATCAGCATCATTAATCAATACTTCTGAAAACATATGTCATATGTAACACTTGTGGACCTCCCACAGGGGGCATCTTCTCATGTTTCTTCTTCTAAGCCATGCTTATTCTTTATACTTTTGCAACATTAACTTTTGATTTTTTTTTTTTTGTGTGTGTGGTTGTTCTCTTTGTTTACATTGCTGTAGTCATTTTTTCTTGGCTCTGCTTTCTTCAGTCTGTTTCAGTTCATGTAGATGTTTCCATGCTTTTCTGTATTTATAACATTTGTCATTTCTCATAGTAGAGTAATATGCTATTACATTCATGTACCATAATTTGTCTATGGGCATCAGCTTTGTTTCCAGTTCTTTGTTACTGCAAAAAGTGCTGCTACAAATATTTTGATGTAGTTGGGGTTTTTTTCCTTATCACTCAGTGGCCTCTTTGGGATACAAGACTAGAATCTCTGGGTCAGAGGATATAAACATTTTTGTTCTCTTATTTCCATAATACCAAATTGTTTTCTTAAATGGTTGTGCTGGTTCACAGCTCCACCAACAATGTGCAAGTGTGCCTATCTTCTCACAACCCCTCCAACATTGACTGTTCCCATCTTTTGTCATTTTTGCCATTTTCAAGGTATGAAGTGAAACACCAGGTTGCTTTGATTTGTCTTTTGTCATTAGTGATAGGGAGCATTCATTATTACTCTATTTCTAATCTTACTTTTATGTTTGACAATACAACCCATAATGCCCCAAAGGTTAAGTTCTTGGATTTCCTGGTAGTCTCAGTGACACTTATAAGCTTAAAAGAAGCTTGGGTTTGGTGCCTGAGTCTTGGGCCGAATCTGAAGTTCAATTTCAGTTCACATGCTGTCTGAGTAACTTCACAGTGGAGACATTGGGGAATAGTGGATAGAATGCTGAATTTAAAGTCAAGGAGATCTGTGTTCAAATCTCACTTCAGACACAAACTATGTGACACCAAGTAAGTGACTTCATCTCTCTTGGCCTCAATTAACTTGTTTGTAAAATGGTGGTGGTAGTGGTGGTTTGAATTTGATGCCCTCTGAAATACTTTCTAACACCAAGTCTATAAGCCTATTATCCTCTGAAACAAACTGAATTAATCTCAGAAGAGGTGGATTATATTGAGATTGGCTTTTGGGATTGAGGTGCCCAAACTACCGTCCCTTGGAGAGGACAAGAAGTAAAGAGAAAGGAAACAAGGAAAATATGTTTAGATCTTATAATGACCCACAAATTCTGGGGAAGAGCCTTGCATCTTTGTCCCAAGAGCTACAATTTTAGAAGTTAGGGACAATATTCTAAGGAAATAATCAGGGGTTTGGGTGGTTTCTTGCCGTTGTTTCAGGACAATGGACAGACCTCCTTTCCTTAGGCCAAAAGAGAAAGGATGTTCCTTCCATTCCTGTGTTCTGATTGGTCCACCGTCTTCATGAGTGTGGCATGAAGGTTAAACAAAGAAGATTCCTACTAGAGATGGACTCCTCCCACAGGTCCCTCCAGTCTATCTTGTGTGTCCAATGGGGTCCTCCCATAGCATTAACCTTTATTTGCCACGCTGTACTACCAACCTTGCATTAGCCAATGAGCTGTTTTATCTACTGTATAGAATTCTACATGTGATAACATTTTTTGCATAATGAACAGCACATTTGTTTTTGGTGTGGAACAGAAACATGGATCTAAGCGCTCTTCTCTTTAAACTTTCAGCAATCATTGCCACAGTAGCCCAAGTGCATTCAATTGGGTGAGGAGACAGGATAATTTCCTTAAGCGCCAGTTAACTTCAAATAGTGAGAAATTCCATCCTGGTTAACTGTCTTTGCCACCCCTTGCCATCATGGGCCACAAAGAGAATTGAGCAAGGGAATGTAGAGGACTTGGATGGTTGTTGTTGCCGTCATTGTTGTTGACTTGGGACAGATGTAATCATGGCTAGAAAAACAGTTCAAAGTGCAGAGGAGTCAATGGGATCACCTTTTCAAAGAATGGTCACTTATCATTTATCAGGTTCCTCCCTACAGAGGCAGCATGGTGTAGTAGAGAAAGGACAGAAGGCACAGAATCAGGGGCCCTGAGTTTGAGATCAGGCTTTGGTATTGATTAGCCATGTTATCCCATCCCATAGACCTTGTTTCCTCATTTATAGAGTGGGAATGCTGTTCATTCTTTTACTTACCTCACAGTGTTCTTTTGTGGAGAGTGCTTTGTAGATCTTACCATGGCTTAGGGATACAGACTTTCAAAAAAAATCTTCCTGAAAATAAAGGCATAATGAGATGGAAGCTAGGTGGTGAAGTGGATAGGGTGCTGGGCCTAGAGTCAGGAAGACTCCTCTTCCGTAGCTGTAGACACTTACTAGCTGTGTGATCCTGGGCAAGCCACTTAAATTTGTTTGCCTCAGTTTTCTCACCTATAAAATGAGCTGGAGACAGAAATGGCAAACCATTCCAGTATCTCTGCCAAGAAAACCCCAAATTGGGTCACAAAGAGACTGAAAAACAACAGAAGGCATAATAATTGTTTACGCTAACTATGAATATTATGTAGTACAGAGGTGTCACACTCAGAGCCTGCAGAATACAACAACATTTCAGAGAGAAATGTAAACCAGATTAAAATAAAATTGGGAAATGTTTGACAAAATAAAATTTTAAAAATAATACAACACAGGTAACGGTTAATTTGAGGTTTTCTAAGTCAACCTTAAGTCAATGTGGTCTTCAGGAATCCATTTCTATTGGATGCTGACACCACTGACATGGTGAGCATGCCCAAGCATGACCAGGAGGATCAGGGTCATTCAATTCAAATTAACAGATTAATAAGCACCTACTGTGTGCAAAGCTCACAGTGCTGGGCCCACAAAGCAAAACAACAATACAGCCTGTCCTCAAGGTCCTTAAATTCTAAGGAGATAGATTTGGCAAATTGTGAATTCCCAAGACAAGAAGTAAATTCCCTATGGGGCAACCAGGTAGAGATGTCCAGGAAGCTAATGCAAGGCTGGCAGTGCAGGGTGGCAAGTAAAGATTAATACTATGGGAGTCTTCTTTGCCTCACAGATAAGCTTGGGCACTGACTCAAGGTTATGCTTAAGTCACACACCTGGAATTACACCCTTGGACTTGACCTTTAAAAATGACTAGAAAGAAAAACATAGGACTGACTATACCTGGGCACAGGCTTGATAATTGAATAAAAGCCTGTGGAGCTACGTGAGACTCTTCTGGCCAACCATGTGGTCCTGGGGATCATATCCATTGAGAAACCATCCCCAGATGGAGACACGGATGAAGAGAGGGAAAGAAGGAGAAATGTAGGGAGAAACAGCATCCCCCAGAAGAATTTTCCAAACTATGGAATACACCAGCATTATCTATGGAGGTCTGAGACCCTCTCTGATGATAGGTGAAGCAATGTCCAAAATTATTGGATTGCTTTGAGTATCTACTTTTTTTCCAGTGAACTCAAAGTTAAAATAAAAAATAAAAAATTGACATGGTGAATTCTCTTTATCTGGTAGGAGGTGGCAGAAGAGAAGGTTTTGGGTAATAGGGTTAGGTTAGGGTGAGAGGGGAGCTACGGACTTTCCTTTACCTCCCTCTGTGCCTTGTTTGGCTTCAAGATCAGTCCTGGGCACTCCTCTCTTCTCTTCTCTTCTCTTCTCTTCTCTTCTCTTCTCTTCTCTTC
>NW_020954599.1:14910922-14997117 GCF_900497805.2 Vombatus ursinus
CTTCTCTTCTCTTCTCTTCTCTTCTCTTCTCTTCTCTTCTCTTCTCTCCTTTCTTCCTTTCTTTCTGCCTTTCTTCCTTTCTTTCTTTCTTTTTTCTTCTTTTCTTTCTCTGTCTCTGTGTCTCTCTCTGTCTCTCTGTCTCTCTGTCTCTCTGTGTCTCTCTCCTGGGCAAATTAGAAAAGAGTCAGGTTCTTATAATGGTAGGTCCAGCCTCCTGATTAGATCCCTCCTCCTCCCCCAGGGTTCCCAACTATCAAGTACCAGCGTGCTATAAAATTGTGGGCATTTTTAGTACCATGCACTGTGCACCCAGTCTAGGGCCTCCCATCCACTGTGTTTAAAGGGATATCCTGTTGGAAGGAGGGGGTTGAGAGTTGAAAGTCAGATTGGGCAGGAATGCTTGATATCCAAGTCAAATTCTGATGTTTCCAAGGGAATTCTGGGTAGCTAAGGGAAACTCTACCATGAGAGATAGAGTTAATGTTGAGCAGGCTTCAACATTGAACCTGGTATTTGAAGTTCTAGAACTTTGGTAACAAGCTGCAGGTTCTTAGTTCTGGTAGGCAGGTCTGTTTGTGTCTGACATTTTACTTCTCTTTTCAAGGAATGGTGTCTCCCTGTGACTCTCATCCTCTCTCTCTCTGCCTCTGTCTCTCTCAGGTACAGATGTACAGGAAGCAGTTACAGATGCAATACTGGATACATAGATCTGGAAATCATCTGAATAGAGATGACATACCCACAGGAGATGATGAGAAAGTTGAGAAAGAAGAGGGCACCAGAGACCTAGGGTACATTTGAAGAAAGGGCATGGGATATGGACAATGATCCTGCAAAGAAGACTGAGGAATAATAAGAAGAGAGGGGACTTAGAAAAGGTGGGGAGAGTACAAAATAGTTTCAAAAACTGCAGAGGAATCAAGAAGAATGAGATCTAGGGAGAAAAAAAAACAATGGATTTAAAATAAAGAGATCATTGGTGACTTTTGGAGAGCACACTTTCAGTTGAGTAAATCTGGTCTGAAGCCAGATAGCAGGGGGTTGAGAAATGTGAGTGGGAAGTGAGAAAATGAATATAATAAGCACTGACAACTTTGTTCAGAAGTTTGATGGGGAGAGAACTGTCCTAATTCACCCCCTCATCTGATGTAACCTTCCCAGATTCACATTCAAGCCTGTCGCCTCTGGCTGTCACACTGGAATCTCACATGAATGCAATGCCCAGAACACACTCTCAGCACAACTAACTACTTACTTATCTCCTATACTACAATGCTCACACCTCACAAGTCAGTTCCCCAAATCACCAGTGATGCAAACCAGCCACTCCTGGTGTTGTTTCCTGGCCTCCTAAGGATTCTCCACAAATGTCACAAGCATCTGCTGCCCTTGCCGTGGCAGAAGATGAAGAAGACATGTTCCCCTACCAGGAATATCTTTGTTTCTCTTTTTCTTTTTCTCTTCCACGATGCCCCATGATTACCAACATCATAATATCTAGATTTAAACCACCTTAGAAAACATCTAATCCAACCCCTTATGGTGTTATCAACTTGTGAAAATGAAATAAGTCCCAGGGAGGCTTTAAGTGAATTGCTGAGGTCACATAGGGAGGCCCTCTCTCTCTGTTTCTGTCTCTGTCTCTCTGTCTCTCTCTGTCTCTGTCTATCTGAATGTTTCTCTTTCTCTCTCCCCTCCATCGACTATCCATCCATCCATCATCTATCTATCTATCTATCTATCTATCTATCTATCTATCTATCTATCTATCTATCTATCTATCTATCTATCTATCTGTCTATCTATCTGCCTGTATATCTGTCTGCCTGTATCTATCATCTATCTGTCTGTCTGTCTGTCTGATAAAACCGAGATTTGAACCAGGCTCTCTGACTCCAAATCAAGCACTAGTTCCACTGTACCAATATTTTTTAAGTGTCAAACAACTCTGAATAAATGTTTTGAAAACTACATCTATCAGTCAATTAACTAGCATTTATTATTTATTTATTTAGTGGTGAAGTGACTTGCCCAGGGTCACACAGCTAGTAAGTCTCAAGTGTTAGGTCTGAGGCCATATTTGAACTCAGGTCCTCCTGACTTCAGGGCCAATGCTCTATCTACTGCACCACCTAGCTGTCCTGTTTAAATAGTATTTATTAAGCACCTACTATATGCTAGACACTGTGCTAAGTGCTAGAGATACAAAGAAAATTTAAAAAATCAGTTGTTGCCTTTAAGGAGCCCACAATCTATGACGTTGGTACAAATTTTGAAGAGAACTTCCTTTTTTTTATTTTAAAATGAGGTGCAATTGTCATCATCTTCTCCTGAAATTCTGACCCTCTTACTAAATTAGACTTTGCTCTTTATCAAGACTAATAAGATCAGTTAGGCTTTGCTCTTTATTAAGAACAGGAACTTTTTTTTTTTTTGGGCTTTCTTTGTATCTGTATCTTAACACAGTACTGGCACATAGTAGGCACTTAATGAATACTTGTTGATATTAACTTCTCTAATTCCATTGATTGCCCTACCATTCTCCCAGTCACCCAGGCCCCAAATATTGAGCTCTTTTCTCATCTCCATTCTCCTACCCCCAATCAGCCGCAAAGTACTATTCATTTCATGTGCCCAATATTTATCTAACCTGTTCCCCCCCATTTTTTTTTCTATTACATGAGCAGCTAGGTAGCATAGTGTTGAACTTGGAATTAAGAAGACTTAAGTTCAAATCCTGCCTCAGATACTTACCAGCTGTGTGACCCTGGGCAAGTCACTTAACCTCTGTTAGCCTCGGTTTCCTCTTCTATAAAGTGAGGATAATCATAGCACTTGACTTACAGAGCTGCTGTGAGGAGCAAATGAGATGGCATATGTAAATCATTGTCACTGCTAGAACAAAATCCTTCATCAGTAAAGCAGAGAGGACTCCAGAAAAGGGGAATTTCTTGTTTTTCTAGGAAATTTACACTTTTTAAAGGTGACCCAACAGGAGAAGAGGACTTAGATCTTTCTAGAGCCACCTGGACATATCCACTACAGGAAGTCATATGCAATGCCTCAAGTGCTGCAATAACATGTGAAAATATTATTATTTAGTTGACATTTACCAACTGGCAACCACATGGCCTGTTTTATGAATTTAACCAGGAAGATAAAGTCCCAGGAAAGGCATCTGACCCTGAGCCAGGTGTTAATAATCTCTTTGTTCACTTATTTATTTGCTCACTGTTCAGAGCTAGTCTTGGGACAAAGAGAGCAGGGTTATGTAACTGTCTTGGCAGATTGAGCAGCTCGCTCGGACACTGTACTCAGAGTTCCAGCTCAGCCAATGACGAATAGACAACACCTTCAGCCCGGCACTGAGATCCTCTGGTTGGAGTTGCACAAAACAGTCCTGTTTCCTTTGGTGTTGACAGGTGATGGCTGAGGATGCATCTCCCTGTCAATCATTGAGTGCTAGAACTGTCAGATGGCTCCAATCTGCCCTTTCCTAGAACAATCAGTCCCTGGTACCTAATGAGTGTTTCCTAATGCTCTGTCTGTCTGATCTATCTATCATTGTCTATCTATTTGCATCTTTCTGCAATGTAGAAACTGAGGTAAAGTGTGAGTTTACTCCTCCTTCCCTCCCCAGAGACTGAGGCGGTTTGTGTGTATTGAGGAAAATGTTCGTTTATTTGTTCTTGTTATATCTTTGAAGTACATATCCCTTTGTAAAAGCTAATCTGTTATCAAATGGTTAAATGGAACTAGGGTGATAGTTGTTGCACCCTTTAAATGGGGAGAACACGATAAGTGGAGACTTGAGCCAATGGCACAGAAGAGAGATTTCCCAACCACTTCAGGGTATCAGAGAACCCTAAAGATGGTAAAATGTAACAGATCAGCTTCTGGGCACTTGGGGCCAGAGCAACCATATTACATGCACATGTTGTCCCCGTGACAAAGAATGTATGCTTCTTGAGGGCAGGGAATATTTCACTTAAAAAAATTTTCATACTTCATTTTTAAAAATTGTCAAGTTTCCCCCTCCACCCCCAAGAAGGCAGGGTAAGGGAAACCCTAAACCCTTGTAACAAATAAGCATAGTCAACTAAAACAAATTCTTATATTGGCCATGTCTAAAAAGATGCATCTCCTTCTGTATAATGGTCCATCCCCTCTCTGCCAGGAGCTGGGTGGCATTCTTTATTATGATTCTTTGGAATCATGGTAAATTATTGTGCTGATCACAGTTCTTAAATATTTCAAAACTGAGTGTTCTGGTTCTTCTCACTTCACTCTGTTCATACAAGTTCACACAATCTTCCCAGGTTTCTCTGAAATTATTTTCTCTTCATTTCTTAAAACACAATAGTATTCCATTACATTTATATGCCACAATTTGTTAAGCCATTCCCCATTACAAGGTGAGTCCACTTGAAAGCAGGGACTATTTCTATTTATTTCTATTATCATTCTATTATTATTATAATTTATTTTTAATTAATTAATTTTTATTAGGTATTACTTAATCTGTCCCCCAATTTTTTTTTCTATTACAAGAGCAGCTAGGTAGCACAGTGTTGAATTTGGAGTTAAGAAAACTTAAGCTCAAATCCTGCTTCAGATACGTGCCAGCTGTGTGACGCTGGGCAAGTCACTTAACCTCTGTTTACCACAGTCTCCTTATCTGTAAAATGAGGATAATCATAGCACTTACCTTACAGAGTTGCTGTGAGAAGCAAATGAGATAACAGATGTAAATTATTTTATTAGGTAATTAATTAATTGATTAATTATATGTTATTCTAATACATTCTATTATTATTTAATGCTACAATTCTATTATAGTAATAACCTATATTGTATTTCTATATAGAAATATTAATATATTTCAAAATTAATTTCTATTTCTACTTATATCCTCAGCATCTAGCACAGCGCTTTGGCCATAGTAAGCACTTAATTAGAGCTTCATTCATTCAAATGATGGGCACCTGCTAAATTTCCAGTCTTTGCTGCTACAAGAACAGCTATCAATATTTTTCATACCTACAGGACTCTTTTTCCTCTCTTTTTTTTATTTCCTTGGGGCATAGGTCTACTGGTGGTTTCATTACATAAAACACAGTTTAGTAACTTTGTGGGCATAATTCCAAATTGTTTCCTAGAAAGGTTGTCCAATTTCACAGCTCTGCCAACTGTGTATTAATATGCCTATTTCCCCACAGCTTTTCCAATATTTGTCCTTTATTCAGTTTTACCTTTAATTAATTTTACCAGCTTGGTGGATATGAGATAGAACCTCAGAGCTTCTTTAATTTGAATTTCTCTAATAATTAGTGATTTGGAAATTTTTTTCATGTGAATATTGATAGCTTGGATTTCTTCCCTTGGGAATTACCTTTTTCATATATTTTGACCATTTAACCATTGGGAGAATGTCTTATTCTTATCAGTTTGAATTACTTACTCATATGTTTTGGAAATGAAACCTTTATAATAATAATAGTAGCTAGTATATATATATGTGTGTGTGTCTATCTATCTATCAATCTATCTATCTATCTATCTATAGATATGTATGACTTGCAAAGCACTTTATAAAGATTAGTTTATCTTTATGACAACCCTTCAAGATAGGTGCTATTATTATACCCATTTTACAGATGAGGAAACTAAGGCAGAGAGAGGATAAGTGACTTGCCCAGGGTCACTTAGCCAGTAAATGTCTGAGAATGAATTTGAATTCAGGTTTTCTTGACTCCAGATCTCTATTCCATGCACACCATCTCTATTCACTAACCTATTCTCTTTTTTTTCCCCAGAGAAACTTACTACAAAGATTTCCCCCCCCCACTTATCTGATTTCCTCATAACTTTCGCTACATTGGCTGAGATTATGCAAAAATTCTCTTGATTTTATATAATCAAAACTGTCCATTTTTTTCTTCTATGATCCTTTCTATCCCTTGTGTGGTCATGAACTCTTCCCTTATTCATAGATCTGAAAGGTAACTTCTTCCTTGTTCCTCTAATTTGTTTGTAATATGACCTTTTATATCTAGGGTGTGTATCTCTTAGAGCTTATGTGTATGTGGTATAAGGTATCAGTTTAAACCCAATTTCTCCCAGACTGCTGTCCAGTTTTCTCAACATTTTTTGTCAGATAGCTGGGAACCTATTTCACTTTTGTCTTTCGATATCCTTCACAAAGTACCAAAACTTCCTCATATACCTTTTGTATAAGCTTATTATGTATGTATGTTTGAGGTTGCCCATCAGAATGTAAGCTCCTTCAGGGCAGGGACTGTTTTGTTTTTGTTTTTTTATCACTAGCACTGAACACAGTGGTATGTGCCTAATAAATTCTGGTTGAATTCTGGCCAACATAGCTCAGGCCATGTAACTTTCACCTGGGAACTCAGCTCTCCCTCAGGCTCTATAACTAATCCAGCCTCAAGACAGGGGAGATCTATGTGGACTTCAGGATCCATAGCTTGGTGACCCAACATCATCAACCTTGTTACTCATTCAAGTCTAACTTTGTATCATGGGTCTAATAATTTAGCTCTTGTGACCAGACAGTTGCCTCGTTTCACAGTTTTGTTGACTGGGTCCTTGTTCCTTGTTCTCTGTGTCCAAGTCCCTGTTTCAGTGGTTAGCTCAAGTGCCCCTGGGAGTGGGCACCTGCCATGATGATCTTAGCTCCCTTTCAGATTGGAATCCTGCTCCTGAAGGTCAGTCCCCATGTCTCAGTCCCTGCTTCTGCTCTTGAACCTCTCCAATGGCTCTGCCCAGCTCTCTTGTTTTTTGGTTCCATCCATCAACCTGAGACATCAACTTGTCTCCAACTGGTGGACCTCCCTGCCTTTCACTGTACACTTCCCTAGACTTTCTTCTCTTATCAGCTGCTGAGATATTTCCTGATTGCCAGCCACACCTGGGTGGGTCTGTGTAGTTCCTAGGGGCTGATCGTGCCCTGTCCAGCCAATTCTTCCTTTGACTGAGCCTGAACTCTGACCAGTCCTGACTTCTGAGTGGAACAAGTCAGAAACTTCAGATAGTTATCTGTGGGCAATTGCTAAGTATTAGCTTTCAAGAAGAGCTTGTTTCGTGTGCTTATAGAATCTAGGAATGAGAATCCTATTTCCTGAAATTAACACATCTAATATTTATGCAAAATATTATTCAAATGAATTCAAGAAACATATTGTCCTTGATAGCTTAGAACATTCCAGTGATGGTTATTTTTCCTGCTTTTTTTTTTTTGAGAAGGGAAGTGATGTTCAGTTAGCCAGGAAAAGGATTTACTGTTCTCAAAATAGGGCCAGATGGCACAGTGGATAGAATGCCAGGACTAGAATCAGGAACATCTGAGTTCAAATCCAACCTCAGACACTTCCTGATTGTATGACTCTGGGCACATCACTTAATCCTGTTTCCTTCAGTTTCCTCATCTGTAAAATGAGCTGGAGAAGGAAATGGCAAAGCACTCCAGTATCTTTGCCAAGAAAACCCCAAATGAGGTCACAAAGAGTCAGATATGACTGAAACAACTGAACAACAAAAATAATTCCAAAAATATGCTTTCGTTTGCCTGAATTAGAGGAATCTTGTTTTGAACATTGTAAATACTTTGTAGCTTGTCTTCTCATCCATAGCATAGTTTAGTGCAGAAAGTAGGAGTCTCAGGATCTGGATTCAAATCTTACCTGCGATGCTTACTGTTTACTCCCCATGTGACTTTAATGAAGTTATTTAACTTTCCTGGGTCTTAGTTTTCTGTAAAATTATGGGAGTTGGGGTTGGGTTTGAAAAGATGATCTCTATCATCCATTCCAGCTAGCATATCCTATGATTCTGTGTCAATAAGGCTTTGTATCTCTAGCTGTACTACTGGCCTTTTCTCATCATATATTTGAAGGGATTCATAATCTCATAAACATTGGTCCTCCTTCCAGTGCTTCAGGTCATAACCTATCCACACAACTTCTCATTCTGTAGAGTTCTTGTCCATGTTCTTCTTCCATTAATTATCCATAGAGGGCACTCCTCAAGGTGCTATTGGCCTTATTCTGCTTCTTCTGACCTTGCACAGGGACCAGAGCTCCTTTGCTGATCATATATTTACTGAATTATATCTTTCATACCCTTTGAGTCACCTAAAGTTTTGATTCTTCAGAGACTGTGGTGTGTGCTTTGTAACCATATGATATCTCTAAAATAATATTGGTATTTAAAATGTTTTTTTTTGTTTCAGAAGTAGGTGGGTGTTATTAAAAGTGGTAAGCAGTTTCCCAAAATACCATCTGGCTACTCTCTTCCTTCTAATTCTGAGCCAGGCTTATTGCCTATATGTAGTGTCTATGCATGATATCTTTCTCTCTTTTTTTCTCTCTCCCTCATCTATCCATCCATCCATGTGTCCATCCATCTGTCTGTTTGTCTTGTCAAGTGCAACTAGCTGCTTATCTGACTGCATCTAACATAATCTAGGAAAATATTTTTCATCCATTTTGTTTTCTAAGTCTAACCCCCTTATTTTATAGATGAGGGAAGTAAGGTCTAGAGTATTTAAGTGATTTGTTTTGCATATACGTAATGAATAACAGTCACTTTCAGGTTTTTAACCTAGCTTCTCTGATTCTAAATCTAGCCATTTGTGTTACATGACACAGCTTCTCACTGAGGAGGTCTTGCAGCATTCAGGGACCTAAGACAATCTGAGTACATCTTATGCAGACAGGAGTATCGGAACAATCTTGCTATCAAAGACAATTTTTCTATTTGGACTTGGTAGGTCATTTCTTCCATGACACTAACGAACACCATTGGTGGCTTTTGTTTGATATTTATACTCTGTTATTTGAATGGTCACATCTGTCATAGAATGCTGTATGATTTTAAGATATTCATGGGAGACACCTGCTTTTGTGTCTTTAGGTTTGATATTCTTCCAGGAGGGAACAGTTAAGAGTAATGAATAGATGTTGCAGAGGGGAAAATTTACATTTGACATAAGTTTTAGAGTTCTCTCAAAGTAGAATGGGATGCTTTCAGAGGTGGTGGAGTTTCTCCCTCTGACAGAAACTAAATGAGCTGTTAGCAGTGTTGTGGAAGGGATTCTTGATTAGTGTGGCTTGGCTTCTGAGGTATTAGATTCTATGATTCTTCGTCTAATACTTGGTTTTTTTTTTGTTTTTTTTTTTGAAATCAACAAATTATAGATACAAAAGGATCTTGGAGTCTTTCCATCTCTCTGTCAGTTATGAGGTTCTTGACCACTAGGTGTCACTGTCTGTCAAGGTTTGGAGGTTTAAGGCAGAAAATAATAGGGAAAACTGCTTGATCTTTTTTCTTTTTGTATTAGTGGCCATGGGCACTCACTCCAGATCACATCTTTCTCTTCCCATCTTGGGAAACTACTTCTTAGTCAGTACTCTTGCTACACAGATCATGCTTCAGGAGAAAATAATATGGGAAGAAGACAATGTGGCTTACTTACCGAGTACCTCCCTTACTAGAACACCATCACTATCCAGCTTGCAGTGTTTTTAGCTTGAGGAACCAAATGAAAATGCAGATCTAGTTTGAATTCTGCTTTTGGGAGGTTTATCAAAAGTTATTAATAGCAAAGATTTATGTATTTCTCTATCGTGATTATCACATAGAGCCCCCAAGCCAAGATTAAAAAAAAAAACAAACCCTAGATATTTTAGACTGAGGCATCAGATCTCTGTCTTCCTTTCTTTATACCAAATCCCAGCCATTCATTGTCCCCTCAGTTGCAGACCCTGATCACAATTAACAATAAATATAGGTCACATAGCAATTATATCATAGTTTTAGAGAAAAACCAGGAATTAAGAACACCATAAAGAACACATAAAGAAATCTCGTAGAAAATATCTGCTGGCTTCAGTCAGTGGGGATGATGAGGGAATTAAATCTTCACTGTCCTTTAGCTGATTCTTCCAACCATGTCCTTCTCTTAGAAGAGATGGAGGGATGAGCTGAGAAATGAGCTCAAGCTACCTCATTACTTTAGTCCAAGTCCCCATTCAAAGTACCTACATGAGCATCTCTATTCCCCCCCTCCATCAATCTGCAGCTTCTCCCCTTGCTATCCATTCTTGTTACTATCAGGAACCCCATTTACCCAGATGACATTCAATTGCTCTCCCACTCTGAAGATTTCCTTTTAGAGTAGAGATAATCCATCTCCTTCAGGTCAAAAGTCCCTGTGGACTGTTAAAGAACATTTATCTATAACAGAACTTTGTGAGTGGAATTTTTGGATACCACCTGCTTATTGCTTCATCCCTATATACCTATCTGCCTTGCACCTCTCTCCCCCTAACCTCAGGACTCCTGAAACTGATCTCTACTATGTCTGTCCCATACAACTACTTGCTTCTTAATCTGCTCTGCTTTGGTTCCCATTCTGTCCTGTCTTTAACTTAAAGTCCTGGTACATGACCCTACTCTGCCTATTTGATATACCATCTTTTTAAAAAAATTTTATTTATTTATTTTTTGATATACCATCTTACACCATTCATTGTTTCTCTGACTCATGTGCCCTACTACCTTAGCTTGAGTCCTTCCTTACTGACTGCCTTCAGTGCATGACCACGGCCTTTGTCACTCATATTGGGCTAGAGTATCCCTCAAAAATACCAGTTGTTATCAACAGGCCCTGACCCACCTCCTGACTATCAATCAATGCAGGATATGAAAGGAGTTGTCATCCCAGCCCCACCTGTTGGCTATGTGCCTGGCTACTTCATCTCTGCTGAACAGCCCTACCTCAAACAGGATACACAGGCCCTGATATCAACTAGCTTTATCACAATAGGAAAATTACTCTATCTCTCTAAGCCTCAGTTTCCTCAATTTGTTAAATGGAGATGATACTGCCCTACCTTTCTTGTGAAAATTAAATAAGAGATATTGAAGTGCTCTGAAAAGTATGGAGTATGGAGGCATAAAAGCAAACTCAGAAGCTCACAAAGCTGACAGTTGGACACTCCAAACCTCCAGTTATTTTGAAAGTCAAGAGAAATCTATGAGTATTAAGTACCTTTCACTGTGCTAGGAATCCTAAGAAGCAGAACTACTCTAAGCTTATAACATCTGTATAAGTAGCACTGATCAAACAGAGCAGCTAGGTGGCACAGTGGATAGAACACTGGGTCTGGACTCAGGAAGACCTGAGTTCAAATCCCACCTCAGATGCCTTTTAGCTATGTGACCCTGGGCAAGTCATTGCTTCCATTTCCTCATCTGTAAAATGAGCTGCAGAAGAAAATAGCAAACCATTTCAGTAGCTTTACCAAGAAAATCCCAAATGGGGTCATAAAGAATTGGATATGATTGAAATAACTGAACCACAAAAACAAAATGTTCAAGCTGCCAACTTTCTTTAGAAGACTTATAGGGTGCTCATGACGTAAAAGGTGATGGCATCTGTTTCTCAGTTATTATGTTGCTTTTTCAAGAGTGGTATCCAGAGAGAAGGTCCTGCCATTCCACATGGTGCAAACAAAATGGAGTCCTTGTTTAATCTTTCAGGATTGCTGCTGTCAGTAACACCTCCAGTATACCAATACAGAACCTAGCTCTGCTAGGCCTTCATAGATAGTCTTCTTTAATTGCAGTGGAAAAAGAAATTTAACCACCTCCAACCAAATGGCGATGAGCATCATTGAATTTAACTAAGCTAGTCCTTGGATGAACAAATATGAGATCTATTGCCAGGCCTATACAGAAGACTACCACTCTGCAAAGACTTGACTATGTTGATATTCCACCGATAGAGCCTTTGAGAGCTCCATGCCCCAAGACAACATCAGAGGAGAACTCTAATGTAAGTAAGCTTAAAAATTAACCCTAAAGTCATGAGGACCAAAGTACTTTCTAGCTTATTTTGTAATGCTCTGTTTAAAAAAATCACTTAAAAAATCTTTATCCCAGTATACTGATGTCTGCTGCTTGTACCACCCTCATAAAACATTGCTGGAGAGGTTGAACAGTGAAGGAGACAAATGAATCTTTTACATTAACTTTATTCTGTGCCCTCCCATTGACTACATAATGGGAGAATCTGAGTTGATTCCTTGACTTTTTGGTGACCCAATTGTCCATCCATGAATTCATTCTTAAATGATTCATATGTACAATATTTATAGCAGTCTTTTTTGTAGTGACAAAGAACTGGCAACTATGGGGGTGTCCATCAGCAGGAGAATGGCTGAACAAACTATAGCATTTGAATATAATGGAATAATGCTATAAGAAATAATGAAAGAGATGATTCTAGAGAACCTAGGAAGAACTGAAGTTGAGTGAAAGAAGAAATGCAGAATCAGGAGATCAATTTACATAACAATTTTAAAGACAAACAACTCTGAAAGGCTTAAGATCTCTAATCAATGCGATGACCAATTATGAATCCAGAAGAGATGATGAAGTATGCTATCCATCACCTGACACTGACTCCCACAGACAGAGAGGTGATATAGTCAAGATGCAGAATCAAGCATACATTTTTGGTCATGGACAATGTAGGAATTTGTTTTGCTTAATTACGCACATTTGTTATAAGGATTTTATTTTTGTTTTTCAATGGAGAGTGGTGGAGGGAAAGAAAATAAATGTGTGTTAGAGAAATTAAAAAATATATTAATTTAAAAAAAACCAAGTCCATTGTACAGCAAATAGCAGGGGGAACCAATGAATAAGAAACCGGAAAAATCATGGGCCATGGCAGACAAACTATTGAAAAGAACAGTGATTATGACAGACTAAACTGTGCCCAAGGAAACTACAAAGATAAAATAGATATAAAGGCATTGGCACTTGGGCCTGAGATGTCTTTTTTACGATTCATAAGACAGAAAAGAGCTGTGATTCACTCAGAAAGAGTAATTCCTAGTATACTGATCAATCAATTAATGAATCAATAAACATTTATTAAGCACTTACTCTGTTTGAAGCACTGTGCTAAGTACAAGGGATACAAAAAGAGGCAATGTACAGTCCCTGCCCTCAAGGAGTTTACAGTCTAATGGATGAGAATGAATATGTGCAAAGCAAGCTCTATTCAGGATAGTAGGAAATTAACAGAGGGAAGGTCCTAGAATCAAGAGGGTTTGGGAAAGGCTTCCCATAAAAGGTATTGATGAGGTTATGAAGACTTCTGAGGTCTATATTCAGAACTCTTTCCCTCATAACTGTTTGCTTTTGGGTTGGATCTGTGATTTAACTGATATAGGGAACTCCCACTCAGATCTACCAAAGCAGAGTAACTCCTGCTCTGTGACATAGCCTTAGACAGTTTGTTGCCCGGGGGCACTGTAGCTTAAGTGTTTTGTCCACCAGCACACAGCAAGGGATTTGGACCCAGTCTTCCTGACTCAAAGGTCTGCTCTTTATCTACTTTACCAGACTGCCCCTATACTTTATATCCTTTTGCTCTTCTCCTTCCAGAAAATTGGGCTCAAATTAACACACACACACACACACACACACACACACACACACACATACACACACACATATTTATTAAACATCTACTTTGTCTATGAAACATGATATAGTTCCTACCTTCTAAGAGCTTACAGTCTAATAGGGGAGATCTGGAAGGTACGAATATAAATATAATGGAAATTAAATAAGCACTCCATTAAAATGCTATTTTGCTTCCTTAATTTAGCAAGGAAACAAGATCCTGAGTTCACAAATGTCATACCTATAGAGTGAGTACAAGCTCTGTCAGGTCCTACCAAGCTTGGAAGACTTATAGTATGGACTCACTGGCAGACTTCATGTCAATCACTCAATGAACACTTAGTAAGCTTACTATGTACCAGGCACTGTCTTAAGTGATGGGGTTATAAAGATTAGAAGAAAGATAGTCACTTCCCTTGGGGAGTTCACAGTATAATGGAGAGGTAACATGGTAGACAGCTATGTAAAACAATACATGTGCAAGTTAAATTAGAGAAAATCAAAACAGTGACAACAGCAGAATTTAGGGGGATTGGGAAAGGCTTCGTGGAGAAGGTAAGATTTTAGCTGAGACCTGAAGGAAGCCAGGAGGGAGAGGTGAGAAGGCAGAGCATTTCATGCATGAGGGGCAGCAGCCAGTGAAAATGCCCAGAGTTGGGAGATGGATTGTCTTATTCAAGGAACAAAAGAGAAGCCTGCATGATTGGGTGGCAGAGTATGTGGGAGGGAAGGGACAGTGTGTAAAGTGTAAGAATGAAAAGGTAAGAAGGTGCCAGATTATGGAGGATTTGAATGTCAAACAGAGGGGGATTCTGGAGGTGATGGGGAGTTACTGGAGTTTTATTGAGTGTGTGTGTGTGTGTGTGCGCACGCGCATGCGTACGGGTCATATGGTTTAGGAAGATCACTTTGGTGGCTGAATGGAAGGTGGACGACGATGTCTATTACTCAGTATGCTGCCCCAGCTAAATCGCAAAAAGTTCATTACCAAAAATTGGTAGCTAGGTGGGACAGTGGGTAAAAGTGCTGGACTTGGAAACAAGAAGGCCTGAGTTCAAATCCTAATTAATACATTTGCTAGCTGTGTGACACTGAGCAAGTCACTTATCCTTTCTCAGCCTCAATTTCCTCATCTGTAAAGTGAGGATAATCACACCCCAAAAAGGTTGTTGTAAGGATCAAATGCAATAAAAATATGTATAGTGGTTTGCAAACCTCAAAGTGCTGTATAAAATGCTAACTATGATTACTGGTCAAGGAATGAATTTTTTGACCATAGCAAATAGACTATGTACTAAGGTAAGGAGAGGTAGAAACCTGCCTCCATGGATTTTGCTGATGAAATCATGGATCCTTGAAGTACTGAAATAGGAAAATTAATGCAAAGGAGAATCCTGTGTAGGACAGTAGAAAGAGTGCTGCATGTGGGATGAGAGCACCTGGGTTTGAAACTCAGCTCAGATGAGGAAACTGAGGCAAATAGGATTAAGTGACTTACCCAGGGTCACATAGCTAGTGAGTATCTGAGGCTGGATTTGAACTTAGGAAGATGAGTCTTCCTGACTCCAGGCCTGTAATTGCTTCACCTAGCTGCCCTCCCATATACATACATACATATATACATATATGTATGTATGTATACATATATATGTATATATACTTATATGTGTGTAATAAATATAACACATGTATAAGTAAGCACACACGCCTATATACACACATGCACAAATGTGTATGAGCATATAAAACATTTACATACATATTTACACATGTGTGTATATATTTACATATGTGTGTGTGTGTAGAAAGACAGATACAAACAGAGAAAAGAAGGTAGAGGCAAAAAGAGATAGAGGCACACAGAGAGAGATGGACAGAGAGAGGAACAGAGAGACAGAGAGAGACAGAAACAGAGGGACAGAGACAGAGAAAGAGAGTCAGAAAGAGAAAGAGGAATGTTTGGGGAGTGGGACACCTCCATTTCTGAATTCAGGAAATTGCATCTATTCACTCCCCCTTCAATCTAAGTGAAGTCCTTTTGACTACGCTCACAGCTGTCAAATTTGTGGGTGTGGATGCCTGGATCATCTAAAGAAAGCTGCCATTCCTGGGTGAAAGGCAGAACTCTCCAGGGACCTCAAGGTTCATCTAGTATGGATCCAGACATCCAGACGAGAGCTGTTTCAGATTCTGGATGAAGGCTGAGTATACTGTCCTAGTTTTTTCCTTTCCCCTTTTGTTATGTGCCCAACCACCAAGGCCCTGGTTTAAACATGTGTTGGTCCTGCCCTTGCCCTTTTCTGTTTGTAACAAACAATGGCTAGACAAGACCTATTACTCTATCTGCTTATGTTCTTTGCCCTGTTGAGAGTTTCTCAACAATACCTGGGACACACTTCCCTGACAGGTCCCTTCAAGAAATTAACCTCATGGGATAAGAATGTCATTCTCCATCTATCCTCCATCATTGCTAAGGGGAAGGGGCTAAAAATTATTGGATTTGCCACCTTAAGCCCACCAACTTAAGCCCACAGATGTCCCTCAACTCAATATCTCCTGGCTCAACTGGACTCTTGTGGTATCTCGGCTTATATTGCTTCTCTTTTACAGACCAGATGGGAAGGGGTTCTTTTAAATGCCCTCCCTTTGGCCAAAAGGGGGAAATGTTAGGATCCTAGTGACAAGACCACTTCCCTCTTTTTACTATTAGGAGACCCCTCTGTTTTCCAGAGCTAAGGCCCAGCAAGCAAGCTGTGCTCTGAGCTTGGTATAATAACAATCCTTTGTGCTCACCCTCTGGATGAACTCTGCCATAGCAACATCCCAGAATTGTTTCACACCAGCCCCAGGTGATCCCTGAGCTCAGACAAGCACCTGCTTGTCTGGACATGAAACCCTGCTATGAATCAAACTTGCCTCATTACTGCTGTTAGCCCCTCATTGCCATGGCTATAGCTCACTGCATGTGTCTTTGTCTAGCCACTAGTATATGTATCAAGGCTTGGCCCGGTTGTAATGGGCCTCCGCCTAGAGGACACCCTGGCACATGGGTCCAGTTTCCCTCCTCCAGTGGAATAAAGAAAGCTTTTTGACTGTAACCTCTGTGAGTTCTTTGGTCTTTTATTTTCAGGGTTTGACACATAGGACAGCCCTTCATGCCCTCTACAATTCAGCCAAACTGGCCCACTTGACATTCCCTGCACACAATATTCTATCTTCTGCCTTTAAGCCTCTGTACTGCTTGTCCCCCGTGTCTGAAATACTCTGCCTCCTCACCTCTGACTCTTGAAATCCCCAGATTCCTCCAGATTTGGTATGAATGCTACCTCTTTTCCCTTTAATCTGTGAGCTCCTTGAGAACAGGGACCTTTTTTTTTTTTTTGCCTTTCTTTGTACCCCCAACACTTAGCACAGCACCTGGCACATAGTAGGTGCTTAATAAATGCTAGTTGACTGACTGACTCTTTCAAGAGACTTTTCTAGATTATTGGTTGTTAGTGCTCCCTCACCCTTAAAAAACTTGAAATTTATTTTGTATATGTCTCCTGCAGTATTTACTTATCTGTGAACACGTGGCATCCTCAGAATCCCTCGAGGGTGGGGAATAATTCAGTTTTGTATCTGCATTCCCAGTGCTTTGGGAAAGAGAAAGAGAGAGAGCGACAGAGAGAAGAAAGAAAGACAGAAAGAAAGAAAGAAAGAAAGAAAGAAAGAAAGAAAGAAAGAAAGAAAGAAAGAAAGAAAGAAAAGAAGGAAGGAAGGAAGAAAAGAAGGAAGGAAGGAAGAGAGAAAGAAAAGAAAAGAAAAAAAAGAAGGAAGGAAAGTAGGAAGGAAGGAAGAAAGAAAATAAGGAAGGAAGAGAGAAAGAAAAGAAAGAAAAGAAGGAAGGAAGGAAAGTAGGAAGGAAGGAAGAAAACCCAGGAAAGGTTCTTAAGACACCATGGAATCTTAGTGATAAGATAATGGTGTTGTGGAGTTAGGAGGGATTTTATAGGCCATCTTTTCCATTTATCACCCCAAACATGGATCCCTTCTACAACATTTCTGACCATTTTTGTTTGTTCTCTTTTGGTCATAGGAAACTTGTCATGTCAAGGAAGACAATTCAATTTCTGGTTAGGCAATTCCCCAAGAGCTCTCTCATCTCCCCTACTCTACCTCTCAAAACCATTCAATATCACCTTGCATTCTCTCTTTACCCCACTTTCTGATGAGGAGGTGGCCCTTTTTCTCATGGAAGCTAAACCCTCTACTTCTAACTTTTATCTCATCTTTTCACCTTTCCTCTAGCAGTTTGCTCCCACCACCATCGTCTTCTCCCCTCTCATCTTTAATTTCTCCCTATGTGACTCTCTGGTCTACAAGGGATACCCAAACAAGGTAAGAACTCAATGAACTAATAGCAGAGAGGGTAAATCCTTAACTCTTTAAGGCACTCAGCCCCCTATCCCTCACCACCTTTTTTGGGGGGTGGCTTTACAAGCCTACTCACTGCCTCTCAACAAAGCTCAAATCTACTCTCCTTCCTCCCCCATGCCATGGAAATACAAAAGGCAGAAAATTGCTTAGCTGGGATAGTAGCACCCCCGAGCTCTGTGCTCTAACAAAGAGAACTGAGGCAGGACATATACTTGTGGATGGTGCTGTGGCACTTTACTAAGCCTGAAGGAAAGAGTCCAGCATCCAGTTGTCACTTGGGGCAGAGTCTGAAATCAGTGAGTTCCCTAGCACGGGAAGGGGCTTAGATGACTTTGAGATCTGTTCTCCAGAGAAGCCATACTCAAAGGAAGAGTCGGAAATTGAGTGCTAAGGCATTATAAGAAGAAACAAAAGAAAAGAAAGACTGAAATGATCAAAGATCTCAGGAGGAAGAAAACTCAATTAAAGCCTATCATGAGAATTTTTGTTTCTTTTTATTATTCAGGACCCAGGGCCATTTCCCTTGCAAATTTTGGTTCACTAAAAGCCTGTCCTTTTCTGTTAATATTAAGCTAACCTGACCAAAATCTGACTCATGAAATAGACACTCTTTGACATCCCTCAAATGGAAGCCAAAGGGAAACTAAGGTGATTTAGTTATGTGTTAGCTTCCCTAGCTAAAGCATTGAAGGAAGAATTTCCCTGATGCCTAGTCTTGGTTATCTGGGTAACATGTAAATATCCCCTATCAATCACCTATTTGTGAAACCTCAAAATGACCCTGACCCTGTAACTGACTTAGTTTATACAGAAAATTTGTTTGATTTGTTTCCTTGGGGGATGTATGAGATTATGACTTTTTAACTAAATTTGTTCAACTTTTTTGACCTTGAAGGAAACAGTGGGATTGTAGACCTAACTTTAACTTTTATGGCAGAAGAAGAATATGCCAAATTGCATTTTGTAAAAGAATTATTTCTCTGCACTGATATAATGTGGTTTATATCAAGCCTTGTCAGAATCCTCCTGGCTGTTCAGGTTTTCTCTGAAGCTTGAACTTACGCTTGAACATAATAATAAAACTTAGGTTTTTACCTCTATAATTTCTGCCTTGTGGTAAATATATATTTGGTCACATTTACCTACCACGTGAACTCAGAGATGGTACGTTTCTCCCACAACAAACATTTTACAATCTGATACCCATTTACCTTCGTAGGCGATTACTTACCATACTCTCTAATGTAAGTTTCATTCAAAATGGCCTACTTGACATATTTTTTTTAAATACAAAAAAAAAAAAATCCATTTTTTTGTCTCAATGCCTTCAGGTGGAATTCACTCCTTCCTTGCTCCCACCTCCTAACATCCCTAGTTCCCTTCAAAGCTGGGACTCAAATGCCACTTCTTACCTGAGGCTTTTCTTGACCCCTCCATTTGCTAGTACCTCCATGAAATTAATTTGCACTTACTCTGTATATACTTCTATTCATGTACGTGCATGCATGTTTTCCCCCATGGAATGTAAGTTCTGCAAGGGAAACGATGTGTTGTTTTTGTTTTTGTTATTTGTCTCGGAATCTCTAGCATCTATAACCGTGTCTGTCATAAGGTTAATGTGTTAACTAGTTTATTGACTTATCAGAAGTGATCCTGTTGTGTCCAATTAAACCCAGTTAAGTTCAGTGTTTGCTGTCATGGGGATTTGGGACTGAAATTAATTAAGCATCATTCCAAATTACCTAGGGCAGACAGGGTCTTCCTAGGGTTCTAGGATTATCAATTAACTAACTTTGTCCATATCCCAAGACTGATTTCTATCAATTTGAGAAGAACCAGCAGGACAAGTCCCAATCTTAATCTAATGTGTATGAGTAAAAGCAAAGCCATCTGAGGCATGCAGTGATAAGATGAGTTTTCTTATTTTCCTGAGTTCATGCCATGCTCATTGAAAATACCTTCTGTTGATTCTCACCAGTCCCTTGAATATATGACTCAGGGTTAAAATCAACTCTTAAAGGGATGAACAAAGCACAGCTGAAGACAAAGCCGGCTTTGATGAAAGAAAGATTTGGCAATGAAACCTATATCAGTGGTTTTGGAACTTACAACATTGAATGGATTTGAAGTTATAGCTCCCACTCTGTACCTAAAGAGTGCCTTGTCTCCCTTATGATTTATCAGTCAGGGGTACAGCAATGTGAAATTCATTAAGGGTCTATGATATCACCATCACACTGTATCTTCCAATATCCAATTATTTATATAACCACTGGGTGACCGTGCACACTGAAAGAGCTGGGAGTCTGAATCCAGACTCTGGCACTTACTAGCTGTTATCACTTCTCTTGGTTTTCTCATCTGTAAAATGGGGGTACTACCAGTTGTACTACCCACTTCCCAGGGGTTGATGTGAGGAAACACACATAAAGTTTACTTTGTCTTTATTTTGTATATGCTGATTTATGTAAATGTTATCTCCCTGTGGTAGAAAATCCAAACACTAACCCCCATGCAAGGTAGGATTGAGAATATCCTTGAAACTTGGTTAGCTTAGGGGAAGAAAGGTTCAGATTGTTGATGACTCTCCTTTTTTGTTGTTCAGTTATTTCAGTCATGTCTAACTCTTCATGACCCTTATGGGGTTTTCTTGGTAAAGGTACTGGAGTGGCTTGCCATTTCCTTCTCTAGCTCATTTTACAGATGAGGAAACTGAGGCAAACAGAATTAAGCAACTTGCCTAGGCTCATACAGCTAGTGAATGTCTGAGGTTGGATTTGAACTCGTGAAGATGAGTCTTCCTGATTCCAAGCCCGGTGCTCTATCCAGTACACCACCTAGCCACTCCTCCTCCTCATTGCCTGAGTGCAAAAACAGCCAGGAGGACTTCCAAGGTCTTTCACTGATGCTTGGCTGGTGAATGATGATGAGCAACCCAAACAATTCAAGGCGTCCCTAACGTCCACCTTGGTTTATGCTTCTTCTGCTTTGGCTAAGTAAATCTCTTTGTTAACTATTGAATGACCAAGGGTAGCTCACTTTGTTCCAGTAGCAAACTGAAACTACCAGGGGACCAGCCTGAGTTAGATCCAGCTTAGAATATTACCCTAATAGAATGGGAGCTCCTCGGGGTAGGCACCTCCAATACAGCATGGACCAAAGAGAGTTCTTCCCCCAAAATTCTACCCCTCTTCTGAACTTTCCTATTACTGTGGATGGTACCTCCACCTTTTTTTGTCACCCGGGTTCACAGCCTCATGCCCTTCTTTCTCTCACCCCACATATCCAATCCTTGACAGATCTTGTAATTTCCTTCTCCAAAATATCTCTTGCATTCATCCCCTTCTCATCATCAAATGGCCACCACACTAGTTCAGGCCCTCACCACTTCTTTTGGACTATTACGATAGCCTCCTCTTGGTCTCTCTACCTAGAGAGAGTGATTTTTTTTTTTTTAGGCAATTGGGGTTAAGTGACTTGCCCAGGGTCACACAGATAGTGAGTGTCAAGTGTTTGGTCTGAGGTCGGATTTGAACTCAGGTCCTCCTGACTTCAGGGCTGGTGCTCTATCCACTGTGCCACCTAGCTGCCCCGAAAGAGTGATTTTTCTAAGCCCAACCAGACCACCCTCCTTACCTAAAGAACTCCTATGGCTTCCTGTTGCCTCCAGGATAAAATATAAAGTTCTCTGTTTAGTATCTAAAGTTTTTCACAATCTAGCCTCTTCCTACCTCTTCAATTTTCTTACATTTTACTCCCTCTAGTGCACACTAAGGTCCAGATATACTGGTTCACCTGCCATTTCTTTTTTTTTTTTCTTAGTGAGGCAATTGGGGTTAAGTGACTTGCCCAGAGTCACACAGCTAGTGTTATGTGTCTGAGGCCATATTTGAACTCAGGTCTTCCTGACTTCAGGGCCAGAGCTCTATCCACTGCGCCACCTAGCTGTCCCTTCACCTGCCATTTCTTACATCCCACACTTTGTGAATCATTGCTTTAATTGAAGGAATAATGTATCATCATTCTTTACAGACTTTGTTTTCATCCAGGAGATTAGACCAAGATTTGCATGAACTTAAGACAAAAGCAGTGTCAATGTTTGGATTAATATTTTAATAATTACACACTTTTTACATTATGAAAATAAGTCATAAATAGTGTAAAAATAATTCTGAAGATCAACTTCTCACAAACTAGGGACCCCCTAGACAAGTTAAAAAACTCAAATAAAACAAATGGAAAATGGAAAACCAAGGCAATATTTTCAAACCAAAAATCAAACCCATGCTGGTTTTTTTCCTGATTCAGCAAAGTCAGACATCAAGGTTACAATGAAGATAAAATAAGTAATCAAAATGCAACTTTGCTATTATTTACATAACTGGGAAATCCAGATTTGTGCCATATTTACAGTGATAAGACACAACATATTCTTAATATAATCAATGACATGAGACTGGCCCATAGAAGGTTTCAACCATAAGCGGTGTAAAGCTTGCTAAAATACTTTTTGCATTTTTCTCCTGTCATGTATCGATGAGATCACTTGTCTTCTGTAATACAAAAATAACTGCACATATTGATGAACTTAAAAAAAGTAAAAAATACAAATAAAATATATTTTCCAAAGGAAAAAGATGGTCAGATACATCTTTTACAAATGTTAATCAGTTGCACAGTTTTCTATTTTTCCAAACATGTACACAAATAAAAGAATATCCACAAAAGTGTTAACAATATGTAAAACATCCTCCATGAACCTAATTCAATAATATTTCTGAGATTTGTGTAAGTACCAACTACATTATGAGAAATGCTGATAATTTTTGGTTAAACATCAACAAGTGATGAAATAAAAGTTCTAGGTTGAGTAAGGTACCCCTGTTTACCAAGTAAGGATAATTCTGTTCATCAGCAGCGTGATTAGCTTTTTAAAAAAACTACATTTAAAGTGGCATTATTTTTCATGCTATTCATTCTGTAGTGGGTTAGTACAAACTCCACCAGAAATTAAGGTTGGAGGCGATTCCCTACTACGCGTCTCAATGAATCCAGCTAATTAAGCCAATGTTTCAGGGAAATGGTAGGAGAGGCTTAGCATCCTTATTTCCCTAATAAGTTAGCAGGATTGTAGTAAATGCTTACAAATGTTAATAATACCTTAGATGTACTATTTTAATTGCAGCATACAACACATGATTAAATCTGTTCACACTTAATTCTAACCATAGGTTCCCACACAGAACCAAGCTTCTAGAGGTACCAAAGTTTTCAGTTTAAAAAATGAGAAATGAAGTAAGACTCTACAGAGATTGAAGGGTCTCTCCTAGATAATCTTGAAGACTTGATGATAAAAACCAAACAAACAATTTGATCACCAAGCAGTGGAGCTAATGAAGCTTGAAATGCTGATATCTGTTTGCCCACCATGATGTTTTCATTTTTTGGAAGGTGTTCAAACAGCAGAACAAAAACATAACCCATTTCTGCACAGGGCCGTATTTTTAATAATGTACAACTAGAAAATGAGAATTTCAACTTTTCATGCTACATCAGCAAGATAAAGAATGAGTTTGGAAGGGATCAAACATTTCAAAATGCTATACACAATGTTTTCATAGTTGCAGGCATGCTGATTTGACCACTTTCCAAACTTGCATTTATACATACACTTTTGCTATTGTCAAAAAACATGTATATGAAGCCAGATATACAGGTACTCCCTATCTTATCAAAACTATACGCTGATAAGAAATTCACCAAAAAGAAAGGAAAAAAGAAAAGAATTTTGTGTATAGCACCAACAACCTGTGTCATAGATTTAATTTTCCATAAATGTTATCCAAAGAAAAAAAGGCGAGGGTGGGAGGAAGGAGGAAATATTTCCTCAAGCTAGATTGAGACTAAGATAAATTAAAACCAGAGAAAATGTATACATGTTTGTGTCCTGTGTTCAAGTGTGGGTAGTACATGTCAACTTGGCCCCTCTAGAGAGGGACTCTGTTATTGTTATTGATTGGAGTGAGTGTGGAAGTTGATAAATGAATATAAAAAATAAGAAATAAGATAAACCATGAGACACTAAGTGAGAGAATACATGTTCTATGTAAACACAAGTCAGTGAAACATTGTGGCAGTTGGGAGGGCTGGTCATTGAATCCGCATCATTGCAAGTCTGCCCATTTTAAAAGGATTCCCCCTCCTCTCCTACCTCCAAGCTAGCTGAAGCAGGCTGCCAAAGACACAAGACATGGTCCATAATGGAGCTTACTTCCTCACTCTGCTCTTCCAAGAAAAATAACATATTAGCACTAAAGTAAGGTCAAAATAGTTTGAAAGATAAAACAACCAGTTCTGTGTTTTCAAAGGATCCTCTTTTTTATAACTAGACTAAGCTTGTTTTCTTTTAATATCCAAAACTTCTTATATGTACAAAAAGACCTACAAAGAAAATAGGCATCTTTCCAAAATCTGCATCCAAAGACATGACTAACCCATTAGATCTCTCTGCAAGTCACAGTGAGAGAGACCTTCATGTTAACAGAACTTCTTATGCAGTCAATGAAAAGGATAACTACATCTTTTGTTGCAAGACAAAAGCGTTTGCCACATTTGCAGATTGGAAAGAAAAATTTTGGATGAGAATTTGACTTGTCTTCCAGGTGTACTTTATGTCTATATACTAGGTGTTCTCCCTGGGCTGAGAAGTACCTTTGGTCATATTCCCAAGCACACAGAAATCAAGTTCACAGCTTCCTTTGTTCATTGAATGAAAAACAGTTTTGTCAAATCAGTTACAAAACTGTATATGCAGATAGGTTGGGAACAGCCCCTTGAAAAATCAAAAACTTAAAAAAAAAACAGAAAACTATACTGAAGGCATCCCAATGGGGGAAAAGATTGAGAAAAGTTTCCTTTTGTTCTGTTTTCAATCTAAGCAAACTCTAAAGAATGATTCATCTCCATTCATTTCTATAAGAGGAAAAGAAAGAAAAAATAACAAGGATGAAATATCCCTGTCAAATTCTTATATTTACAGCTATTTTTTTTAAAGATTCCAGAGTCCTAGCCTCTTTAGGACTCTGTTCAACACTGGCTTAAGACAAATTGCTTCAGACAAAAAAGGACCTCTTTGCCCCATTCACCCAAGTTCCCTCCATACTAACCTAAGTCATAGCACAGAAGATTAGAAGATGCTCCTCAAAGACTCCCAAGAATGCTGGACAGGGCTCCAGGGTGGAATGTTACTGAAAATGTTACCACTCAGATGAATTAATCCAGTGGTTTGATTACCCCCCCCACCCCCTCCTGGAAAGAAGTCAATGAAGAATAAGAGGAATGGGGGGTAAAAAAAAAAAACAGAGAAAAAGAAGAGGACATTTGGTATGATTGATCATTCTGCTACATATTGTAAAAGAGAGATCGTGGATCCCCTCTGAAATGCTGGCAACTGAATAAAAAGTGAGATGGAGATCATCTGTTTTTCCTTTCGGTTATTGAAAACGCGTGCATGGACTGGGAACTTCCCCATGAAAGGACACACACTCAGGAGGGGATCTGAATTACGGCATGGCTCAAAACTATAGACCTTCCTCCACTGAGACTTGTTTTGAGGTAACCTTCCCATTTTGAATAGCCAGGAAAGCATTTCCCTTTCAAAGCATCCAAGAAATAGACAGCCTGAGATGGTTAGGGGCTTTGGGACAAATAGGTGAAAACAGATGCTCTGTTTATGAAAGAGCAACTCTATCTCTGACATATTTCTGATAGCTCAGATTTGGTCTGCGGATAAGACATTCAGGTACGTAACCATAATTATAAAAGAATCTGAATACAGACAAAGCTTAGCTCTAAATAGAACCATGAGGAATAGAAAGCAATTCTGCACGGTTAGAGGCGCCTGGAGCCATGTTTCAGGCACAGAGTGACCTTACATAGTATATATTTACCATATCAAAGAAAGTCAACATGAAAGCACTGAAATTATGAAAATGCATCACTTGGATGCTTAAAAGTTAACAAAGTTAAGGGTCTGAGCCTCTTTTCTTCTTTTTCTTCGGCTCTTTCCAGCTGTCCTCAATGGGGTGGTCACTAAAGGCCAACTGTGTCACAGTGCTGGAGAGGAGAGAGTGTCTTTTTTCGAGTGTGAGAATACTCAAAGTTTAAAAAAAAATGTTTTTAGAAACAGGCTCACATGATTTGAAGGACTTCCAGTGCTTAAAAATTGGTCACAACAAATATAAAAGAAAATGGAAACAAATAAACAAATACTTGGGAGGGGGCAAGGTACAAAGAAAAGGTGGTGGCCAAAAGAAAAAAAAACAAAAACAAAAAATCAAAAGAAATGAAAATATCATCAGTTTCCAAAACCCTGTAAAAAAGGTTCAACATGGATTGTTTCTCAAAAAATACACTATCCAATCACATTGCAGCATGGACTGTCCAGATGAACTTGGCCACTTTACGCTGTAGGAGAGTATGTGATTTTGACTTCTCCTTATCAAAGCCCGTCCTTTCTTTAGCAACCCTATCATGCAACATGGTGACCGCCAGTTGTCCCATTCCTCAGAGAGAAGGTCTGTTGTTTCAAATATCTCCTACCTCAGAAGAACTGCTGGACATCTCCGTCATCTTTCCAAACCACCCATGTTTTCAGTTGTGGAATTCTTTTTTTAAAATTTATTTAAAGATAAAAACTTTTTTATTCTCCTCTGGGTGTTTGCTTTTGTAAACCTCTTCCCTACTCAGTCACACAAGAGACAGCGCGTGATGCTGAACTTGTCCGCCTTGCACGTCTTCACTGCCAGGAGCGGTACAAGGAAAACTGGTGGTGGGCAACAGGCCTGGCACCTTGTGTTTTTACCCAAGGTGGCCCATGGGACCCCACAAAACTGGAAGCTGTCGCTCTGCAGTCAGGACTGCAGCTCCCTCAAAATACAAGACCTTTTTCGTGTTCTTGCTCCACGGACTTATCTCTTTTTGGCAATAAGCCATGGTGTGACCCCCTTGGGAATGACAAAACGATAAAAGGAACAAAAATGTTCAGTGACTGGGATCAAAGGTATCAGCAAGCATCAGGTTAGCATCGGGCAAGCAGGTTGGGCACACACTTCATGCTTTTTTAGTTTATCTCAACAGGTAAGGGGGGTGTGGGTCAATGGTGGTGGCCGAGGTCAATGTGGATGAGAAGACATTCAGCTCTACATACAATCAGTCAGTACCATACATTTCATAGCTTTTAGTCCATATTTGGTCACAATTTCATGTAAACGACTAGTTCATAGAACTTATTGTCCATGGGAGTCCAATGGAAGGGCAAATCATGGCAGGCACAATCACACTCTATCTCTGCTATTTCCACATGGCTACATGTCATCATACCAGAGAGCTCTCAATCTGTGAGTTTTCAAGTTTCTCTCCACATGGTTTTCTATACTGTCTAACTTCGGATGTAAGTGAAGAGAAGATGTACACATGGCCAATTCAAACAGGTAGAAGCAGCTACATGTAAACATGTCTCAGACTTGTAAAATCTATATTTCATTTTTCAACTATAAATACAAAACGTAGAGCATTATATACACAACTTCATGCTTGTAAGGTTAGATTCATCACTGCAGAGAAACAAACAAAAACAATAAGTAATATTAGTAGTCTGGAAATTAAGCCACGGAAAACTTGGTGAACAGAACAGCAATTGAGAGACTAGAGACTACTGTTTATCAGCTAATCCCCAACTGGATTACTTCTAGAGGAAGCTTCCTCTTTAAGAGAGCTGAATACTAGGCAGGTGGGTAGAACAATGCATAGATCACTGGGCTTGGGAACAGAAGATGAGTTCAAATATGGTCTCAGATATTTGCTAGCTGTGTGACCCTGGGCAAGTCACTTGACCTCTGTTTCAGTTTTCTTATCTGTAAAATGGGGATGATAATAGCATTCATCTCCCAGAGTTGTTGTGAGGACAAAAATGAGATGAAATTTGTAAAGCATTTTGTAAATTTTAAAGCACTATTATTACTAAGGGTAGCTAGGTGGTGCAGTGGATAGAGTGCCAGGCCTAAAGTCAGAAAGATTCATCTTCTTGAGTTCAAATCTGGCCATAGACACTCAGTAGCTATGTGACCTTGAGCAAATTACTTAACTCTATTTGCCTCAGTTTCCTCATCTGTAAAATGAGCTGGAGAAGAAAATCACTTCAGTGTCTTTGACAAGAAAACCCCAAACGGGGTCACAAAGAGTCAAACACAACTGAAATGACTGAATAACAAGAAAATGATTGCTTATGAAATCCTACTTCTGGTTCAAAACCAAAACTACTGGCTATATTCTATGTGTCTAGCCCTTCACTATGCTAGTCCAGCCCTCTCAGGATCTACGAAAACATCTGTCTTATGTGGATGGCTTATCATTTCCTTTTGTAATTAAAACATCTTCTTTTAGCCTCTGACTTATGGAGTCATTGGAATCACATAGTATAGCAAAAGTATAGCATAGCAAAATGCTGAATTTGCAGTCAGGAAGATATGAGTTCAAACTCTGTCTCAGCCACTTAGTAATCGTGTGATGTTGAACAAGTCAGTTAACATCTATAAAATATGGCAGTTTGACTTGATCACCTCTAAGGTCATCTTCTAACTCGAAATTTAGGATCCTTTGATCTATTTGAAAGGATGGGACAATTTCCTGCTGTATGGCTTCATTCACAATGGAGACTTATAACTGACTAGAGCCGGGGTGGGAACTTTTGGCCTTGAGGCCACATGTGGCCCTCTAGGTCTTCAAGTGTGGCCCTTTGAGTGAATCCAAACTTCAAAGAACAAATGCCCTTAATAAAAGGATTTGTTTTGTAAAATTTGGACTCTGCCAAAGGGCCATACCCAAGGACCTAGAGGGCCACATGTGGCATTGAGGCCAAGGTTTCCCACTCCCGGGCCCTAGACCTTCTCATGACTCTCTCTCTCCTCATCTCCACTTTTTGGCTTCCCTAGCTTCCTTCAAGTCTTGGTTAAAATTCCACTTACTTCAAGAGGCTTTTCCTGGTCCCCCTAAAGAGTAATGCTTTCCCTCTGATAGTACCACCAGTTTATCCTGTATATAACTTGTATGCTCACAGTTATTTGCATATTGTCTTCCCATTAGATTAGGAGCTTCCTGAGGGCAGGGTACCTGTTATTAACTTTCTTTGTATCCTCATTGCTAGGCAAAGAATACTTATTGACTTGACTGACACCCTTCTCCTGTCTCTTCTGTTAGAATGTAAGCTGCTTGAGAGCAGTAACTCTCTCTCTCTCTCTCTCTGTCATTTGCATTCCTAGCATCCAGCATAGAGCTTGGCACATGTTAAATATTTAATAAATGCTTCTTGATTTATCATACAACCAACTTATACTAGCTATATAATCCAGGGCAAATAATTTATTTAACCCTTCAGTGTCCCCAGGCAACTCTCAAAGAAGCTAAATTACTAATGAGTTGCCAATATGCATTAGGAAAGAGAAGTCCCACACTGAAAATTCCTCACATAGATGAAATCACAGGTCTGGATCCCTCACTACCAACCCCCAACCTCCAACACCACCAAATATATGTAGAAAAGTAGTATGCATTCCCTTAAGATAGAAATCAATAATATTTTAAACATGTTAAACTCATTATAAGAAAATGTTTCCATGAAACCTCCCTTTTCCCCAAGCTCACACTAATCTGTAACTATGATTTAATTGTCAGAAAAAAAGAAAACCCTTCAAAAAATGTAGTAGTGTTCAAAGGGTGGTCAACTTGATTGACGGGTTCAGATTCTGGCTCTGACACTTTTTAGCTTTCTTCTCTCTCATCTCAGGCTCCTCATTTCTTAAATGGGGATAATATTAGCACTACCTACCCTAAAGAATGTTATGAGTAAAGCATTTGTAGACACCTTACAGTGATCTATAAACAGGATTAATTATTAGAGGTAAAAGGTCCTGAGGTTCTAAGTTTTAAAAATCCTCCAAAATCCTCAGTAAATCAGAAGCTATCACCAGCCTGGCCGGGGCCTGTAGGAAGTTCCCATCCTAGTACGGTTTGAAGAAGAAAGATCTTTACATATCCACTAGTTGCTTCTTAGGAACAAAATACAGCTATTTGATTGACCACTCAGGGTGCCCACTTCATCTCCTGGGGCCATTTCACTTAGAAATGTGAACCTATAAACCGGAAACAAAAGTCATTTGAACAAAGATCAATTGGCATTGAATGAGCTCAGTGCCTTGTACATTCCTTCGTGCACAGCTCAATACATGGCTTCTGAAAGACTGAACAAATGAACGAACAAATTACTGTTGGAAGAGGCCCTGACCAAAGAGACTTGTCTAATTAATCACAGTGATTTATAGTCTTGTGATACTGGCTCAGGTAGGGTTTTTTGATTTTGTTTTGTTTTGTTTTGTTTTTTATAGACCTGTGATTACATGAGTATAGGGAGCTTCTGGTGAGGAAACTTTCTCTATCAAATTAGCACCAGCTTTGCACCTTATAAGTCTTAAAGTATGCCCTAAGGCAATGAAAGGTCAAGTGATTTGCCAAGACTCACACAGCTAGTATGTGTTGGAGGTGGAGCATGAACCCATGTTTTCCTCACTCTGACATCAACTCTCCATTCACTACTTCATGCTACCACTCAAGAAAATGACTAATTATAGAGTGCCGGGCCTAAAGTCAGGAAGACTCCTCTTTTTGAGTTCAAATCTGGCCTCAAACACTTACTAGCTGTGTGACCCTGGGCCAGTCACTTAACCCTGTTTGCCTCAGCTTCCTCATCTGTAAAATGAGCTGGAGAAGGACATGAGGTCATGAAGAGTCAGACACAAGTGAAACAACTGAACAACAACAGCAAAATATAATAAATCCACATAAGCTCATATTTATATTGAGTTTTCCATGTTAATCTCTTCTTATCCTCATTGCAACCCTGGGAGGTAAGTGTTGTTATTATCCCCCATTTTACAGATGAGGAAACGAAAGCAGAAAGAGGTCAGGTGACTTGGCCAGGATCACACAGGTAGTAATCATCTGAGACTGGATTTGAATTTGGACCTTCTTGACTAGCTATCACTCTCAATCCATTGTGCCACCCTAACCAACTCATGGTTCTATTTCTTTCAAAGGCATACTGATGCTACCAGACATATGAGCTTGAGGTGCAGGCAGCCAGGTGTTGCTAGACAAAAATAAATATATTTTGAGTAGGTTAGAAACTTAGAGAAATTAAACCTTTCCATTTTCATATTCAAGGCTTGCAAGCTGAAAGAGCCAATCTTTTGGATAGGATTAAAAATCATTATAGTACTTAAATTACAGGGAATTGAAAATAAATGGTAATTCTCCACTGTATACTATTGAAGTACTCTTTGAATGAACTATGATGGTCAAAGGGTAGTTTTCACACATAAGAAATAGTTCATGATGAGTCTACCTCCTTGAGAATGATCTGATCCCAAATGCAGCAACTTATTTGATAGCTTGAAAAAGGAGTACAGGTAGGAGTACTAAATAAATGAAGTCATCAACAGAAAGGCTTTGTTTTCCCCAATCAATTGTATTTCTTGACCAAGTCGGTGAAACTTTGGTTATGCAAGGAAAAGAATTGCACAGGGGCTGACTCACTTTCAGAAGTTCTGGAGTGAATGGAAGCTAAGAGCTCTTTTCTATGCCTCCAAAAGCCCACATGGCTCTGGCCTTCATGAATGTATAAATGAGCCACAGAAAATTGGGGAAATGAACCAAACAAATGCTGACGACACTGGCTTCGTGGTTTAATTTCACTTACTCCTTTTCTTGTTCAGTACTTTTTTCTACCTCTTTAGTTGGATTTCTTCTTTATATTTATCTAGTGATTTTTTTTTTCTAGATCTGGACCTGTGACTGAATTGGTATAGAAAACTCCTCCTACTTAACTATTCTTCAATTTATAGTCTGAGATACCTCAGGTACTAACAGGTTAAATGACCCACATAAGTCCATATAGTCAGAGGTGGGATTTATTAAGGGGTGGGTCTTGAGCCAATCCAAGGTTATATTTCTATTCTTTATGCCATTTGCACTCTCTAATTAGTGCATATCATCTTTTATAATGATTGTTCTTTCACCAAAGTCCATCTTTGATGCCTTCTCATGGTATGGAGGAAACCCTGAGTTCTTAAAGATAATACTTAGTGAAATGCCTGTTTCCTCTGTCTGTCCTACCAAGCTGGAGAGATTGTGTACAGTCCCAGAAATGGATTGTTGTCCAAGAACCAGTATAGCTAATTTTGAAAAGCCTCAGCATCAGCAGGTCAAGCCATCAGATGATCAAAGGGGAAAAAAGGTTATTACCTTTACATTTTCTGCCTGCTCTACTTTATAACTTATAGTGACAGATGATGAATGTTTTGGACTCCAAAGACTAAGGTGAAGAAGGGTTGCTATCTATAGGGTACAGAAAGTTGGATGAAATCAGCCCTCTTTTGATGGATCAAATCATTATTGTATTTTATTAAATGGCTTAACAAGCGTATTTACTTTGGGTTTGTGTTTCACAGTATTGCTGTGAACTAACTGTACAAAAAATTTAGTGGAATTATTTGTAATTAACTGTACAAAAAATTTAGTGGAATTATTTTTTCCAAAAAATGCCAGCATCAGGTGGACACTAAAAATGAAAAGAAGGATTTTCAGAGGCTTACATCTACTCTGAGTATTTTATATTTTCAAAGCTATCTCTTCAAAGCCAGGAAGGTGCAAAGTCTTTTAACATAAGCAAACATTCTATGTATGTGATACAGATCTGAAACAAAAGATTAATTAAATAGTTAAGAAGTCCATGGTGTTTTGGATATTTTCCATGTTCATCTAGCTAAACACAGCATATTTATTGGAGCAGTTTGTCCACACAGTGGTGACTGAGGGCAAAAAAATGGATTTTGAATTGTAAAGTTTGCGAAGTGTTTAATACATATCTCATTCGATCTGGGAGGTAGATGCTATTATTATCCCCATTTTAAAGATAAAGAAACTGAAGTTACAGGACTTCCTTAGGATGTAGGATCTACACAGCTAGAAAGTATTTGAGACTGAGTATAAAACTGTTTCTTCCTGACTCAGCTCCAACACTCTACAACTTTACCACCAAGCTATCTCAAAGTTCTAGAAACATAATAAGCATTGTCCTGGGCACAGAGACCTTCCCTTAAATGACAAGGGGTGTTTTCAGTGGGCAGCATACAGTATAATTAAACAGTGTTGTTGCTATTCTTGCTGTCTCATGTCCAACTCTTCCCATTTTGGGGTTTTCTTGGCAAAGATACTGAAGTGGTTTGCCATTTCCTTCCCCAGCTCATTTTACAGGTGAGGAAACTGAGGCATACAGCATTAAGTGACTTGCCCAGGGTCACACAGCTAGTGTCTGAGGCCACATTTGAACTCAAGTCTTCCTGACTCCAGGCCTGGCACTCTATCCACTTTGCCACCTAACTAAACAGTGCTTACAGGTAAAACAAGTCAGCACCATCAGTTCTCAAAATGGAATTCTGAATTAAGGGTCACTTTTGTTCCACTATATACCAGTGCCTTTTCTTTTAATGTATAGACAAAATCAGTGAAACTAATAAGCCATGGTACAGTGTTATAAAGGTTGGCTCTAGGGTTCCATCTTTGCCACCTACTACCAAATGAATGAGTAAATGAATTAGCCTTATTGGGACTCAGTTTCCCCATCTGTAAAATGAGAGGTCAGATTAGATGAATTCTGAGGTCCCTTCCAGCTCTACCTGTATAATTCTTTGAATGAATGGTTGCACGCCTTTAAAAACATCTTAAGTTTGTCTGACTTTTCGTCCAACAATCAATGTAGCATTGAAGCTTTTAGATTTTCTACCTGCAGTGATTTATAGCTCAGACTGATAGAGTTCTACCATTTTCAAAGCCAGTGATTTATCCAAGCAATGTTTTACTCACTGCTATTAAATATATATAAAATGATGGAAATTGGGAATATTTTAGTCAGAGGAATGTTGGGGGAGAGGCAAACAGTTACTATTAAAATGGACGGCCTTTTTACATGACAAAGTCAGCTTCAAAAAGGTAGTTCCTAATGAATGTCATTGGTAAGAATCAGGGACTGTTTTATATCTCAGTTTAGTGTGGCGCCCTGTTCAATAACCCATGAACAAGCTTGCATAAAGACATCTTTCCAGAAGAGACTCAACTTCATGCTTGTGAAGGTTGCTTTAAAATGCATGAAAAAGTCCAGAAAGCTTTAGTCCATCTCAAAGCAAAGGAAGAGGCCATCTTAATAGAAATACTCCCTTGATCTTACCTTTTGCCAACACCCAGGCATCGGTAATCCATCCGGCCCCTGTTCCAAGAAGAACAAAAAGGACATTTCTCAGTACCCCCCAAAGGAGAGACAACTTCATAGTCATGCACAAAGTCTTAAAAAAATGACTGCTCTAACCCTAAAGTTTGAGTCTATACTTCTTCCTTTATTTTTTTTTTAACTAGGATTTCTTTAAGTAGCATATACCATTTCAATTAAGATAAAGGAAATTCAGATTTCCTCTAGAGAGGGAATGGCTATATCTTAACAGATAACATGAACTAAAAACAATGATTTTGAAAAGCACACTAAGAAATTGACAAATGATTATTATTATTAATATTTTTTTTTTTTTGCTAGGCAATGGGGTTAGGTGACTTGCCCAGGGTCACACAGCTGGAATTGACAAATTATAGTATGGTTCATCATGCCCTCATCTTTAAATATCAAGTGCTGTACTGCAGCTGTAATTGGAATGTGCTTATCATTCCATTATCTTTATTAAGCTTCTGATTCATCTATACTGAACCCTCCCTGATCAGAATAGTCTATGCATGATAATGATAAATGATCAATGCCTTATCATTTCTGTCTGAAGCTTATAATTCACAGCATGCTTAAGATCATACTTCCTTTCATTTTAATTTTTCCCTCTTTAGATCCTCAATCACAGTAGAACCTACTCATCTAATTGAATTAGAAGTCATGCTGCAGTCAAAGAATTCTATTCTCCATTCCTAATCTGTACATGGGTGTGCTGGAGCAGCTTGAATTTGGCTTGGGAAAGTCAATTGTTCAATTTTCAGTGTGGGTATTTATATCTCAGAAATTGGCAAATGCTAAAAAGGAGGTTTTGATTCACTGTTTTATTATTAAACTTGAGAAAGTGATGGAGAAAATTTAAGTAATGCAGATCAAACATAAAAGTGCAGGTGAATATCCTTCCTCAAAGAGCTGGTTGTAAACATTTCTTAGCACACCATTGTTTATATACTTTTGGTACATTGTACAGTATCCCATCTATTAGAAATTTAGAAGGTATTAAATATCCACTAGGTTCCTTACTTGTTAAATTTGACCGAGAAGTCATCTAATTTTTAATTGCAGGGAATTTTTTTTCTATTTCAAAATCCATTCTGCTTGTAAGTATAGACATGCTCCAGATACTAATGATACTACCAAGACCATAACCTTTGGTATATTATGAAAGCATGCTTGTGTTTTCCCCATGAAAGATAACCATGAAAGATCAAAAGCAAATAAAAGATTGGACACATTTTATCATAATTCTTTAAGTAGAGAATTAATATGGTCTATTCTGAAAAATCTGATCTTAAGAGCATTCACCTTTACAGAAACATGCTTAGCTAACAAATCATAAAATAACATGCAGACCAGGTATAACCCTCCCCCCAACCTAATTATAGAATAGAAGACTTCAGGAAATACTCTTCTTTTAAAAATAAAAATAACAAAAAGTAACAAAAAAAACTAAAATCCTTAAAAATATCTTTAGGTATTGGGAAAAATTTTTTAGCATTGCCAGATTGGTACTAGGAAAAGGATCAATGGAAGAGTTTTAGTAAAAAGAGGAATTGGGGTTCATGTTAACAGAGAGTAAGGAAGTACGATGAACTTTGTCAAGTAAGTTCTACAAGGAGAGACCATTAAATTGGAAATGTTAAGCAAAAAAGAGAGCAAGGTATTTGGGCTACAGATCATTATCATCTTTAGAAGGATGATGAAATGACCCTGTAATTTTTTTGATCATAGAGACTATGTTGCTATTTCATTATTACATTGAATTCTTATACGTAATAATGCTAACAACACTAGTCTGTCAGATCCACCCCAAGAAGGGCAGTGTCCAGAAGAGGTCCCAGACTTATCACACTTGAAGTGGGAGATGAGTAAAAGAGCGTCCGACCTCTATTGGCCCTCAGGTCCATCAATGGGATCAGCTCATCCAATCCTGGGAAGCAAGAGTGGGCCGACCTGGAAGTTCTTAGAACTAGGGAGGGAAATATGTTAGGAGGAATATGGATTCATAGGCCCAAGTCAAGGGGTCCTGGCATAGGTGGAAGAGGAGATTTTTTTCATCATTATGGGCTACATTGACCAAGAGAATCTGATTATGCTAGATTCTCCTTCAATGGACCAGCCTGACTAGTGAGGCAGGGCAAGGTAAGAAGGTGAACATCTTTGTTTAGGATGGGAGCTTGGGCACTTCCTGATAAGCTGTGACAAACCTGAGGATCTGAAATTCCTGACACAGAAGGGTGTGTGTGGGATGCATCAATGAGGGGCAAGTAGAAATTTGGGGCCAAGATGGAGAGGTCCCTTTTAAGCTGGGATATATATACATACATACATACATACATATATATATATATACACACACACATACATACATATATACATACATACATACATACATATATATACATATAATTTATTTATTTATTTATTCATTTTGGTGAATAAGTTTTCCGACCTTGGTAGGCTTAAGGTGACATATCTCTAAATGAATGAGCCTAGGTTGTTGTAGGTGAAAGGTTTCTGCCTGGGGCCTCCATTTTCATGAGCAATATTGAGGACTAGACAAGAAGAAGCTCAGCAAATTTCATGTCAATGGACCTAGAACTAATTTAACATTAAGGCCCAGACTGAGAAGTTTATTCAGGAAAGAGACAGAGCAAATACTCTCTAGTTCTCCAGAACTAGGCTTAAACCAGAAGAGGCTTTCTTTGTGGACCTTATTTTTTTTTAACTTTTAACACTTAATAGTGCCTCCTATCTTAAATCATATGAGGTGGTTTGCTATTATTGGGAAGTAGGGACTTAGATCTGGAAAAGACCTTAGGGGTCTTCTAGCTGAGCCCCCTCATTTTACACATGAGGAACCAGAGATAGAGAAAAGGGAAGTGACTTGTTCAGGATCCCACCACTAGTAAGTGTCTGAGGCAAGACATTCAGGTCTTCCTGACCCTAACTCTAACTCTCTAAACACTATACCATCTATCTATAAAGAAGATTTTTAAAAAACTTTTTTTCCCCTGTAGGGAGTCAGGAGTTCAGTGAAATCAAAAAATTTGGAGTGATATGGAAGACTGAAATCTGAAGGAGTCACTGGTAAATGAGACATAAATTTGCTGAAGGGGGTTAAAACAAGGCAAACCATGAGGTTTCTGGGTAGAGATGATCTGTCCCATCAGGTGTTTTATCTCTTCCTTGAAAACTAAGAGCCTTCCATTCCACTCTAAAAAGTAAACTGAAAATAGACTTTTAAAGCTTAACTTTGACTGTTTGCTCTTTCCCCCAAATAGACAGGAGCTTGTGGATCAAGACAAAGATTTATTTTTCCTCTTTTTAAAGAAAAAAAAACAAAATAAAAATTAAATTATAAGAAAGTAATGTTTATGGCCTATTTCAAAGGACACAGAAATATGGCGGCCATGTCAAGTGTGAGCAAAAGACCAGGGAGTTAATTCACATTCACTGATAAAAACAAAAACAAAAAACCCCCAAACCCACACTAGTTCTCTCGAGCTTGCGTTAGTCTCTGGAGGAGCCAATGATCCATGCACATGCATGTAAATAGGTCGAACATGTAAAGCTTGCTTTAGAAAGGCTCGCTTTACATCACTAGAGACTGGTGTGAGATCACACAAAGGAACCACATGCAGGATTGGTAGGAAAGAGAAATACTGTACCAATTGGCAAGGGGCATCCAGGCCATCCAGGCCAGGCTGACCCGGCTCCCCTTTTTCCCCCTTAACTCCACGGAATCCCTGTTTGACGAAGATTAACTTGTAATGTTACTGACAAAAGAAACATCTTTAAGCACTGAGGCTGCTGAAGGAAACAAGAATTTGTAGCCATAAAAGACCAGGAGAGGAGCAATTCTGGAGTAGCTTTCAATGGTTGGTGGATGGGAATGAGACCTGAGCATAGCTCCATGAAGGAGTTAGTCTTTTAAATGACTACCTTTTTTTAAGCTCCAAATCGAGATGCCATCCAGCCTATGTTGTTTTCTCTTTCAGTCTTACCTGTGTGTTTCAGGGGGTCCATTTTAAAATCAATTGTTTAGGATTAATACACTCAAGGTACTAGACTTGAGAAGAAGCAATCCTGTGATAAGAGCAGATTCCTTAGGACCAATTAACATCTGTAATAAGTGACTATAGCAAGATACTTCCAGTATGCTCCTCTCCTTTTGTTTTATTCTATGCCTTATTTTACGCTAGACATCAGGACAGACTTCTGTGAATGAAACATACCAATGGGCAAGGTGCATCTAATCCAGGGGCACCCTGTTCTCCTTTCTCCCCTTTGGGCCCCTTTTTGCCTTTCTTTCCCTTTTCCCCCTGTGGACACAATAGTTTGGATAAAACTATTTTATTAAAATAAAACAGATTTCATTTTGGGGCAATGGTGGTAAAAAATATATATATATATATACATATATATATTTAAAGGACATTTTTAGCCAACAGAAGCCTGAACAGACATTTACCACTCTGTTCTGGATGGGATGAAGAATATGTGGAAAACCCAATTGTACTAGCGGACCACATCAGCTGCCCAGATGGGTCCCGGGCCTTACTTGAGAGATTTGAGCAATCTTGAAGTGTAGAACCAACAGACAGACAAACCAGAAGGACAGTGCTGGTGTTTACACCATCCACAGCATCCTTAAGGATGAAATGTTTCAGTGACACATAGCCTAGCTGGGCTGACATAAACAATAGTGGGGTGGTAGTCAAAACTTGTCAGGTGCAAGACAGTGAGCGGGTCCCAGAAGGACCCACTAATTGTGGTCAATGACGTTCCCAGGGAGGCTGGCTCCTTCATTGAACACTCCTCACTTGTGGGCATGGACATTTTTAACCTTGCGCCAACAGACTGATGTTGTGCTAAGCTAGGCATACTGGAAAGAATGCTCACAGCCTCTAACTTTCAGAAACAATGCCAGATGTTTTTGCTTTGTCTCCTAACTGTTGGTACCATTTTATAAGGCCATCTAAAAATTGTTCAATATCTTAAACCATATGGATATTTGGACTCTATTAACAATGGAATCCTTTTCCCAAAAGCTAGTGCGGCATTTATGGATGGGTCACTGAAACAAGTAACTGAAAATGCTTTCTTTTTGTTTATTTATTTTCCTGAAGGCCAGTTAAAGCATCAGGAATATTTATAAATCACAGGTTTTGTGTGTGTGTGTGTGTGTGTGTGTGTGTGTGTGTGTGTGTGTGTGTTTTTCCAGTTTATTTCTCCATTGATCCCTTGCTAGATAATCACAGTGGTAAATGAGTTTCTGGCTTACTCTCAATTTAGCAAAAGCAAAAGTCTTTCTGTTTAAAATAGGAAAAGCAAGGTGGACTCAGTGGTACTAATAAAAAAAATGGAGTCAGGATGATTATGAGGTGGAATAGTAGCCATAGGAAATTAGTATTAGCTGTCAAGGTAGATGTGGTAGGAAATTTAATTGGCAAGAAGGATTCTTTGGATGGAGGAATTTTCAGGAATGGCAGCAAAAAGAGGAAAAGGAAAGAATGAACCTCTGGATAGGGAAACATAGCCAGCAAATAGATAATCAACAGTTTTTGCCAAGGCAAAAACATATGGATAATCTATATGCAAGGCAGAGGCAGCTTTTAACACTTTAAAAATAATTTATAAGGCAAATTGGTATTTAAAGAACACAAGATGTAATGAATTTCTACATTTAGATTAGTGCGTTGGTTTTGCTATCAGGCTATATAATGAAATTAAGCTTAAAATAAATGCTGAAGCAAATAATCAGACTCATCAAAGAAGAACACATAAGAGGAGCACAAACTGCTATAAGAGAAACATCCAAGTTTATGTATTAATTCTGCCAGAGGGTGAGTGGAAAGTTCCTCATCTGGCTCCTAGGTGCCAAAAAGGATTCACCAAAAGGTTTCAAATCAAAGTCAACGGTAAGTATGTCTCACTTTAATACTGGGGAGAGATGAGAAATTCTGTGAGTCAGTTGTCTCTGAACAAAGATGGCAGTCACAGGTCGGGTTGTTAGGAAAGCAAATAGACCAACTAAGCATAATGGGAGGAATGTTTTAAGACTATTCAGTCTTGCAAAGTGAATGTCCTTATTTAGCAAATACTTTTTTTTTTTTAAAGTGCAGCAAAGTGGATAGAGAGCCAGGAAGACCTGAGTTCAAGTCCTACCTCTGACACGGTGTGACCATGACCTCTCAGCCCTTTAAGCAACTCTCTAAGACTATTTGTTCAGTCATTTTCATGTCTGACTCTTTGTGACCCCATTTGAGGTTTTCTTGGCAAAATACTGGAGTGGTTTGCCTTTTCCTCCTCCAGTTCATTTTATAGATGCAGAACTGAGGCAAATAGGGCTAAGTGACTTGCCCAGGGTCACACAACTAGTAAGTGTTTGAGGGTGAATTTGAACACATGAAGATGAGTCTTCCTGACTCCAGGCCCAGGGCTTTATCCACTGTGCTAACTAGCTACCCTATTCTAAGACTATAGGTTGCAGAAAAGGGGCCAACCTGCACTGGCGGAGAGATCTCTATAGCAATGAAATTGCCGGTCCAGTATCTATCCCTATCCTGAAAAGAGAACTGATTTTGGGTTACATAGCTCACCTTCTGAGTCGTAGTTAATTCTCCCTGTGCTATGTGTGACCATGACCAGATGTCATAGGGGTGAATCTTCCAGATTTCAATTTATGTTATTTTGATAATTCAAGTAGATGGGACCCAGTCTATCCAATCCTAGAGCTCGAGGTTGCCGAATGATGCCAGTGTGGAAAGGGTTTGTGAATCAAATCAGATAATAAGCCTGTGGCCTGCTTCTGCCTCCAGGAGAAAGAGACATTACTATACAAAGGCTAAGGCATCATTGTCACTGTTAATCATCACAATTACCGAAAATCTGCAGTGTCTTTCTGTGGAGCTTAAAATATCTGTCCCTGCAGGTAGAGTGGGTACCTGTCATGGCTAATTTCCATGTGCCATACTGAGGGTTGAGGCACATGCAAGCCATTCAGGTTTAGCCTACAATTCTCCCAAAGGCAAAATTGTTACTCCAGTCCTAGAAATTCTAAAATATTCAAAGTCTGTGCTGTTGTTGTTCAGTTGTGTCCAACTCTTTGCGATCCCATTGGGGGTTTTCTTGGCAAAGATACTGGAGCGGTTTAACATTTCCTTCTCCAGCTGATTTTACAGTGAGGAAACTGAGGCAAACAGGGTGAAGGGACTTGCCCAGGGTCACACAGTTAGTAATTGTCCAAGTTCAGATTTGAACTCAAGAAGAGGAGTCTTTCTGACTTTAGGCCTGTCTCTCTCTCTCCCTCCCTCCCATAAATCCACACATAAAGACCGTACTTTCATTAAATTGGAGAACCTCCTGGTGTGGATCTCTCCAGTAATGTAAACAGGTAGTTGTGCTGTATAGGTGAAAAAATAAAAAGTTGTAAAACAATTAAATACATGATTTAGGAGATTAGAAAAGTCATTTTTTTGAGGGGGGGGGGCCTAGGCAATGGGTTAAGTGACTTGCCCAGGGTCACACAGCTAGTACGTGGTATGTGTCTGAGGCTGGATTTGAACCCAGGCCCTCCTGACTCCGGGGCCAGTGTTCTATCCACTGTGCCACCTAGCTGCCCCAAGGAGTCATTTTTATAGTATGAATTAAAATGTTCTCTTCTCTCTGAGATGATTCAGATCCTGACGCAATTACCCTTGCTACCTTGGTTCAGTCCCACGGAATAATTTGAAAGCAAGAATGCAGAGCTGTTTAATAGCAATGTGTAAGGTAACTTGTCTTACAAAGTTGTCTGGGTTATTGAAAGGTTCACTGACTTGCCATCAAATAACATAGTATATATCGGAGCCAGGTCTCGAACCCAGGACTTTTTGACTCCAAGGTTAGCCTTCTATCCACTATATTGCACTGCCTTTTGAACAATATTTACAGATTTAAAATATAAACTCCATTTTATTTTTAAATAATAGAAATCTTCTAATTTGCATCTACCTCCCAAGGTCGTTATGAGGCTCCAGTGAGAAATATATAAAATGCTGCATAGTCCTTCAAGAGACATATAAATGCTAACTATTTTTATGTTTATTTTAAGTTAGAGGATTGAACATTGTATTTTAAGTGAGCTAATCTTTCACTACGATGAACACTTTCTCTATGAACAATTGAAAATTAAACTAGACATCTATGTTTACAGCCAACTTAACTTTTTGGTCCTAAGACAGGCCTAATAAAATGCTAGGATAGATGGAAGAGGCAAAAAAAAAAAATCCATGTTTTCTTTTAATTCTCTGACATTTGCTTTTTTTAATTTAATTTATTATTGTCTGGAATCCAGTGATATTGGCATATATACACTCACCAGAGCCAGAGTCCCGAAGGACAGGTGGTACCAGATGACTTTGACTGTTGAATAAAATACAGTACTAGTAGTGGACAGCTACACACATGCATCCACAATTTAAACTACAGTGATTCCATACTGCAACTGAAACAGTACTACCAGAAAAAGAAAAAAAATAGATATCAAGTGTTCCCCAATTCATAATCCTTTTTTTTCCTTTTTTAAACAATTAATGCTGTTACAAACACTACTGATGTTGGGATAAGGCAAATCACAGAGTCCTACATCTTCTCTGCAGTATAAATTTGGAAGGTTTTTATACAGTTTACTGAAGTCTGATACTAGTAGTGACTACTCGTTTTTGCTAAAGTTTGCTAAATTTGTTGCTACCTGTTACAACTAAAGTTTTGAAAACTTCTATCTACTCTTTGAATTTTTTTTTCTTTTCTTTTCTTTTTTTTTGGTGAGGCAATGGGGTTAAGTGACTTGCCCAGGGTCACACAGCTAGCAAGTTACAAGTGTCTTTGAATTTCTAAAACCTGATTCTGATATCAGTGATGTAGAACCTGATCATATCAACTATAAAACATTTCAGGTTTCTAATTTTAGAACTCATATTTTTCATTGAGACTTCAGAAATTGGGAGAGCCTGGTTCCTAAGCCAACACAAACTAATTGTATGATTTAATTACCCAGTCTGCTTTTTACTTTCCCTATCTGAAAAACAGAATTGTCGTTCTTCTTTTTCATGCAAAGGGGTTTATGTCATGAAGATGGAATCCATGCCAGAAAAACATCACTGAAGAGTGCAATTCAGCTTCATTCAATGACCCAGTCAATGTCATTAGCCTTCATTTGCCAGAGCCTGTGCCTACCTACTAAGCCTCACAGCAAAGTCTGGGGAAAATATAGTGTGATGAGGACAACAGGGGTTAAATGTGGCCTTCATCAGAGACAGCAATAACAATGGTTGACCACACAGGCTTTTCTCATCTCCCTCTGAGCCTTGACTTTGCAGGTTCTAGTCTCTGCTTATTTTTGGCACACAGGATGAGGAAAAGACTAAGCACAGCAGTCAGTTACGAGGCTGGGAAAACAAGAGGGAGTGGATGGAATAGGATGAAACAAAATGAAGCAATTGTCCGCAGTTCAAGGTCACCTTTTCTCCTTTCTCTCCTAAATCACCCTTCTCTCCTCGAGGACCGGGAAAACCCTGTAGGAAAAAAAGAAAAACAGACAAAACCAAAAGTATCCATTGGTCTAATGTGTGACAATTATGTTGGGGAAAACATTCAGATTTATTGTTTTTCTACAGACACAGAAAGAGTTAAGGGTATCCCTTTCAAGATCAAATTAACAACAACAAAAATAACAACAACAATAATAATAGCTGACCCTACTAGAGTGTTTTAAGGTTTGCAAAATTTACTTTACAAAATGGCAACTGTCGAACCATTTATACAAGTGGGATCACTTTCCTTAACTTCTCAAAATTCCCTTTAGCTCCTGTATGATGCTTTTCAATGAATTCTAACAGCTTCTTGACTTGTCCTTCATAGTCTGTCTCAACTCATGTATTCAATTCAATTCATTCAATAGAATGTAAGCCTTGAGGGTAGAGACTGTTTCATTTTTGTCTTTGTATTCCCAGTCCCTAGCATAGTGGCTCACATATCGTACGTGCTTAATAAATGCTTATTGGTTGCAGGATGCTGGACTGGAGGTGGCTAATATATTTTCTGAGATATAAACTAGGGATGGTAGACAATTTAGGTTAAGTTTGCATTAAGAGGAAACAAGAACTTTTGAGATAACGTATATAAAGCTTTGTAAACCTTAAAACAACCTATGTGTCAACTATTATTGTTAATAATGTTAATTATAATTAATAATGGTGACAGAAACTATATGGACAACTTTGAATCATCACATGTGAACAGTGTTTGTATTTTGTGCATTCTTTTACATAACCTAGCTCTGACTCCACCAGTAAAATCATGAGTAAGCTTTGTCTCATTCCAATTCAGTTTAACCCAGTCAACTATTATTAGGCAACTGCTGTGTGCTGAGCACTAGTTTTAAATCACTGGATCATAGATGAAAAGTTGGGAGGAACCTCAGAGGTCATAAAGTCCAACCTCCTCACATCCTGATTGGGAAACTGGGGCCCATAGAGCTTAAGTGATTAGGCCAGATTCCACTGGCATTATTAAGGCTTTTAACTCCAAAATCTAGCAGTTTTTCCATGATACCATTTCTATTTGGGAAAGTAATTTTAAAATGTTACCATTTACTACCCTATGTTAACTTTCTTTCCTCTAATTGTATCCTTGTCCTATATTCATTACACAGAAACACTTGTAATACATTTCACACCACTCTCCAAATTCCTAGTATGCACAGTGAATGGTAAATAAATAAGCAATATCCATGCTGTTACAGCCACGAAGCACACTAGTATCTGTTACTATAGTCATATGATACTTACATCAAGACCAGGTTCTCCATCCTTCCCCTGCCAAAGAACCATATGAACTACATTATTGTTCCTAAGCTTAGGCTATTGTCTTCTGTACTTAGGACAGTCCATCCTACTCAGGATGGTTGTGCTGGCATGTGAGCACACAAGTATCAAAATGACTACATTTTGTAGTCATTTTGTAGCACAGAAGCTGGGCTTTTGAACTGTCACATATTTCTTTCACTAGTCAAGTGAAAGATGATGATTCATAATTCCCACAAATGTTACATACTTTCTTATTAAAGCTCCATGAGTTGATTGTATTTTCATGATGTTCAGAAATCAAATTGACTATGAACTTTTTTCTGTTTTTGAAGCTTGGTGACAAAGTCATTATTCTAGGAGTTGATTTTACAGGGGAAAACTTCAGTCATTATAAAGTCATGTCAAATTCTGAGTGTATGTGCTTCTTAATGCTTAATAATAGTAACATATATAACACTTTAAATTCTGTAAAATGCTTGACAAATGTTACCTTATTTGATCCTCACAATAACCCTGGGAAGTGGGTGCTCTTTTTAGCCCCATTTTTACAGAAAACTGAGGCAGATATCAGTAAAGGGACTTGATGACAGTCACATAACTCATAACTTTGGGGGGCAGAATTTGAATTGAGGTCTTCCTGACTCCAAGTCTTGTTATCTATCCTCTGCACCTTCGAGCTGCCTCTAAATTAGTAAAATTCTAGCTCCTTCACAGTGAAGGAAGTAAAACATGTTTCATTTCTAAATGTTATATCGATTTCTGTTCTAGACATACTTCTGGTCTCTCTGTAAATGAAAAGGACATGAAGGGAGAAAGTTTTAAAAATGCTACTTTTTAAGCAGATTTTGTAAATGAATGCTGGGCAAAGATAAAAGAAATCACAACCTGGTTGCCCAGTGATGATCAATCCATCTTTTCTTTTTATTAAATTATTAATTAAATTATTATTATTAAAACAATGTACTTCCATTGTCAAGTTTAGTGATCCATTCAGTTTCAGCAAGAAATCTGCTTTGCCTCTACCAATCATTTGGTGATTTATTTAAAAATCAGAATGTGTTAAGGTCATAGTTCAAATTTTGTTTTGTTTTTTAAAATTGTTCTTAATTGTTTTTTAAAAAATTTTAAACAATTGTTTAATTGTTTTTAATTTAAAAAGAAGGGATATATATATGTAGAGTAAAACAAACAAAAAACTTGATCACATTTTAGCAATATTTTGTATGTTTTTGCCAATAATTTTAACAAAAATACTCTTGTATCAACTATAGTTATAAAAATTTCATTGTATGCTTTATAATTTTATTTCCATGTGCCTGAGAATTTTCAGAAGGGAAATGAAAAGATAGTGATGTGTTAGATTTAGCTTTCCCAAAGGATCACTTATTATTCTAAGGATAATTTTTTCTTCACATTTGTAGTGAGGCATTGCAGACTTAGATCTGTGGGCCAAACAAAGTCCTCAGGGCCTGTATATTCAAGCCTCTTAGAGCTGTGAGGACTGTGGGTATTAATGCCTCGGGCCCCACTACCAGACAGAAATGGAGAAATGAGCATTAACATCAATGATTTTGGAAAAGGCCCATTTTTTTAACAGTAATAATACTTTCTATTTAACATATTGAATAACATGCTTAATGCTATTCAATGTTAGCCTCTTTTAGAACTAATTGGACAAAATAAACTGAATAAATAGTAAGGCTGTTAAATTCTAATTTCTTGGTAGAATCTCTGTATCTAATTTTTATGCACTTAACTTTTAATGACGGGCACCGAGTCAAATCAAATGCTACAAGTGAAGAATTAGAAATAACTAGAACCCCAGATTGCACATTAGCCTGGTTTGTTCCAGTGATAATCTTTGGTGTTTTCCATTCATTCTCTCTCTCTCTCTCTCTCTCTCTCTCTCTCTCTCTCTCTCCCCCCCCCCCCCATCTGTGTGTGTGTATGAGTTCAAGAAAGAATAATGGTATTGCTGAAAGAAACAGACATAATTAGGGTTGCATTTCACATGATTATTTTACTGTTTTCCTTGAATGATTATTCTGCTGCTCAAGGAAATGACTGGGAAAATAAATGACATTTCATCAATGTATAGACTAATGAAAGTTATAGTCAACTCACAGGCAAACCATAAGGTCCCCTGGGACCAGGCTCTCCCACAGCTCCCTTTTCACCCTAAAAGAAAAATAATAATGCAACAAAGACATTCAAACACATATACACACACTTTATTTTTGTAATAATGTGTCCTTAAATTCTCTGTTTAAAGTTTACCCATACCATTCTATCAAAATCCCAGAGAAATGGTCTCAATTGGTCATTTCAAGCAATTTGTTATTAGTAACTCACAGTTGTAACACACAGAACATACTTTGCTGAAATCACAGGTCCTATGGTAACCAGCTCCCATCAGCTCTGTCCAAAAGCTTATTTGTCTAAAATATTATAACTAAATTTCATTTGTTACAGTATGTACTTTTCCCCCCTATTTGTTAATTTATTATAAAAGCAAGGATGAAATGTTCTGATATCTTCTACTAGAGCAGGGGTGGGGAACCTGTGGCCTCGAGGCCATATATGGTGGCCTAGGTCCTCGGGTGCAGCCTTTTGATTGAGTCCAAGTTTTATAGAACAAATCCTTTTATTAAGGATATTTGTTCTGTGAAGTTTGGATTCAGTCAAAGGGCCGCACTTGAAGACCTAGAGGGCCACACGTGGCCTCGAGGCAGCAGGTCCCCCACTAGACTCCACTTTAGTGGTGTAAATTTGCTGTTTCTCTTTCAAAGGGCATTTAAAAACTGTTAATTTTCCTTGTTAGAAGTTGCCCAAGGTATGGGTTTTGTCTTGCTTTGGGAAGATCTAGGCCTGTGACTCCATTAATGCAGAGGACCCCTTCTGTGACCATAGGCTAGGAACTTGTTTGTAATTTAGAATCTTAGAGAACTGCCTAGGGTATTTAGTAGTTATGTCAACAGCTGATTATGATTATTAATTAATGATTAAAATATTCCTAGTAATTACTCATTATGATTTCTAATAATAGCTGGCATTTATATAGATAGCCCTTTAAGGGCTGCAACGTACTTAATACATATTATCTCATTTGATCTTCACAAGTAGGTGCTATTATTATCTCCTTTTAGCAGATGAGGAAACTGAGGCAGGCAGAAGTTATGTGACTTGCCCAAGATCATATAGCTAGTAAGTGTCTGAGGCTGGATTTGATCTCACATCTTCCTAATTCCAGGTCCAGCACTCTATCCATTGAACCTGAGGCAAGACTTGATTTGGTTTTATGGTATGGGTTTCTTGGGGCGAAGAGGAGAGAAAATTTGTGATTTCATTGGAAACTCCTTTCACTAGTGCAGATCAGCACTTGATGTGGAGTTGACAGTATTGGAGAATTGCCTGGGGGATGCAGATCTTAAACACTTATCTTTAACTCAGACTCAGAATCCAGATCTCTTTAACCACCATAGCACACTGCCTGTGGTTAAGGTAAGCTCACAGAGCAAAAGCTTGGATACATCTATTTCTCTCTCTTCATCCTGCTTTTTGAAACTAGGTAATAAACCTCAGGTAATCTATGAGAAGTCTAAGAAAGAATTTAAAGATTAGTTGAGCAGAATTATCCTGATTCAGGCAGGAGGATGGTCTCCTGACAATGACATGACTATGATAATGGCTGGAGAAACAGAGGGTAGCTCTATTTCAAATACCACTTTCTTCTGATTGTTTTGCTAAATTAAACCTTGTCAATTATGATAAGGATTTGGTATGAAGACTTTGGTTGTAAAAATGACATCTAAGCAGTGACCAGAGAGAAGATACGGCCTCAATTCTGGCAAGCCACTGTGTGGAAATCAACTCATGGCAGAATTTGAAGGGTTACCAAATCATGCCTTTGGAATGAAATATAGAATGCAGATATTGGCCTTCTCCCCTCATCCTAGCATTTTAAAGTTGCTTTGAAATCCTTAGACTCTAAGATAGGTTCCTGATTGGGCAGCCATTTTCCTAAACATCCTCTCCCTTCTTCACCTTGATCTCCATTCTAACCCTTACAGCTGGATAAGGTTCTTCATGGCTAAAGTATAGCGATGGATCTAAGGTTATAGACTTGAAATTTAGCATGCCAGAGTTCACACATTTACATAAGTATGGCCTTAAAGCCATCCCCTTTGAGAGGGCCTACAAAGCTTTTCCCCTTGAGAGGGTCTACCCTTGCCACCATTCCTTTATACATTTATAGACCCACTCCTTTGGAACTGTCTTCACATCTTGGGGTGCTTTTCTTTGAATATCCTAAAAAAGGGCCCATTTTCATCTTTAGTGGATGGATTTGACTTTTTGAGAAGCAGTCCCAAAGTCTAGTGAACAAAATGAATGGTCAAGCTGAGTAATATTTGACCATTTCTGGTCAAAATGAGATGAGGCTGTCATTGACTACTATCTGACCTTGGACAAACCATTTAATCTTTCATGTCTTAGTTTTCTGAAGGTGGATATTAAAATATAAGGTCCTAGAAGGTGTGTATTGTTTTACTTTTGTCTTTGTAACCCCAGCACTTACCACAGTACGTGGTAGCTGTTGATACGGTGGATAGAATACTAGGCCTAGAGTTAGGAAGACCAGTCTGGCCTTAGTCATTTACTAGCTGTGTGACCCTGGGCAAATCTAAACCTCCATTTGTCTCAGTTTCCCCCTCTGTAAAATGGGAATAAGAATAGAACCTCCCTCTAGGGTTGTTGTGAGGATCAAATGAGATAATAATTGTAAAGCGCTTAGCACAGGGCCTTGCACATAGTAGGTACTACATAAAAGATTGTTGATTGACTGGGCTTCTTGAATATTTAGTCAAATGGTTCAGAAGCCAGTTCTAAAAGAGGGGATCTATAACTGTGTAGCAATGGTAGTATCAGTTTATTACATGGTTACATTGAAAGAAGACACTCATTTGTGTGTATTGATTCTGGTATACTTAAAATATGGGCTTAGTGGTTAGAATGTTGTTCTTTGAACCCGGTCAGGAAACCCTGGGTTCAAATCCAGACTATCACTTCTTAGATGTGCAACCCAGGAAAAGTCACTTAACCTCAATTAACTCCCTAAGGCTTATCCACAAGGAGGGAATTCTCACATGGAAGTTCTTTTGAACATTATTTTATTGCAATATCCTTCTTTATTTACTTTTCAGAGTTAGATATTGAAGTACTATGTTTGACTTTCAATCCTAGATAAGACAATCAGAGAGAAAGAAAGAGGATGCATGCGTGTATGTGTGTGTGTGTGTGTGAGAGAGAGAGAGAGAAAGAGAGAAAGAGAGAGGAGAGAGAGAGAGAAAGAAAGAGAGAGAGAGGAGAGAGAGAGAGAGAAAGAGAGAGAGAGAAAGAGACAGAGAAAGAGAGAGAGAGAGAGAGAGAGAGAGAGAGAGAGAAGTGGGGGGAGACACAAACTCACAGATCTAGACCTAGAAGGCACATTAGGGGCCATCTTGGTTAAGTTCTTCCTTTTACAAGGAAGGGACAGAGAGAATAAGCATTTATTAAGTACCTACCATGTGCCAGGCATTGTGCTAAGCGCTTTACAGATATCATTTCATTTTATTCTCATAACAACCCTGTAAGGTAGGTACTATTATTATCTCCATTCTACAATTGAGGAAAGTAAGACAGAGATTAAGTACCTTGCCCAGGGACACACAGCTACTGTCTAAGGCTGGATTTGAATTCAGGTCTTCCTGACTTTAGGCCCAGTGACTATCTGGCTGCCTAGGTGCCTTTATAAGATGAGGAAGTTTTTCTTTTTTAAACTATCAACATTTTCATCAGAACTGCCCAGTATTTCCAAGGTTATAGGAATCAAGTGTCTGGTGGCAGGAAATAAGCCAGAGAACTAATGTTGTTCATGAAAATCTGCCTAGGCTGGCTTTATTTCTCTGGGGCTTTCTAATGTGTTTTAATGTCACTCTCTACAAGCCTGTATTTAAAAAAAATGGCAGCCGAGCTGAAGCAGGTCCACACCAGATGAATGGCCACAATGCCCCCAATGTCCTCACGAGGGGTACTTCCAGAGACCTGACCCTGGGATCTCCTCGGACACTTGAACATTCTGAATGAACACTGCAGTGCAGGTCTTGCACTGACCATGCTCCATTTGGCTCCAACTACGCCATCGATGGCGGTCTTGGCTCCTAGAGCTGATCTCTTGATTCTTTCTGCTCCAGCAAGGAGACCTGATACCCTTGTGACACATCAGGAGCCATCGGAAGTAACAGCTGATTTGCCAAATGGTCAAATCCAGCCCCCCCCCCCCACTCTAGCCTCAGGGCATGTGGCCAAAAGAACTTAGGAGATTTACTGATCTATTTCTAGAAATAGTCACTGCCTTTCACACTGGTAAGTCCAGTCCTGTGGGAAACTTTGAAGTTATCTGTGTTTAAATATTAAAATATTTATTTTAAATTTAGATAAACACTGCCCCTTTTACCTTGAGAAGTCACAGATCAGATTGTAGATAAGAGATAACTGCACCTCTGAGGAAAAAAATACACTTTTGAAAAGACCTCAATATTCACCTCTCTGGAGAAGGAATAGAAATTGCTTATTGCAATTATTAAGCACCTACTGTGTACCAGGCACTGAGCTAAGTGCTTTACAAATATTATCTCATTTGATCTTCACAACAACCCAGCAAAGTAGGTGTTGCTATTGTGCCCATTTTACAGATGGGGAAATTGAGACAAACAAGAGGTTAAGTGACCTGCCTCAGGTCGTACTACCTATAAGTGTCTGAAGTTAGATTTGAACTGATGTCTTTCCAACTCTAGGCCCAGTACTCTGTCCATTGTGCCATCTAACTGCCTCAAGCCATCCTGGACCTGCCAATTAGTGAGTCTACTAGTATTTATTAAGCAGCAGTAGTAAGCCAGGCACTCTACTAAGTGCTGGGGATACAAAGAAAGGGAAGAAACAATCCCTGCTCTCAAGGAGATCATGATGTAAGAGGGCTGGGGGTGTGAAGGTCTTTCTTGATTCCCTAGCTACTAAATATATTCTGCACAGGTAGGTGTGTAGGTGTGTGTGTGCAAAGTTCTTTGCAAATGTCAAAGCTTGGGGCAGCTAGGTGGCTTACTGGCCCTGAAGTCAGGAGGACTTGAGATCAGATCTGTCCTCAGACACATAACACTTACTAGCTGTGTGACCCTGGGCAAGTCATTAATCCCAATTGCCTCACCAAAAAAACAAACAAAAAAAAATGTCAAAGCTCTATGTGAATGCTATCATTATTATCATTTATCTTTATTCACTGGACAACCAAAGAGGTCTGTGATACAGAAAAGGAAGAGAGAGAGAGACTTTCTGGTTGAGTGACTGATCACTGCTGTTGCTGAAAATTTTACTATTGGACCTATGGCTCACAATCAACATGCAAAGAGAGTCTCCTCCAACTAGAGGTTAAGGAAAAGTTTTGCCCTCTTCAAACTCTGAAATTGTTTCCTTATGGCTAGAGAAGGAAGAGGTATTTTGAGAGATGAAACAGAAAAAGATTCATTTTTGTTGGTGGCGGGGATGGTCATGATGATTTGTGTTCTTTGATCTTCACTATGGGGGAACGGGGATAGAAAGCTATGGTTTTCTCCTCTGAATGAAAACGGTAGCTATGAAAGGTTGTCTTCCAAATCCTGGAGATTTTAGCCCCAATGACTAAAGCTCTCTGGCTTAATGCCATGTGAAAACATCTTCCTTATGGTTGCACAGCTGTGTATTTAGCTATGTAAATCTCTGTAGTCTTTTGGGTCACCTTCTAGTGTGAAGTTCTCACCTCCACTTTTCTTCATAGAAAAATAACTTGGGCCCCTCCCTATCCTATACTGACATTGAATAGCTGCATCCATTCTCCTGGGGAGGAAAAGATGGAAACCCCTTTTTGTCCTTTGTTTTGAAACTTTGACCAAAGAACTTTCTTCATTCCACAGATCCATTTAAATAATGCAAGGCCATAAGAGGAACTTACTCTTTCTCCTTTAGGACCTGCAGGTCCATGGGGTCCAATAGGGCCATCTGTACCCTAAAAAAAATGCAACAGAAATATAACTCAAAAGCTGCTAACAAGCCATAGAGGTTTAGTAATGAAATGTTGCCTTAGGAAACCATGGAGATATTATGATGTTCCTCATCTTTTTCTTATGTATTATTTCCTCAGATTAATCACTTTTCAGAGGTTCACGCGAATGGCATATTCCAACAAGGATGAAAAACTCAGTTGACCATATTTACTCACATATCTTCTCTCCTCACATGTCACTCCTCTCCCATCCTCTACTTTTAAGGCAGAAATATAGGACTTCCCTGACCCTACACACATTATTTTCCTCTAGTGGGCTGCTTTGGTTGTCAGCAGCAGCTGGAGTTCCTCTGAAGGCTTGGCCAGAACAGATGGAAGAGAGTTGAACAACCTTATTTGCTGAAAGTCAAGTGAAGTGTGATTGTTAACACAGTTTCCCTGCCCAGATCAAGCCTTCAGAGGATCTTTTGAGGAAGTGGGGTGGGTGGAGAAGAGTGAAGAGGAGGAGGAAGAGAATAGGGTGAAGGGAAGGAATTTTTCCCCTGGCTCCTATCCCTAGGGTTATCCTGTTAGCAGCAGCAGGCAGTTTGGACAACTCTCTGGCAGGATTCCCTTCTCCTCTCCCATTTCAGTGGTAAAATAGCCACAAAAAGAAGTGGGAGTTATGTGAATAAATACAGCATATAGAAAGAAACACAAAGGTCTCAATGAAAAGAAAGACAGCCTAAAGGAAGGCTGTTTTGTTTTGTTTTTTCAAAATAACAAAGGTTAGCTATTCATATTTTTTTTTCCTTTTGGCTTCTAGAGATGCTACTGGGGGCTTCTGATGTAATTACTACTTCCAGTGAGACTGTTTAGGTTGCCAACAGAATGTAAGCTCCATAAGGTCAGGGACTATTTGATTTCTGTATTTGTATCCCGACCATCTAGCACAATATCTGGTTTGTAGGAGGCTCTTAAGAAATGCTGTTTGGGCAAGTGAGTTGCAAGGTGTTTGTTTTTGTTTTTTATTATATGGAGTCTCAGGAAGTATTTTAGAATCATTCCTACTGATTCTCTACTGACAAAATTGATAAAAAGTCAATCTAGATTTAAAAACCAGTCTCTAGAAATCTAATTCAATACGTTTGTGAGCACTCAATCTCAATCGGTTTTGCCTTTAGCTTCAAAAGCCACCCTCACAACACTTCAAATGCTGAGATCCATAAAATGGAGGGAATGGTGCTATGATGAAGCCAAGAGAGGTGGCAAAGCTACAGTAAATAGACACCTCTCATTTAAAAGAGCAGATGTGCTTACATAAGGTTCATCTATTGCTCAAAAAGAAGCTATCTACCTACGTGCCCACCTATCCATCCATTTTTTTTTAAATGTACATGAACAGTGAATGAACAGGAAGTAAAAACAAAGGCTAGAATCAAATCTTCTTTAGTGCAATTGGAGGAATGGGCCCATGGATTTCCCTGGAATGTGAGATTGACACAACAGAGTTGAGTTTTTTTGGAGACATGAGCCATACCTGTCCATCTATAAAGTACACAGAATTCAGACCTAAGTTTTAGTCCTAGGGATAAGACTTTTGGTCGTTCTGGGCTGCAAAAAGCTGCAATTTCACTCCCCCCAGTTCTCCCAGCATGTTTGCCTCCCTCTTCCGTTTCAGCACCAAGAACATCATTCACCGTTTTACTCAAATAAAGTGAACCAAGAGATGTGTCACAGAGCACCACAAACTCATGAAGAAGGCATGCAGAGGAAGACAAGAGACTCACCCGGGATCCTGGCTTTCCGTCTAAGCCAGATGCTCCCTGTATGGTTAGGTTGGAAGCATGGTTGGTGGGTGTAACACGGATGACAAGAACATGAAATTAGTAAGTAGAACTGATGAACAAATATAACAATTCAAACAACAGAATATGTGGCTATAGGGTTCTGAACTACCACGTTACTACAACTTGTTAGTTAAAAAAACAACAACAACACACAACAATAAATGTCCCCCAGACCCTCACATTTTCATGACATTTCTATCCCACAAATCCTTATTTAAAAATCAGTCTAATGAGTTTTATAAAGTAGACTAAAAGTCTACTATAATAATCCATAATAACCATAAAGTTCTACCTAGATGCCATTTGGACCATAACAGATGATTTTTATAAAGACTACAAAATTCACAATATATTCATTTCTTTATAAATTCTGAAGAGAAAAAAAGTGGCTCAATCCCATAAGAAAAGCTTCATTTTTTTTTTTTCCCTTTTAGAGGCAATCAGAGTTAAGTGATTTGCCGAGGGTCACACAGCTAGTATCTGAGGCCGCATTTGAACTCAGGTTCTCCTGATTTCAGGGCCAGCACCACCTAGCTGCTCCAAGAAAAACTTCATTTAAAGAGCCAGTTATTACATTTCACTATTCCAAAAGATGAAGGGGAAGAAAAATCTGTTTTTATATGTTAGAATTTTGAGGGAAATGATAAAGTGAATGACTAGATTAGGGTTTTTCAATTGTCTGTAGTTAGATTTCAAGGGGTCTGAGAAATGCCTATTTGTGTCTAATAGTAGCCATCTCCAGGGTGGGGAAAGGAGGGGGAAAGAAAAAAAAGACAAAAATTTACATGGTAATTTTGTTGTGCATTTGAAAGCAATGGTAAGTTGTGCATTGCAGATTTGCAGTTTCATGTACAATCATCTTTTTTATTGTACTGCTATGGAAATACTTGTTTTATTCCACAAATAAAGAATAAAATTTTTAAAAATTTTAAAAAGAAAACAGGATAGTAAAAAAAAAATTACATCTTTATTTTCACTAAATTCTAATTGAAATTTAGCATTTCCTTCAATTATTTTTTTAAAAAATCATTCTGAGGAGTCCATAGGCTTCACCAACCTGCCAGAAGGGTTTCTGACACAAAACACAAAACTCCTGGGCATATTCCTCACCGCTCCTCCCCCGCCTCCCCTGTTTCCCATCCCTCGTCTTTTTCTGGTGGGGTTACAAGGTGTAGCTTTGGCAGGGGACTTAGATTATATACCCAGTAGATTCTATAGGACTAAAGGCTCAGGTGGGTGCACTGTGAGACCATCAAGCATTCATTTCATTTACCACTAGAGGGACTGCTTTGAACAGAGAACGTCTAACAAGGAAAATATTTAACTATGAAAATCTTCTAAATCAAAATCATATCCGAGTAAAATACCTATCAGAGATCAAATGGTAATTAGCTCAATTTCTCTATTTGTTCTTTTTAAAAATGTATGTTTTCTTGGGTCCTTGATTACTGCAAGGAACGTGCAGCCTGGGATCAATTGGGCAGAATTTAAACTCTGAGCACCTGACAGATTTCCAATGCTTATTTCAAGCATGACTATAAGAACTATTTTTGACTTGACACGGATGATAGATTTTAAAGGCTAAAATATTTATATATGCCCCTTTTACGCTCATTATTAATGTGATTGAGTATTTAAGAAAGATAAGGCACTGGCTTTATTCTTGGCCAGATTGCAGGTGAACTAACTTGTATTCTCATCTTATGCCTTCAGATGTAGCTAGTAATGCAAAACTGACGCAGGGGGATCTGATTCCTACTACAAACAGTACAGATGATGCTACCTACATACATATTTATAGCTATCTGTTCCTACAAAAAGTACCAATGGGTAATCCTACTTCTCCAGCACTGATGATAAAAGAAAATATCTCCTGTTTCAATAGGCAAGTTATTTTGGGCTACTGCTATAGAGCAGTAACTAGGCAAATTATTGTAGGCCCAGAACTTAAATTTCAGATTGACTGAAAGAAATCATTTTGGGAATTTAATTTAAAAAAATGAAAATTCAAATTAGTTGCGTACTCTTTAGAGCTATGATGCTCTTTCCTCAGAGCCATCATCACCTGGGATACTGAAAAATTTGGAGAAGACTATATATAAATATATGTTTTGTTATTATATATATATATATGTATATATATGTGTGTATATATATATATGTATATATATATATAAATTTTCCAGGGACAGATATAGCTTAAAGTAAGACTGAATAATGTAACCCTTCTGGGAGAGATTAAAAAAATCAGTCAACTAATAATTGGCTTTTTGGTTAGTTATTATTTGGATTTTTATCTGCAATAAAACTCTAAATTGGAAGATTATTTAAATTTTTATCAAATGTGATTAAAATTTTAGATCTAGTTCCTTTTTATCTTGTGGTGGTTGTAGAGAGAAGGTTGGTATGAAGGATGGGGAAGGAAGAGGAATCTAACTTTCATTGTTTTGAAAACTTATTAAAAAATCCTCTTCTTCAAGATCTACTACCAACACCTTCTGGAATGGTATGTGCAAAACAAACAACATGAAACATTCAGAAGACAGTAGGATAATGTAGGGAATCACACAGCATCGTCCTCACACCATGAACAATGGCCAACTGCATGCCTGCCAACGCCAGGGAGCTACAAAGTGTGGCATTGGGGGAGAAAAAGAACTTCCAGAAGTTCTACACGGAATCTACACTGAATTATGGGAATATTTTTGGAGGAACCATGCGAAATAATGAGCATAATGGCTTTAAGAGGGGGGCACTTTCACTTGTATATGGGGAGAGTTGGCATGTATGCAACTGAATGAGGAGATGGCAAAAGTGACAAAAAATGCAGACTCTGGGGAAAACTGAATGGGACTGAGCTCTGCTCCAAAAGATGATGCTTTCAACAAGAGGGATATTGACAACATTCAAGTGCTCCTGAGTAAACCAGAGTTATTGGTTAAAATAGAAAGACAAGTCTGAGATTTGCACTAAAAATTGAATAGTTTTCTTTACTTACTGGAAGACCAAGGGGTCCTCTGTCACCCTTTTGACCTGGTTCACCCTTCAATCCTTTAAGACCATTTAACCCTGGTTCACCCTAAATGCAAAAGTAAATGCCAATTTGGTTGCTATAATGGGTGTTTAAAGCTGGGATAAAAGAGAACCAGTCTCAGAAATGGTTGCAAATTTCAGTCTGAAGTAACAGCAGAGGCAAGCTAGAATTATCTTTTATCAATTCAATACAGTTATTTTTTTTTTTGGCAGGGAGGGAGGATGATTATCAGTTAATTGAAATGTATGATAGAATAAAAGAAACTAGAATTGTTGACATCATCTTCATAGAAGAAAAAACCCTCCTGACTGAATTAATTTAAGGGTGGGATTATGGCTCTCCACTTTGCTCACATCTGGAAATGAAATATTTGCATCACACAGCTGTGGCAAAATGCACCGGCAAAAACCAAAGGGGAAGGTGGTGGGGGAGTTCTTGTAACAAAAGCCCATTCTGCTGGAATGACAAACTGTAATATGCAGGAGAGTCTTAAGGATGGATATTTTAAACCTTTAAGCATTTATGTTCACCCAAAGAGGATGATGCCTGATGTTCTGAAGTAATGCCAGTTAGGAAGCCTAGTCCAATGACTTCATCAAACAATGTTTACCTCAGATATACAAATGCCTTCTTTTGCAGCTGAATCAGGATGGTAGAGACTAAATGCCCAGAATGCCTCTTTCTAGTTTCTGCTATCCCATATGCAAAAACATAAAGTCTTCAAAAATTTTTTTCATTCATATATCTACTATTAGAATAAAGGAAGACTAAAATGATAGCTCAAGATGTGTCCTAAAAGTTTTAGCGCAGTTTTGATACCTTTAAAGCTAAAGGTCTAATATATCTAAAATATATCTTAAAAAGTTATAGATATTATATATATTATTAATATAGGATTATACATCATATACAAAATATATAAACATACATTAGATATATTATCTATAATATAGCTATAAAATATATCTAAAAATCTGAATAGCTTTAATATTTAATGTAAATAATTAGATCAATTAAAAATAATGAATTAATAATCAATTATTTAACTCAACATTATAGCTAAAGCTTTAATAACTTAAAACCACAGTAAGGCTTTTGGGACACCCTGTGTAAAGTCATTGGTACAACGAACAATCATAGAATGACAGAAATGGAAGTCATCTAATCCAACTCAGGAATTTCCTTCTACAACACCCCCAAAAAGAGCTCATTTAGATTCTGCTTTAGGATCTTTAGTGAAGGGAAATTCACTACCTCCTGAAGAGGCTCATTCTGCCTATTTGTTGTTCAGTCATTCCAGTCGTGTCTGACTTTCTGCGACTCCGTTTGGGGTTTTCTCAGCAAAGATACTGGAGTGGTTTGCCATTTCCTTCTCCAGCTTATTTTACAGATGAGGAAACTGAGGCAAACAGGGTTAAGTGATTTGCCCAGGGTCACACTGCTAGGAAGTGTCTGAGGCCAGACTTGAACTCATAAAGATGAATCTTCTTCCTGACTCCAGGCCCAGTGCTCTATGCATTGTGGCACCACCTAACTTCTGCATTCTGTTTTGGGATTGTTCTAATAGTTGGCAAGTTTTTTCCTTGTATTGAGGGAATCTTCCACTTTTCAGCTTCTGCCCTTTGCTTCTTTCTTCTCTCTGGATACTAGCTGGACAAGTCTAAGACCTGTTCTACTGCAGGTTGAAAACAGCCCTCATTGGCCCCTCCCACCCAATCTCCTCTAAGCAACATATCACCATTTCATTCAGCCTATCATTATGTGGCACATCTTTATCATCTTGGTCACCCATTCCTAGCTTTTTCATTTTCAAAGTCCTTCCTAAAAGGCAGTCCAGAACAGCCTACTATACCTCAGATAGGGTTTGAACAGGGAAGAGTACAATGGAACAATTGAATCTAATCGTTCTGGGCACCATGCCTCTCAATGCAACTTAAATCTGCCTTCCTTTCTTTGGCTGTTACATTCTAGTCAGATTGGGCTTAGAATGCAATACATACAAAAATACAAAATAAAAAGCACAATCCATATTTTTGTGTGTGAATTCTTATCTAGTCATACCTATGTCATGATATACTTATATAGTTCATTCCTTCAACTCAACTGTAGAATTTAACATTTACCCTTATTGGATTTAATCTAAGATTTACCTATTTTTCAGAGATCTTTTTGGATTACTTTGCCTTTTAATGTGCTAGCTCTTTCCCACTTTGTGTCATAGCAGGTGCTTAATATCTGCTTTTTCATGCATTTATAATTACATAATTTATTTCATAATGGAATAATGATAATAGCTAAATTTTATATGGTGCTTACTATGTGCCATGCACTGTACTAAGTGTTTTACAATTATAATCTTGTTTGATCCTCAAAACAACCCTGGGAGATAGGTGCTATGATTATCCCCATTTTATAGATGAAGAAACTGAGGCAAATAGAGGTTATATGACTAGCCCAGAGTCAGACAGCTCATAAATGTCTGAGGCTAGATTTCAACTCAGGTCTCCTGACTGTGCCATATTGATACATGTGCCAAATTATATTAATTGTGTATGTGTTTACATTGGGAATTATCTAATGTTTCCATGAGATTGGAAAATGAAGATAAGATTTTTCCACTAACAAGTAGTCAACTATAGATAGCTCTGGCCCAAAGCCTTTGTGACTTTCATATGTAGACTTTAAATATACCAAGAACAGTCTCAAAAAACCAGGAAGGTAATATTTCAAAATTATACTCTACCATAACATCTCTGTGTATGGAAAAATTTGTAGTTATACTCCAAGAGGGGATAAGTTAGTTAAGGGATGGAGCAGTCCGAGGGGAGAAGAAATGTGCATTCTGGTTCCCTGGCGCTCACTGGTTTAATTTCCCTAATGTCCAACAAGGTGGACTGCCTGTGTTCAGGGAACTGTGCAAAATAAGAATTAATGAGAAGCTAAAAAAACTCACATAATCAGATTGATCATCTAACTTCAATTTGAGGTCCACAGCCCTGTATATGTAGAGATTACCAAATCATGTATTGAGCTCATAAGGACAAGGCCATCTTTCCTCATATGACATTATTCAGTAAGAAGTTTTGATTCATGAAAGTTGGGAATTAAGTAGGAAGATTTAACTATGAAAAATACCTGGTTTCAGAGGAACATCAAATCTGAAAAATGCAAATGGAATCCACTTGAAATTAACTATGGATTAGTAAATAGAATCATAGCATTTTAGAGATAGAAGGAACCTTAACTGATAACTATTTGAATAATATCATTTCAGATTATAATTTTTAAAAACTTTTTTATAATTGGAGACACTGAGGGCTAGAAGTGTTATGCCCAAACCCAGGTCATCTGGTTATTTGTGTTTCCAAGACACCATCCAGGCTTATGAGATATTTCCTCTGGGCTCACCATATCCTCAAGAGAAAGGAAGTTACTTGCTTCTGTATACTATTCACTCAGTCATTGTGCTCAAAATTTAAGAAGACTTTGATACCTTTGTCCCATCTTATGTGCATTCAGCTGTTGGGTCTGTCAGTCCTTGAACAATGCCTCATATACACTATTCCCCCTCCTTTTCATATCCACTGCCCTAGTCCAACCTCTAATTGCCTCTGTCCTGTACAAGTACAAATAGTGAGCGCACAGTGGATAGAAAGTTGGGCTTGGAGTCAGGATTAGACTCAAGTTAAAATTCAGCCTCAGACTGAATTAGCCATGTGACCCTGGGCAAGTCACTTAACCTCTGCTTCAGTCTCCTCAACTGTAAATGGGAATAATAGTAGCACTTACCTCACAGGGTTGTTGTGAGGATCAAAGAGACATTATTTATAAAGGGCTTAGCACAGTGCCAGGCACATAGTAGGTGCTTAATAGATGCTTATTTTCTTCCCTCATTCTCTTCTTTAACACATCTCCAGTCCTCTCCACTGCTAATCTATCCTTCAAATCCCTGTCAGATCTTCCATACGTACAAGAGATATCACTCCTCTGCTCAAAACCCTGTTGACTGCTGAATTAAGTACAAGGCTTCTCACAAAGTGACATCACTCTCTCCAGATTTTCTTACATTTTCCCTCTCTCCTAATCTTACATACACCCTTTCTCATACTCTGTACTCTAGCCAAACTTTAATACACACCAAACTCTAAATATGGGCTGTACCTGGAATGTCCTCGTCAGCTTTCTTCCCTTAGTTTTCTATCCCCCTGCAGAAATCTTTCCCATCTTTTGAGACCTAATTCATATGTTTCCTCATCCACTAAGGCTTTTTAGGTTCCCTTCACCTATAAATCACCTCTCCTTCCCTGGAGTTTCCATGGCATTTTTGAAACTTTTCATATATATTTATTCTATACTAGTGCAAGTTACATATATTTGTATGTAAGGCAGCTGGGTGATATGGTAGATAAAGTACTGGGCCTACAGTCAGGAAGACCTGAGTTCAAATCCAGCTTGTTAGCTGTGAGACTGTGGGTAAGTCACTCAACCTCTGCCTGACTTAGTTTCTTGAACTGTAAAATTAGGGCAGCCAGGTGGCTTGGTGGATAGAATGCCAGTCTTCGAGTCAGAAAGACCTGAGTTCAAATCCAGCCTCAGATAGTTCCTAGCTATGTGACCCTGGGCAGCTATGTAACCCTTTTTGCCTCAGTTTCCTCATCTGTCATATGAGCTGGAGAAGGAAATGGCAAACCACTCCAGTATCTTTGCCAAGAAAAGCCCAAATGGGATCATGAAGAGTCAGATACAGCTGAAAAATGACTAAATAACAACAAACTAGGGATAACAATAGCATCTACCTCTCAGGATTGTTGTGAAGATCAAATGAGATAATATTTGTGAAGTTCCTGGCATGTGGTAGGTGCTTCATAAATTCTTGTTCCCTTCCTTCTTATTCTATGCATATATACAAACATACATACATACATACACACATATATGTATATTACAACTATGTATTATAAGAGTTGTGTGTGTGTGTGTGTGTGTGTGTGTATGCATGTCTTATCTCCCCAATCAGATTGTAAACTTATTGAGGGCAAGACATGCTTTAGCTTTTTTTTTTTAATTTCCCTTGGTGTCTAGCACAGTACTTCATACACAGTACACAGATAAATATTTCTTGAGTTGTTGAATATAAACATCATTACCATTTCTCTAGTTCGGAGAGGGAAAGAGGTTTCCCAAATCTACTTTTCTTCAGTACAGTCTGGATGTCCGTCCTCAAAGGAAGCAACAGGCTTCCTAGGAAGCAGGCTCCCATTCTCTAAAGAGGCACTCTTGGAGGCAAGGTTGGTACAAGGATATTTTGACACAATAGAAGCAATGCAGAAGTTTTGCCAACACTTCTGGGTTGGGTGGACCTCTCTCTCTCATGCCAGTGGTTGCTCTTTTACTCCACTTTTGCCTACTTTTCTCCCTAGACCTTGAGATATCTGTGGAATTCTTTGCCTTTGCAAGGAGTCACATCACACTTTGAAGTAGGCCTGTCTCTTTCATTAGGTTTATTTTCTGCTCTCAGTATCCCATAGAGAGGTGATGCTCCCTGAGGGCCCTGGAATTAATCATCTTTACACTGCCTTTCACTGCTAAAGTTCTAACGTTTCCTCTTAACAAAGACAAAGGGCACGATGAGGTTATCTCTTCTGCAAAGCAGAAAGAGACATTACTGCTAAGCAGGGTGTCTAAGGGACTGTGTCTGGTTACGCTCTCTATCTCAATGAATATAAAACATACGTGTAATCTCAAAAATGCTCTATAGGGTGGTTGAAATTTGAAAATGGCAGATACTAAAAATTAAATGGAAATTCAGAAGTATGGTAATATCATATTCATAGTCGGATGGAATGAACGTTAGATTTGGAGACAGAAAATCTAGATTCAAATCCGCTCTCTGTCATTATTTATGTGGCTTTGGGCTAGTTACTTAAACTCTTGGGGCCTCAGTATCTTCATCTGTAAAAAGAAAAGTTTGCACTAGATGATGCTGAAACCCTTCTTAGCTCTAGATCGGTGAGCCTATTTAAACTTCAGGAAGCGCATATTAATAACACTCAGTGATTTTTAAAATGTAAGCTAAATTGGTTCTAAAGATAGCATGGTTACAAAGCAGCACCTGGGTTAGTCTGAAGCTTTGCATCAGCTCACTGTATGATGTGTTGATTTTTATTATCTCAGTACCATAAACCTGAGTTGTGCTTGGAAGAAATGCAAAAGAAGAAATCCATCTCTGGGAGATATCATTTAAATTTGCTGTGAGTCATTCTGCATCATAATATTTAAACATCTGGATGCTTAAAGGCTTAAAGAATATCACTGGTATTTGACAAATGAATGAGACAGAGACAAACATGCTTGGGTCATGCTTCACAATGATTAACAGAAAAAAATTTAACAGAAAGGAGCCAGGTAGTTATTTGATTACCTTTGGCCCAGGAAGTCCATGGGGTCCCTGGAAGTAGAGAAGAAACTTCCGATTAAGAACTAGACCACTATTTGTCATTTGTAATCAGAAACAACTTATTGGAACATATATATATATATGTATATATATATATAATCTGAAAATATATATAATACATTGTATAATATATAATATAGAAAATAGAAAATATAATATATCTAGATTATATAATATCTAATAATATAATACTTAGTATATATAAAACAAAACAGCAACAATGCACTTGTTTAGAGATATGGTTAGAGGAAGAGAGTTGGATTAGATTTTAGATGACCTTTTTACAGCTCTGTCAAATTTTGAAATTCCATCACAATAAGATTCCCATTAAGCAAATTATTTGTTAGTGGGGTAAAACGTGTCTGGGTACAGAGAAGAATAGGGGGAATTTAAGAAAGTATTGTCTAAGAGTTATTTTTGTGCTGTTTAATGGCATCAACATTGGAATGTAAGCTCCTTGAGAATGAGGACTGGTTATTAGTCATATCTATACCCCCACAGTGCCTAACACTGTGCCATACACATACTTCAGTTTTTAAGTGAATTCAGGAGCTTATTGCTATGGATACTTTCTGTAACAATGCAGATTTGGAGCCATTCAAAGCCATTTGATTCTTGTTCGTATTCTCCCACAAACCCATAATGAGTATACCCAACACTGGAGAAGCCTTCCTTTTAAATGAATGAATGAATGAATAAAGCATTTATTAAGAAATTATTACATACACAGTACTGTGCTATGTGCTAGGGATACAAATAGAAAAAGTAAGACACTCCCTGCTTTCAAGGAGCTCACATTCTAAAGATGGAGATAATACATATGGAAGATTTCACCTGCAAGTCAGATGGAAAGGTCTCGTTTTGTGACCATCAGGCTAGCACTTGGATTGTCTATGGGTTGTCTCTCACTTTATGTGTCTAGCCAACCTAATTCTCTAGTTATTCATTTCTTCAATATCTCTTATACCACTTTTTCAATGCAAGTAATACATATGCCCATCATCTGTCATTCCATTGTCCTCTAGATTGCCTGCAATCATGATTTTGGGGAATTGGGGTTTTCCATGTTCTGTGATTATATACTACTACCAAGAGAAAATGAATGGGTGTTTTAAAAAACTATGTGTGTGTATGTGTGTGTGTGTGTGTGTGTGTGTGTGTGTGTGAACATCTTGAAACCATTGGAAATACTGCACAACTTCCCAAATATAATCTAGCAGTTTCTTTTCTTCTTCTCTGGGCCCAGATTCCCAACCATCTTCAGTGCCTACCCAAGATATATGCACTGATGGACTAATTCAAGGGACTATTCATTTAACTGTATGCCATAGTGTGGATAATAGATATTTTCCATTCCATTTTTCATAGATTATTAGCATGTTCTCTTTTGATTGGTCATGTTTCACACTGGAGAGGTCCTAAGATATTCTGAGCTAACAAAAACATATGGAAGACTTCACCATCTATAAGGAATCCTTCTTCCCTTTGGACTCCAGAGGAACACTTTTGATGATCAGAGGCTTGAGAATAAAGTTATTTTGGAGATTGCTGGTATTTAGGGTTCTTATATGGTCCTAAGATATTCATGGTAAATACATGGTTGGAAAAGAGTCTTTAAGGTAATTTGCTCTATTGAATCAAATTTCTTTCAGTACCCAATAGAAATAAACACAGTAGGATCTACACCTCTCATCAATTATGTAATTAAATACATATTGCATATATATATAATTGTAAAAATATGGATAAAATCATCTGCAAAAGCCTATCTGTTTTCTTCTCATGTCTTCTGTGTGGATATTTCTTAATCAAGGTAAATTTTCTAATTCTTCACTGGTGCATTTTAAATGTTGAATTTTATTTTACATTTATGTTGCATATAGATTTTCTGGTTCTGCTTATTTTACTTTGCACCAGTTTTCTGTCCTTCCCTATTTTTTTCTGAATTCTCATATTTATAATTTTTCACAGTAAAAAAGATTTTATAAAGAAGGAAGACCAATCATATAGGTTAGTTAGTTACTGATGTGTTCTCGATTGCTTTTGGGAAGGAATAATAATAGCATCTGTGATTTTTTTACAATTGTTTGGTATTTTTCCTTCTTTGAAAAATCAATCCATTAATGCTTTCAGAATTATATAACCTCCAGAATGTCTTTCCTCTGTGTGTATATTGTCTGGCTGAGTCATGTTTTCTAACTTATTTTTCTCAATCACCATTTCTACCTTTCCAAATAGGACATTAATTACTGAGATGTAACCAGGTGATTGCTGAATTCAGTTCTGGTGGTTCCTTTGCTCTTGATAGTGAAACTAGAATGGTGTAGAAATACTGGCATATCTGTTCCATTTTGCTTCTGTTTGTTGACCCCCTTATATTTATCTGCTAAAAACACTCAGTATGTAACCTGGCTTGCTTGGATGTCACACCACCATATCTAAAGGCAATGAGAAAGATAGTTACTTGATCAGCTCACCCTGAAAGACACATGAAGAATATAAACAAAGACTATCATGAAGATAATTGAAATTTATGCTTCCAAACTGGTTATAGAGGGTGAAGCAGTAGAGGAATCCTACGAAGAACCTGACAAGATCTTCAAAGTGAGTCGGTATAAGCTTTGGTATTTGGTGACTTCAATGCAAAGGTCAAGAGAGTGAAAAATACGACAGAAAATATTGTTCAAGATTAAGAAATAAAAAAGGCCCAAACTTTACACTTGCATATTATTAATACTTCCTTCAAGAAGGGACGCACAAAGAGCACCAAATGATGTAAGAAAATGAAATTGACTGTATCTTAGCTGACAGGTTAACTGGCTCCTTAGATGAAAATAATTTCTGAATCAGCTGTCAGTGTGCAGCGAGAGCAAAGGTCAGAATCAACAACAAATGAGAAGAATAAAGATGAGATGTATTACGACACCTGAAATCTGACCTATTCTTTCAAGCTGCTTACACTGAAAAAAGGGGAAATAGATAAAGATACTGACTTTGACTGTCATTATCCATTACAGAAGTTTAACTAATACAAAGCAGTCACTACAACGAGGAGGTCAAAGGAGTCTAGGAACTATTTCAGGGAGCACTTGATCTCCTTTGCAGGTGAAGAGATGCTGAGTCAAGGGCAACACTAGTTTGGGATACAAACTTATTATGGAAGGGTATGGTGGGATCAAGGTGGAATTGCCTCATTAAAAAAATGTAAAGGAGGGGAAAACAAGTCTTGCATATAATAAGGGCTCATTAAATTTTTGTTGAACCGTTAAAATGATTGAAAACAACTTATTGAACACCTTCTATGTGCCAAGAACTGTGATATATGATTTACGTTTTCCTCTTGAGATCATTATACAGGTTGTCCTGAAACCCTTAGTGCAATCTTAAGCTATTAAAACTTAAAACTATTTTTTTTAGGCAATTAGGGTTAAGTGACTTGCCCAGGATCACACAGGTAGTAAGTGTCAAGTGTTTGGTCTGAGGCTGAATTTGAACTCAGGTCCTCCTGATTTCAGGGCCGGTGCTCTATCCCCTGCGCCACCTAGCTGCCCCTAAAACTTAAAACTACTAAAGCTTTAAACTGCACTAAGATTTTTTTAAATGGCCAACGTGTATGTGTGTGTGTGTGTGTGTGTGTGTGTGTGTGTGTGTGTGTGTGTGTGTGTGTATGTGTGTGTCCTCTGATAGAATGGAAATCATAAGAACCGTCCGAAAGCTGAAAACTGTGGAATATTGTCAATAAGGGGATTGGGACAGGCAAAAGGTCATGTTGGGATGGTGGGGAGTATATAAAAAAATATTGGGAAGTTAAGAGTAGAAAGAAATCTAGAATCTTAGGCTTTCATGCACTTAATAATAGATCTCTTAACCTGCAGAGATAACTATTAATCCTTGTCCAACTCTCTGCCCCGTTAGAAAAAAAAAAGTAGAATTTGGGCAGAGGAGTGAGCGCAGGCAAACTTCAATGGCTCAGTGATGACATATCACAGTATCAATCATTCTAATCACTTACTAGAAAGATCTTACAAATGAATGAATCAAGCTGCAAAATAATGCATTGTTAGGAAATTAATAAGAAATCCAGAGAGAGTAAGTAGACATTTGAACAAAACTATGCCCTTTGAATTCTATTTTGGCTTTTAATAAATATCTCAAAGGACTTTATTTAGAAAATAAGAGAGGGTAAATATGTTTGCATATAAAATCATAAAAAAGAATTTGTTCTGAAATAAAATATTGCGTGAATATGTGTGGCATTTTTTATTGCAACAATATGTTCACTTCAGACAGATTACTGAAAAACATTTTTCTGGAAATGGCTTGTTGGTTTATCAGAAGTCGTCTCCACCTTTAACTTGGCTAGAATGGATTTCACAAGAGCCATTACGAAGAATAGATGAACAGGATATAGTACCATTTCATTTCCTTTTCTCTAAAGTTTTGGGAGAGAGTGTTGAAGTGCCAACATCATAATTACTAGGCTTAATGGGCTAGTAATGGGCCCTAAGAAAGCATATGGAGGTGTCACCCACTGTAGAATGGAAGTGGTCATTTATGAGATGGAAGGATTGTGGCTGGTGCTACAGCTTGTGCCTCAGCTACTTTCAACCATTCTACCATCCTTTTCTGTAGTTAGTCAAACATTTATTAAGCTCCTACTATGTGACAGGCACTGAGCTAAGCACTGGAACACAGTAGAAAGGAAAAGTGATCACAGTTTATCATATAATAATGTGTATATGGATATGGCTACATATACATATACAATATATGTGTATATCTACATACACACACGCATATATATATATACACAGATACATAGATAGATAGACAGATAGACAGATGATAGATAGATAGATAGATAGATAGATAGATAGATAGATAGATAGATAGATTCCCTCCCCCCAGATCCAGTTGTTAAACATTTACCAGCATACCGCTGGGTAGTATGTGTGCACGTATAGACAGATATAGACATAGGATATATACACACTTATACATGTATATTTATATACGCAAAACACACACTCATTATACATATATGTATACATGTTTATGTGTATGTATACACATGTATTATATAAGCAACTGTGACCACTTTTTTGCATATGCATGTATATCCCCCCTGAGACCCAGTTGTTTTACCAGCACATCCCTGGGTAATGTGTGGGTATGTGTGTGGGTATAGATAGATATAGATATATGCAAGTATATTTATATATACAATACACATATTATACATATATGTACACATGTTTGAATGTGTATTTATACATACATATACACATACACACTATATATATACATATATATGAAAGAGATCTTATCTATTGAGCAATAGCAGAGATAGATTTGATGTTTTTCATTGCCTGCCTTGCTAAAGACTATTAAAAAAAATCCAACTGTACATGAAGCCTATTTACAATAGAAAGCAATTATGTTATGTAAAGCAAAACCCTTCAGAAATATTATCTGGTGGCCAGGATTTTATTAACGTTATATTGTTGAAGATGAGTAGAAGCTATCCCCAGGGGTTTGCTTGTAAATTGTTTAACAACTGGATCTCAGGAAAAACAACCTACTCAGGACACACTTTTAAGTTTAATCTGCATTATTCACTCTTCTCCCTCACTTTCTTAAGTCTAGACAATCAATTGAACAATACATCAAAGCACTAATGTATAGCCTTTGATGATTTCTGAGGTGTAAATTCTCACACCGAAATTTCAATAATCAGCTCTTGTCAAAGCAGTAGGAGCTAGCTCCTGAACCTACCTGTTGTCTTTTCACAAGGATTCCATATGTCCTTCAAAGTCAGTAACTAAGTCATACATTCATATGAGGGAAAGATACCATCTTAAGTCTTTGTAGCTCAAAGCACCAACTTAGTTTTTTTCTACGTGTTTTTTGGTGAATAAAACAAACGTGGCTGGCGATTCTTTCTGATCAACAAGATGGACCCAGCTGTGTTCAGGCTCTCTCTAGTTATATAGCTCTTAAATAAAATATTAGTTGCTGAAGAAAAAGAAGACTTACCATTGGACCTGGTGGACCGTGGGGGCCTGGTGGGCCTGGTGGGCCAATGATCTATACATTAAAAATAAAATGTGTTTATTTCTTTCAGAAAAGTTAGACTGAATCCCTGTAGTTTGCATCTCTCATTATTAGAATAGGGAGAAGGGCCTTGCAGGAAAGTGATGCATTAAATTCTCTATGTTTTAGATTCCTTCCATCAAATACCAATTAGTCCAAAACAGGAAACAACCAATTATTAAGAAATACCACAAATGCTACAGCTACTGCTCTATTTTCAAATAATCCAATGAGCAAAAACATGGCTCTAGAGAAAACTGGAAGTATGTTCTGCTTTCAGAATTCTACCCACAAGCAGTGATGGAAAGCCATTGATTTTTTTTTTCCTTGGAGTTAGACAGCCCTCTGAAAAATTACTTCCAACCTGTTCTCCTGAGACACCCATTGTACAAGGCTGACAGAAATTTCCTTTACAGTTTGACACACCAAGACATTAGCAGTTCCTACAGTTGTTAAACCATCTGGTGCAGGTCTGGGCTCAGTAAATGGAAGACCTGTTTTCCAGTGTTTTATGGACAACCACAGGAATACAACCGCAATGAACTTACAGAAGGTCCCTGTGGCCCCGGTAAACCAGAGTCTCCTTTTTCTCCTTTCATGCCATTGGCACCCTATGAAGAACATGAAGAAAAATTCACTTTAGTGTACATTACCCCCAAGTAACTGGGACCACCTGGGCTAATAGCAACTGCTATAATATTATACTATAATATTATAATATACTATAGAAACGGGCATTATAATATACTATAGAAACAGGCAGCTTATTTTCAGAAGGATCACAAAATTATGTACATTCAAAACACAAATAGTATCATCTCCTCTCTATGTTTAAACATCTTATTGAAAACTCCAAGTTCTCTTGGGACATATCAATAAAAAATACAGTAGAGATTCGATTTTTGTATTTTGCTCAAAATTTACTTAAATATTTCTCTAAATTGCAAATGAACACCTCACCTCCTAGGTTTTCCAATTAATTTAAATATGTTTGCAGACTACCTATACTTTTTTTCTTTTTCGTTAGAAGCTGATCTTCATAATTTAACGCTCTTTTACAAGAGCATGTGACAGGTACTGTACCCTAGGTGCTGTGGACACAAAGACAAACAAACACCAAAATAATCCCTTTCCCCAAGCATCTTCCATTGTACTAGAAACTTGATTAGGAATCTCCTTTGCCAGATCCTCTCCTAGATCCTACCTTTCAACCATGAGTGTCCCTTAGGGTTGTCTCGGTCCATCTTTACTTTCTGCCCATTTGATTGTCTTCTCTATCCTGAGAATTCTTAAATCTACCTATCTGGCCCCAGTCTCTCTGCTGACCTCCGTCCTTGCATCTCCAGCTGCCTTTCAGATATCTTGAACTGGACATCTGTCTAGTGGACATCTTAAAATAAACATGTTCAAGACCAAACTCATTATCTTTTCCCCTAACGTCTCCACCTGTACCATCAAGTCAACAACATCCTCCCAGTCCTTCAGACTCCCAAGGTACAGGTCGTTCTCAGCTCCTCACTATCTCTCACTCCCCTCCCCCATACCCAATCTGTTACCAAGACCTTGCAATCACCTTTGCAACATGTCTCAAATACACGTTCTTCTCTTCTCTGATACTGCCATCACTCTGATGCAGGCCCTCCTTAATTCACTCTTGGACAACTGCAGAAGCTTGTTGGTGGGTCTCCTTAAGCCTTAGTCCGTATCACATACTCTTTAATCCAGTGACAATGATCTCCTTGCTGTTTTTTTCCTTGAACAAGACACTTCATCTCTCAGATCTGGGTATTTTTTCTGGCTGTCTCTCATACCTGCAATGTTATCCCTCCTCATCTCCACCACCTAGTTTTCCTGGTTTCCTTCAAGTCTCAGCTAAATTCCCATTTTCTCCAGGAAGTCTTTCCCAACCTCTCTTAATTCTAATACTTTCCCATTCATTATTTTCTATTTACCTTGAATATAGTTTGTTTGCATATATTTATTTGCTTAGATTGTGAGTTCCTAAAGGGCAGGAACTGTCTTTCACCTCTTTTTGTATCCCCAGGACTTAACACTGTGCTTGGCACATAGTAGATAATTAATAATTTTTTTTTACTAAAATAAGAACCTCCATATAATCTTATAAGTGGCAGTCACTCTATTATTGATTGTACATCAAATCTAAACTCCATTCACCCCCTGATGAAAAGGATTTTACCCAAATTATCACTGCTAATTTGACAAGCATTTCACAGGAAAAAAAGGAGAGAAGTCTTTCCATAAACTTCAATTATACATCTACTTTTCCTACAAATCATATAAATTCTCAGGAAGGGTTTTTTGTTTGTTTGTTTTAACACATTTACAACGGAGTACCAAAATGCTCTTCGCCCCCCTACACCAGCCTCCATTATTAGGTACTTTAAAAACAGATTTATTTTATGCCTCTAGTTGACTTCCTGACATCTATTTGTCAAGTTTCTAAGGGGACTAATTAACAGGAATGTGGCCAAGCAAGGTTTTTCATTATTTCCTCCAATGAGCATGATTTAGAAAAAATGGGGAGGTTGTATTCTCTGATCAGTTAGTTGGATTCCTACAGAAAGTCAGCATGGCACAGTGCTAGCCTGTTCTCTAGTCCAGAGGACTTGGTTTTAAATTCCACCTGAGACACTAGCCATGAAAGTTTGTTATGAACTCTAAGATCTTCAGTTTTCTCATCTGAAAATGGGGATAATAATAGTACCTATCTCAGAGAGTTGTTGAGAGGATCGAGTAAGAAAGTGCATGGTAAGGTGCTTTGCAAGCTTATGTTTGAACTCCCCTCAGAGGGGAAGTGAACTTGGAGCTGACAGACAGGCAACCCCCAGCATTCTGGTGAATTCTGTCTGTCCATAGGTTTCTACAGAGTTACCCCTCCCACCCACAGCCACCTTGGTTTGGAGCATCATTATCATTACAGATGTTTGACAATACAATCTAGTATTCAGAGCTGGGGTAATAAATCAATACCCTCACCCTTCCACAGAAAAATCGTGTTGTTATCATTCTGGTTCTTGATGCTGACAAGTAATTTTTCCTAGTGATTTGATATTTCCTGATCTGGAAGTTAGCACGCACATGTGCATGTATACACACACACACACACACGCACACACATGCACACACACACTACTCCCCAAACCTTTATGTATACATACTCACCGGTAATCCAGGAAGTCCAATTCCTCCCTTTTCACCTGGCTGACCTGAATCCCCCATGTCTCCCTTTGAGCCTTTAGGACCCTAAAACATATAACAAATCATATGGACACCTGTTAGTCAGATCTTGGGTTAGGCATATTTCCAGAACAGCTGTCTCAACAGGCAGGTGAACAAAGACCTTTTTTTCCCCCTCAATGCTGGAATGACTATAATGATTATGATTCTGAATGGTCATATCCAGACCCCAGTAAAATTGCAAAGGCATGGACTCATAGAATGTCAGAGTTGGCATGTAGCTTAGAGACCATCTAATCCACCTCTCTCATTATATAGGGGAGGAAACTGTGAGACATAGAGAGGAGTGACTTTCCTGGGGTCACACATCTAGACGATGCTTTTATTACTCCCATTGCAGAAAGCCCATAAAAAGCCCATCAAAACTGCTTTTCTCATTTAAAGGAAGACCCAAAAGTGCTTTGCTCATTCCAGTGAAGTATGAAAAACGTGACATGGGGTGGTGGCAGACTGTGCCCTGATATTTGACTTCACTTTTGAAACTTGGCATTGTCACCGTTTATGGGAGCAAGGAGATCAGCTTAAATTTCAACAGGGTAACTCTCATTTGTTACACAATTGGATAGGACACTAGGGACTGGACTTGTGATTTCAACGGAATAAGGAATCTCCCAGATGAAGAAACTCTCTCTCTCTCTCTCTCTCTCTCTCTGTCTCTCTGTCTCTCTGTCTCTCTGTCTCTCTGTCTCTCTCTGTCTCTGTCTCTGTCTCTCTCTCTCTCTCTCTCTCTGTCTCTCTCTCTCTCTGTGCAAGTTGGCACATCTTCTGCAACACAGAGTCTTAGAGAGTCACCTAGAGTGCTGAGATGCCACATAACTTGTCCCTGGTCAGATAGCCAGCATATTTCAGAAGTAGAACTTGAATCCTGGTCTTCCTGGCTCCAAAGCCAGTTTTCTCTATACTACTTCATGTTGCCTGTCATAAAACTGGGTGCCAATTCAAAATTAAAGATCAAATATGTCTCTATTTTTTTCTTGTTGATATTCAGTTGTGTCCAACTCTTCATGGCCCCATTTGAGGTTTTCTTGGTAAAGATAGATAGTGGAGTTGCTTGCCATGGCCTTCTCCAGCTCATTTTATAAATGAGAAAATTGAGGCAAATAGGGGTAAGTGACTTTCCCAGGGTTACACAGCTAGTAAGTGTCTAAGGCCAGATTTGAATTTACGAAGATGAATCTTGCTGACTCTAGGCCTGGCATTCTGTGCCATCTTACTGAGGTTTTTTTTTTAAAGTGCAAGTAAATATTGTTGACATTATTCATTGAAATAATCAATTCCCCTTGCTGCTACAAAGTTTACTAGCCCCCAAATGCTTAATGATGTTTCTCATTTGTCATTAATGCTCCTCCTAAATGGTTTTTTTCATGTACCTTATCTAATTTTATCCTCTTCACAGTCCTTTGAAATAGGCAGTGCAGACATTATTCTACCTATTTTACATATAAGAAATGGATAAGTTTGTCTTTCATCATGCTGAGAGGATCACTGGATCATAGCTGCAGACAACCAGCACTGAAGCAATTTCCTTTGGGAAAGAATTGTCATCAACGAACTGTCCCTGGTCAAGTCCTGATCAGACTAGAGATGGCAGGCATGCAGCCAGAAGGAAGTGTTCATTTCCTTTTAGGAAGCATCATAGATGCTATGCCATAGCCTCTGAAACTACAGAAGTGTCCTTCTCTAGGTTCTAAGCAACTGAAGGACAAGAATAGTCTTTCCTTATTCTTTACCTGGCTTTATAACACCTGGTACAGAACCATGCATGTAACTTAATAAATTGTCACAAATGAATCAACAATTATGAAGGAATCTGTTGGACCAGTGTTTTCATAGTTTATGGATCAGTCTGATCTTAACTGTATCTAGAAATCTTATCCTAGTGTGATTTCCCTAAGTGAGACTGGATGATAGAAACACAACAAATATTTGTGAATAAATTACAAATAGGAACAGGTTCCTACACAGACCCTAGGACAGCCAAGCTATCATATCGAGGTGGTATGATCTTTGGTTTTCAATGCTGGCATATCTTTACATCTATCCTTGGTAATTATTGACAGTGAAGATCATTAATACTAAGTTTTTGTTTTGTTTTTATCTAGACCTGTGATTTCATTTATGTAGGAAACTAACTACCAGTGAGGAAGTTCCTTTACTGATAGCAGTTAGGTGGTGCAGTAGATAGATACAATGCTGGACCTGGAGTCAGGAAGACCTGAGTTCAAATCAGCTCTCAGGCACTTACCAGCTATGTAACCCTGAGCAAATGATTTAACCTCTGTCTGCTCCAGTTTTCTTATGTGTAAAATGGGCATAATAATAGTACCAGGCTTTCTGTGATGATAAGGGGGTAGCAAAAGGTAAGGGAATAAGCATTTATGTAGCCTCTACTAATGTGCCAATCACCATATGTTCTTCACAAATATTTTATTTGACATTCACAATAACTATAAAATGAAACAATATTTATAAAGTGCTTTGTAAACCTTAAAGCACTACATAAATGTTAAGTATCATTATTATCATCATCGATGAGATAAGTAACTTCTACTGCCTATAGTCTATGAGAGTTTCCAGGGACCACCGAAAGGTTAGATGATTTGTTCAGAGTCATAAAACTAACGTGTCAGGGATGAGACTTGAACCTCTGAATGACTCAATCTAAGGCCAGTTCTCTATCCACCATGGAGCTGTCATTATAAGATGCAATAAAGCTATCCTAAAGATGAAGTCCTCTTCTAAGACTAGTTGAAATAGGAACATGATTCTTTAAAAAAAAAAAAATCAAATGTGACAAGACAGTGATGCATACAGGAATGAGCGTTGCACTTGAACACCAAAGACCTGGGTTTTAATCCAAGATCTGATGCTTGAGACTATAGGCAAGTCACAGAACCTCTTTGAGATTCAGTTTTCTCATCTGTAAAATGGAAATAATGTGCTCTATTGAAAAGGTCTCTGGGATGGAAAAAAGGAAACCTGAGTTCTACCAATGAGCTTTGTGACCTGGGACAACTCCTTTTTCCCCCTCTCTGCTTCATGTCCACAAGTTCCATGTTCCATCCATGCTAAAAAGAATAGGGTTGGACTAGATAATTTCATGATTTCACTCAGCTCAAAGACTATATGACATATATAACATATTATGAACATCATTCTTAAAATAGAGAGCAATATAGGGTCTGCAAATGGTACCCAGTACAATGATACCGAGGGCCATTGGCACAGAACATCTAAAAAAATCATTTCTTCCTTAATTTGTTACTGAATGAAAAGGGTTTGTTCAAATGATATGGCATCTAAATCTTGATATGTTATTTTGTCTTTTTCACTTTGATCCAAGGCCTGCCTATTTCATAAGGTTGTTGAGGCCAAAGCATTAATGTAAAATTATTACACAAGTACAAAGTGACATTGATACCAAAGAGAGGAAACATGGTGTAGTGGTTAGAAGACCTCAGTTCTAATACCATTTCTGATGCTTATTAGCTATGTGACTGTAGACAAGTTATTTAATCTCTCTGAGCTAGGGTGTCTTCATATGTTAATGGGAATAAAAATAATACTGTCCTGTCTGCCTCATAGAATTGTATGACTCCATATGCTGTGAAGCTTTTTTTTTTTGCAAATACCTAAGTGCTACATAAAGAGCAATTATTATTACAAAAAATAAAATAATTTACAGATTATAACCATTATTATGTCTAATGTTAAAGCATCAAATAAGTTATATTTTCTGAAATCAAATATGATCTTGAAATAAAATATGATTAATTTAAAATGATGACTAAAATAAATAATTTCAAATCATTTGTCAAACTGTGTGATGGTCATGGACCAGGTTTTATGGATCTTAAGTTCCTGTCTAATAATGAAAATAGAAGTAATGGTACAACAGCAACAGCATAGATGATATACTTGGGATATACCTGTTCACCATCAACTCCTGGTGTTCCCGGAGATCCTGGCTCACCCTGTTAAAAAGGAAAAATTAACAGTGTTTCCCTGGTCTCCATTCATCATTTGCTTCGCTAAGTAACAACACACTCTAACCTATCAGATGGAATAAATTAGAATGATCCAAATCAGAACCGGATAAGAAATTCTGACATCATAACACATGTTGAACTTGGGAAGTGGGAATTTTTGAAAATCATTCACTTCAGTGCTTGCATATAGTAGCTAGGACCCAATGCTACATTTGTGACAATAGAACTAGGCTAAATATTTGCAGTAAGAGTAAACTCATCAAGGAAATTTAAAGGCAGGTCAGGCCATGCCCTACAGCAAAAATCTATAAGCCTGAGTTAAGTTTTTTTTTTACTTCAAAATCCTCTATACTCTCTCTTGGCAACCCAGGGTTGGAACAAAGTCAAGCACTGACATTTTCCCAAAGCATAATAAGCGATGCTTCTTGAATTTACAACTCTATTTTAATTGGCACAGTTTTCCTTTGTTTTGAGACTAGGTCTCCCTCTTCTCCAGGCTGGAAGAACAATGGCAACTCACAGGCATGGAAGCTCTGATTTGCTCTGTTTCCTACCCAGGATGGCTCTCACTACCTTAGATAACCTGACATCCCTGCCTCCCTTTGCTGGGGCCTTACTATATTGGGTTAAACTTAGTACCCTTAGCCTACTGCAGCTCAGAACTTCAGAGCTCAAGCAATCCACCAGCCTCAGCCTCCCTAGTAGCAGCTATCAGAGGACACCGCCATTCCCCAAACTGGCACTCTTTTAAATACTGATTGCAAAATGATAACCAGTGTGAATATGTTGTTATTTAAGAGTTATAATTATTGGAGAATACAATAAATGAAAGAACATGTGGTTATAAAATTACTTCTAGGTAAATTTAACATCCTACACTATGCTAGGAAGGAGCTACTATTTACAGTTCACATTATGTTGGTATTTCTTGATTTACTTTATGCTACAAGTAGAATGATTTATATTTTTTAATTGAAGCCATTGAAAATATTAACTTGTGCCTCAGACACCAGACCAAGGTTTATTTAATTTACAGACATCTGGTCATATTTCATTTGGAAAGACAATAAGATTTCATGAAAGGTCTGATAATATTTATTATGGAGATAGTGTTTATGTGAAAAACAATTTCATAGGCTGTACATACTTATTATGTTTTAGGGAGATGTTTTGATGTGCCGTATATATTTGAATCTGTATCATAAGACATCATCTATTAAATTCTATGGATCAGATTCTCTGACAATCATCCATAACTATCTACAAGTGAACTTTCTAGAGCTTAAACGATCTGCCAAACAGACCATTTTTCAAGGAAGTGGGCTCAAGTTTGTATTTTGTAGAAAGATTTGGTGTGATGGAATAAGAAACCACAAGATGAAATGACTAAAGCTGCTCTCATTGATTGAAAAACAAAAGAAAACAAAACTGAGTTTTGTGGGCTACAACATAATTTTAAAGCTTTTCAGGGCTTATTTGGGAAAGTATGAAATTGAACATACGAAATCCATATGAGGAGAAAAGGGCTGTTTTATTTTGGAGTTCTTTCTCTCTATTATAGTAGCAAAGTATAGTTGAACACAAATGGCATGGAATACTGTTAACAAGGTGAACTGGTCAGGTCCTAGCTTTGTTCACTGACTAAATAGCACTCAGTGCTGTCACTTTGGGCTGGATAATGATTGTTTTTCTAAGCATTTATCCCTTTAAATGTTTAACCCCATATGTTTATAGGGAAATGTAATCCACATGTATGAATTGATTGACCCTTCACTCACCAGAATTTTGTAATTTGACATTCAAGAATTCAGAAAGTACGATTTTGCCAAGAAACAAAATGCTGAATGAAACCAAAATAGATGGCAATTTAGTTGAACTCCAAAGTGGAAATGGTTACTAAGCACGATCAAATTATTTCATTACTTCTAATGCAACATGAAAACTTTTTGAAACTCTATACCCAATACATGTAGGGTATTCAGCTGAAAATGCCTTTGTATTTCCTGTCTACCATATCACCATCACAACATCCCTAGTCATGCACTGAATCACATGGCACATCTGCTTTTAAACACACAAAGATGGCATCGTGCCCTTGATGATGGAAGATTTTAGCAAGTAGAGAGCCTTTAAATGCATAAACAAAGTGGTTTGAATGATCACGAACAATTTAATGACAATTAAGGAGACACAACCAGAATCCTGCACATTCAGAATTGAAGTGATACTTTTTTTTAAAAAAATGTCAGATTCCTACTTTAGTTCATTGATTAAATTTCACCCCTTGTTTCTGTCTCTGTTTTTCCCACTGAAACTACTGCTGACCTTCAAGGATCCTGTCTACTTTGGAGAACTATGCATGGATACATGTACATATTGCTAATGGAAACAAGTAAAATAAAAGATAACCTTTGGTCCCTGCAATCCTTGTGGTCCAGGAGGTCCTGGGGGTCCCTAAATCAAGAAAGGAACATAGATGTCAAAAATGAGAGCAGGATTAGGTACCAAAACAACTCTAGAAAGCAGCTAGTACACAAACATTACACACAAAAACAATGATTGTGATAAAAACTGATTTACAGCTTGGAATAATCCTACAGGGCATTAACAGATCGCTAAGTTAGGAGAGCTCTGTAATTACATATGTTAATGATAAACACAAACATTTAGGTCAAAGTAGCAATGGGAATTCTTTGGCAATGGAGGTTTGCCACTAGGCTCTGGATTCATTGTTTTAGGACACTCAGCCTATAAATATTTACTTTTCTGGATGTTCCCTCCCTCTAAGCCAGATTTTATGATCCTTTAAGGCCATAGCTGTGACATTTAATAATAAGTTTCCACTGGCTTCATCTCATAATATAATCTCCATGTTTTAGCCATGTTTTCTTTTATAAGGTAAAAGAGACTTTTTTTTTTCCTGCCATGAGATAGAACTTAGTATAATTCAACCAGGGCTAGCATGATGTAGGAGTTTATTACCATGAGGAAACCCAGAGATAAATATCAGGAAATAAGAATAATAGAGGAGTACCATTATGACCAACATGCAACCACACAGAAGAGACACATTTATGAACTGGAGGAAAACATGCAATAGGAATTACCGTGACAGTTAAGGTAGTAATCCTCTGTTGGAAAAATGCATTGACAAGACAATGTTATCACTAAGGCAGATTGAAATATACTACTACTTTTGCTTAATAATGAACTCTTCTGAGGATGCACAGAAAGATGAGTATGTCCTGTATCACCAACTGCCTATTAGACATTTCAAATTGGATAAGTTGACATCTCAAACTCACCATCTCCAAAACAGCACTCATCATTTTCTCCTCCCAAATCCATCCCTTTTCTGAATTTCCCTATTGCTGTTGAGAGCATCACCATTCTCACAATCACCCGGGCATGCAAAACCTTGGTATCACCTTCAATTCCTTAGTCTCATTCACACATATACAGTCTGTTCCCAAGTCTTGTAATTTCTTTCCCCATAACATCTCTCACATTTATCCCCTTTATGATACAGTCACCACTCCAGTTCAGGCTCTCATCACCTTTCATCTGAACTATTGCAGTAGACCCCCACTTGGTCTCCCTACTTCAAGTTTCTCTTTACATTAATCCTCCTCACAGCTGCTAGTGATTTTCCTCAAATATAGGTTTGATCAATTCATGCCCATCCCCCAAACTCAATAAATTCCAATGGCTCCTTATTACCTCTAGAATCACATACAAAGTCATTTGTTTTGCATTAAAAGCTATTCACAACCAAATGCTAATCTTCTCAGTCTTTTAACAATCCACTCCTTTTCTCCTACTCTATACAGTTTTATGTTTTAGTAGCTTAAAAACTGCACCAAAACTTTTAGAACACTGTAGATTTATCTTAATATGCTAATTCATACAGATGTTAACTCTCCCGTTAGAAAACAAAGAATAAAAATTAAAAAATTAAAATAAAAAAATAACAAAAATTAAAATCAAGGGAAATAGTTAAATATGAAAAGCCAACAGGACTATGGAGGAGGGACAGTGTCTAGAGAGAAAAAGGAATAAAAATTCTTGCCATCAGATCCTCCCTCTGACACACAATGTATGACCCTGAACATGTCACTTAACCTTCTTAGTGCACCTAGGTACTTTCTAAGAATAGAGGTCAACATGCTTTGACAAAAAGAATTCCATAAGTGGAAGTTCCTATACTGATGAAAATTATAGGTTTATAACCAAAAAATATTTAAAATGAGAAAGTTGTGTTTTAGGTACAGGGGAGCACTGGTTATTTCCTACCTCTAAAAATACATATGTAGTATGGAAGTTTGTTATTACAACCACCAGCATGAGAGAACCTTGACATTTACTGAGTTTCTTTCTAGGGAATCTTGCAATAGGGAATTCCATTTTTGCTATATTACAATGATCATCAATGCCCATTTTCTCTCCTCTTGGGCCTTTTGGGTACCTTGATTAAGCATGTGAATTAATAGAGTAAAGCTGCCACATACTGATTATAATAGTACGGAGAGAGTACAGTAACAAAGCAAAATTATGCTACTTGAGGAGGGAGTGTGAGCTGGCATGGCTCAGTGTGAATATTTAAGCCTGCAAATCACAACTCCAAGAGGATTGATTGTTTCCTGTAATAGCTTTATTGAGTCTGCTTCCTCTTCAAAAGTTCTGAAGAAAACCACTTGGGAGAAAACTCTTCAGTGGCTCTGCTTGCTATCAGAATAACTGAATTTCTTCATCTCTAAAGCCCTGGCTTAGAGGACCCAGAAGGTCTATTGATTCTCATTATTTTAAAAATCCATCCTGTAATCTTAGACTTTGCTGAGACCTGGGGTTTGCTTCCTGGTGTTTATCTGGAGGACTTGTGAAAGTCATTTTTTAAAAATCTTTCTCTGACCTATATTTCTCACTTGCATCTCAGAATTGCAGGAAACTTACAAATATCATTATTTTTTAAAAAAAATTTTTAATCCTCTTTCTTGGTTTGGGTATTTGATTCTCAGTATCATTCTTGATCTTGATATTTAGCTGAGAAATAGCTGTGGTGTAGTAGGTAGAGAGAACCAAACTTTGAATCATGAGGATCTGACTTCAAGTCCTGCTTTCGACACTTTTTGGCTGTGCCACCCCTCAGGCACCTCTCTAAGAATAATACAAGGTGTCCCCAAAAGTCTTACTACAATTTTAAGTTATTAAGGCTTGAAATTGCACTTAGATTTTTGGGATACATTGGATAAGTTGTAGAACAAGTATCACTATATAGGAAATTTCATCGCCACAGGTTCCCTATAAAATGAGATTATAGGTTCAGTCCAAATGAACTATATGTGGCACAGGTGGTAGGCCAGTCATGGGAGTAGTCCATATACTTCCTTAGTATCTAGACAGTGTCAGGGGATATAGAGTAAACCCATTGGGCCATTGGGAAGACCCCTCTGTGGGCAGTTTCTGTAAGGCTATGGATAAGAGTCAAGGAGGTTGAGAGGGCAATGGATGGATTGCAGTTCGCATTTCTAGAAGGAGTAAAAACATTGGTGAGATCTCAGATTCATCAAAGTAGTATTTAATTAAACAACCCTAACAAGTCTCTCAGTGACATCATCTCTATAATAAAATTGATTGTGTTCATTTCAGCCTTGATCAAAAACATGACAGGTGATTAAACCTATACACCTCTGAGATAGAAAATGGCTATAATTAAGAATTCAGTTTAAAAAAAAAACCCATACAAATACAGTGTTTCAGCAAATATGAGAATGGACAATACTGATGATTCTGGAAGAGGTTACCTAGGAAAGAACTGCCTGGACTGGTTTTGTAGATACTAGGGGCACAATTCTTAGTTCCTTCATTTTAAATGACTGTTTTTTGTTTGTTTCAAAGAAGCAATTAGAAAATGAGAGAGAGAGAGAGAGAGAGAGAGAGAGAGAGATCATTCTTTAAAATGTTACTTTTAAACAGGAAAACAGAATCAAAACCAGAGGGTGGAGAGGAGAAATAATCTAGTCCATCTGCCTTTCGTAATATTTAAACAAAACCAAGCAGATGAACAGATAGCACATATAAATCACATTTTCTACCTAAACTTGAAAATATTTTTCTTACCTTTCATAAATATGATGGTGTTTTTTTTCTTTTTTTTTGAATAGTTTTATGAGTTGCCTAATGAATGATATACCTGATAATCTGAAAATGTTGCTTGTAGAAGCTGATGCTAACAACTGAAACAGCTAACAGATTGCCTTGAAAACAGCAATATAGTTAAGTTTCCATGGTCTTGAATAGGCTTGAAACTTATGCAGGGCAATTTACTGTTCATCCTGCTAACTTACAGGACAAATGACCAGCAATGAAGCCAGCTTCACAGGTCTGCTGTTTTTATGGTCACCTGGAAGCGCCCACATGCAACCACACGGTGCATCCTAACACCTGCAACTAAATATGCATTTTCTATCTAGTCCTGTAAAGTTGAAGATACATAAACCCAGCAGGGTTCTCTCTTGAACTCTGGTAGTAATTTGAAAACCATGGCTTTCAGTGGTGATAGAATAAGAAGTCTTGTTCTCTCCAGTGAGACATGAAATGAAATGGGAAGCATGAACTACAGCAAATATAAATTGGCTTGAGCCAGCCAGGCTGTTCGGTAATTTATTCCCCAAGAACTCCCACGTGAAGCCCTTTAGAATCAAAGGCTGTTTTGTCCCCTGTGTCCCATAATGATGCCAGATTGAAATTACCTATCACTGATTCTGCCTTACACCTGAAGAAGAGGTACAGTTTATGAGAAATATTAAAGCTTACGTTAGGAAGCAGAGGGTTTTTTATTGCTAATTGCTCGAAACTTAACTGCCTGGCAAATTAAAATGAAAACAAATGTCTGGAGTGCAGGCTATGGAATGAAATGATGTATAATCATTTGGCTTTATATTATCAATGTGGTACCTTGTAAATATACTATATCTTGTACATTTTTCAATAATAGCTAGCATTTATAGAGTGCCTTAAGGTTTGCCCAGTGTTGTACGTATGGACCCATTTGATCCTCACAATAACTCTGTAAGAGAGGTGCTATTTTTGTTCCTATTTTACAGATGAGGAAACTGAGGCACAAAGGTATTAAATGATTTGCCCATGATCACACAGCTAGGGAATGTCTGAAGCAGGATTTAAACTCAGATCTGACTCCAAGTGTTCTAATCTGCTATGCTACTTGCCTTTGAAGGACATGTGATGTTATACTCTTCATTTATGCGTATAAATTGTAACCTATTCATGTCTGAAATTCTTTTTTAAATCTTTCCATAAATTCTCTGTGGAGGAGATATCCTACATATTAGTGTTCTTCTAGGCCTTTTACTGTTCCCAAAATATGAGTGACATGTTGGCTGGCCATCTGTTACCCTCACTCTTGTCATGTCCTTTTCTAGTCATACGTGTCTTTGATGGTATCTTATATACTCTTTGTGCATGTGAGACATTGCTGGAAATAGGTTGGAGGATACTTTACCTACATTACATCTCTCTCCATTGTCCTTTGGATAACCCCAAATTTTGCTTTTTTTATACACAGTCACATAAAATCACAAGTATCTGCTGTTCTCTATGCCATCTTGTGCCTCTGTTGCTTACGTAGGCTGGCTAGAACTCTTAATCACTGCCAAGGCTCAGCTTAAATGCCTTCTCTGACAAAGGTTATGACAGCCAAACAAAAACTGTGGACATTTATACCAAGCTAGAAACACTTGAATTATGGTCCAGATTGCTGGACTGCTATCCGAGGACCAACTTAGCTATGCATGAAGGGTCTAACTGCCAGTGGACTGGCCAACAAATAATAAAATTTTTGGCCATGCTAAGCCCTGCAATAGCTACAAATAAAAATTAACCTCCGCTCTGTGTTAGTAATGGAACAGTGAAAAAGGAGGTAGAGGGCACTATGTTCTAGCCAACCTCAACTCTTAGCAGTTCCTGAAATTAATATTTCATTTCCCACCTCTGAATTAGCACAAGCTATTCCCTATGACTGAAATGTACTTTCTTCATTCATTCAAGTGGCTCACATTCCTCTGATATTATAATTTCCCAACGTTTCCTCCTTCTCTCCAGTCTCTGAGTGTGCAGAGAGGAGCCAAGGCAAACCGCTTGACATGTACCCTTGATCCCACCCTTCCTGCCTTCTCTAGCAGATTATTCCTGACATTAGCCTCATCCTCTAATTTTCAGTCCTTTCCTATTCCTTCCCTCCTTCCTAGATGTCTACAAACATAACCAAATTTCTTCCACCCTGAGAAACAAAAAC
>NW_020954599.1:14997127-15047860 GCF_900497805.2 Vombatus ursinus
TCACTGTGCTAAAGGCTGAAAGAAACAATGATAGCTAATATTCATATAGTGCTTACTATATGCCAAGTACTAATTTAATCCTCACAACAACCCTAGGAGATAGGTGCTGTTATTATCCTCATTTGACAGTTGAGGAAACTGAAGCAGATAGAGGTTAAGGGACTTACCTGGGGTGACAGAGATAGTAAGTGTGTAAGGCTGGATTTGAACTCAGGTCTTTCTGACTCCAGATCCAGAACTCTATGCAGTGTATCTCCTAGCTGCCTCAACATTTGACCTCTCTGAAACATTTGACACTATTTAATCACTTTCCCTCTGTGGGCTTTCATGACTCTGCTCTCTTGTTTTTCCTTCTACCTATCTGACCACTCCTCAGTCTCTTTTGCTATATTTTCATCCAGGTTTTGCACACTAACTTTCGGTGTCCCCTAAGACTCTGTCCTGGGCCCTCTTTTTTTCTCTCTGTACTCTTTGACTTCATGATCTCATCAGCTTTTGTGGGTTCAATTATAATCTCTATGCAGATCTATTTATTATTCAGTCCTAGTCTCTCTCCTGATCTCCTGTCCCACATCACCAACTAAAGACCTATTGGACATTTTGAACTCAGTGTTCCATTGGCATCTCAAACTCATCATGTCTCCCTTCTTCTGAATTTCCCTATTACTGTCAAGGTCACCACCATCCTTTAGTCACTGAGGTTCATAACCTCAATGCCCTTACCTTCTTTCTGTCATTCCACATATCTGATCAGTGACCAAACCTTATAATTAGATACAATTCTCAATCAATAATTAATAAATAATACAGTTATTTTACACAGCAAACACACTGTAGATACACATATACATGTACGTAGAGGGAAATAAAATCAGAAAACTGGAGCTTGGTAACAACAGGGCTGACGCTTATATTTAATCTCCTTGCTCTTTGGGATCCTAAATCAAATTGTTGATTGTATATACTACATGCTAACATACTAAAGCAACACTTTCCCAAATCTTAACACTTTCCCTTTGTGTTTTTCAGATATAGAACCAAGAGAAAATGTTTTTTTTAAAGTTAAAGAAAACGAGGTGTTCCTGAACTAAGGAACAGATGTCTTTGCAAGGCCTACTTATGTTTTACCAGTTAAAATCAGTTACAAGAGCAGTAAAACTCTTTTAGGTCTTTTTCTTACCTTGCTAGGTAATATTAGTAAAGTCATGTGCTCACAAATTTGCTAATGTAGAAAGTAATGAATTAACAGGGCAAGACAAAATTGAGTCAAGTTTCAAGCAGAGAAGGCTGTTGCTAGAGTTATTGTGCATTTGGTGATTCATTCAAATCATAAGAATTTTGAAACCCTCACATATACCTAGGACTATTCTGTGGAGAAGAAGGACACAATTTACTTCAGATGACCCAACTGATTTACATTCAACAGCTAGTGAACACTTAAGTGTTAAATCATATGGTGACTCTAAGGGCAAAGGAGGAATGGAAGTCAATGTGGGCTAGAGTAAGTAAGACCTCAAGGAAGAGAGTGGACTTTAACTCGACTTTGAAGGCTGAATAGGATTCATACAAATGAAACGGAAGGTGAAGGAAGAGCAGAAGCAAATACACAGGTGGTGGGAATTGACACAGCTTTAATGGGAGACAGGGTGGACAGTGATCTGACTTGCAAGTAGGGTGTATGTTGGAAAGAGGGGAGAAATGTAGTGCACTAGGTAGGATTTCAGGAGGGATTTGGCGAAAATCATGGAAGACCTTAAAAACAGATAGGAAAGATTGTGCACAATGCAGTAGGTAACAGTAAGACACTGTGGGTTCTTGAGCAGGGAAGTTACATTTTGAAAGTCCCATTTTAGGAAGATTAGTTGGGCAGAATGAAATGGAGGAGGAGAGACTGAAAGCAAGAAGATCAGCTAATTTTCTCAAGCAATAGACCTGGAATGATCAGAATTTGAACTGGGAGAATGAGGAGGGACTTCAAGAAACTCTTTGAAGAAAGAAATGAAAGAATTTGGTGATGAATTAGAAATGAGAGATGTAGGATAAGGAAGAAGCAAAGATGAGTCCAAGGTTTTTATCTCAGGAGACTAAAAGAATAATACAGTAGTACTACTAACAGCAATGAGGTAGAAAAGGAGACCTGGGTTTTTAATGAGGGGAGAGTGGTGGCAATGAGTTCAGTGTCATGTGCTTTGCATTTAAGATGGGAGCAGGACAGTTGAGTGGAAGAAAATCTGTGGGCAGTTGGAAAAATGTGATTGGAGCAGAAGCAAGTGTCAAGATATAGATTTGTAAAAGGGAGAACTGAAGACATGAAAATGGATAAGCTCATTGAGGTTTGTGTCTCTTTTTACAATATTGTCCCATCATATATGTATGCATGTGTGCATGTGTGTATATATGTGTGTGCATCATCTAATTTCATATATATATTCTCTTTATGAGGCACTGTGACAAAGTGGAAAAAGATCCAGCATCAGAGTTTGGAAGACCTGAGTTCAAGTCCTGCCTCTGACACACACTGGCTCTCTGACTCTAGATAAAGTCACTTAACCTCTCAATGCTCTAGGTAACTCTCTGAGACTAAGTTTCAGAGAAGATGTTGATCTGCATTAGTAGAGGAATTTTTCTTACCCGGGAGCTCCCTGTACAAATGAAATCAAATGTCCAGTCCCTGTTGCATATATTTTCCCTCTTCTCCCCTCCCTTCTTTTCTCTCTCTCTCTCTCTCTCTCTCTCTCTCTCTCTCTCTCTCTCTTTCATCTAAATGTAAGAGAGGCAGCAAAAGGTCATTCTAGAAGGTTTGCCTTAGAGTTATCAAGACTGAAGTTCAAGTTCTGCCTCTGATGGCACGTCCCTGGGAAAATCGTTTAATTTTTAAGACCAAGAGGAGGTGCCAATCTATACTGATAAAAGAATTTTCTTACAGGAAACTCCCTTTACTGATAAAATCACAGGTAAGGTGTGTGGGTGAATATATAAACAAATATACATATGCTTATGTAAAATATATACATACACATATATGCATATGAAATATAACCACATATTATAGGAAGAATAATAGGGTAATAATATGGGGAAAGAATATATGTGTATATACTTAGATCTGCACACACATGCATATACATGTATCTTTATCTACCTCTATTTATACATCTATCTAATCTACCTAGAGAGAGAAGGAAGAATAGAGAATTCAAAAACAGATGATTTAGTGGGTAGAAAGAAGTAGAGCACATGGCAAAGCAGATGAAGCATTAGTTTGAGAGGTAGGAGGAGAATCAGGAAAGTATAGTGTCATAGAAGCCAAGGAAGAAAGAAAGAAGCCAAAGAAGAAAGAAAAGAAAGAAAGGTATCAAAGAGTGCTTGTTCACTATGAAATGCCATCGAAAGGTCAGGGAAGGTAGGTAGTGAGAAAAGTTCATGGCTCTGGTGAGAAAGGGGTCATTGGTAGACAGTGATGGAACCATTTCAATGCTTTGGTAGTGATGAAAGACAGAGAGTGGGTTCTTGTGCAAGGAATGCAGTGAAAACCCATTATTTTCAAAGCTTTTGGCAGGAGAAGAATGGGCAAAGATTGCGCAGTAGCTGAAAGAGGCAGCAGTTAAAAGTAAAGAGATCCAAGCATATTTAAAGGTGAAAGGGAAGAGGGCTGTGATGAGGAAGTGAATGATAATCATGGGGGCAAGGTCTGAGGGATGGAATCAAGTGATTTGCTTTAGGAAATGGGAAAGGATTCTTTCCCTCTGAGACTGACTATAGAAATAAATATTTATGAAAGGCAAGAAACTAAAAGAGTTTGAACCAAAATATGTTTCTCTTTTTGTAGAAGGAAATGTTCACTTACCTGCAAGGCCTCATGAATATTGCCATTGTAGTCTATGATTTCTGTTGCTCCTGGATCTCCCTTTTGCCCAGGAGGACCCTACGAATATATCAAGAAGAATTTGCTCATTGAAAAGTATATACCAACAATACTCTTGTCCTTTCAGAACTTCTTCCCCCACCATTTCTGGGCCCCCCACCCAATCAGCCCCCAAACCATATCTTTGTGTCTGCCCTTTCAAGACAAACATGCCTGGCCAAATTTTGTTCTTTCATGGAGTTAGGCAACTTCTAGCTTCCTTGAGGTATATACAGAAGACAGGGACTTCACCAAAGGTGAAATAGAAGAAATTTAACTTTGCAAAGAGTTTCTAATAATTATTAGAATAAAAATTAAAATGAGATGTCAACATTTGCACTGGATTTATCTCTATTTACCCAAGTCATTCCTTTTTCCTTATCTTCATTTTATAGACTGCTTCTAATCTCTTGACTTTAAGAGAACAAAGCATCTTTCAGCAGCAAAGAATTTTTGAGTTGCCCACAAGTATAGGCTCCATTTAAAAACAAACAATACTATTTAATTAAAGCTGACAAATATTTAATTTGTCTGTGATGTACAAAGCACAAATAGGGAATAGAAAAGAGAATGTTGTTTATGAAATCTTTTTCATAGGCTCACAGACTTAAAGCTGAAAGGAACCTTAGAAATCTTGGAGCTTAACCTCTTTATTGTACAGATGGAGAAAGTGAGGCCCAGAAAGGTTAAGTATTTTGCCCAGGTCCACACAACTAGTAAGTGCCTGAGGTTGTCTTGTCCAGGTCTTCCTGATTCCAAGTCCAGTGCTCATCTGTTTCACCAGGATGCTTCTCTTCTGACTTTTATCTGCTAGCTCTTAGGCTGACAGGCTTTAATCCCCATTGGGACTCTTCCAATTCCCTGATTTCATTTAAGCCCAAGGTTCATGGGTTGATGCCTATTTTTATTACTGAATTAATAGCCTAATGGACATTATAGACAGATGATCATAGGGTAGTTGTTGAGACTGAACAGAGTGAAAAATAGATAGGGAATTTTAAGATCTCCTGTCTTGGAGCTAGGTTTGTTTATTACCAGTTACACACTCTTTACCCTCTTCCTTTAGGACCATGAAGGAGAGAATGAACCTGTTGGTTGGGCCAATAGTGGTGACAGCAATAGTTACAGTGGGTGTTACCCCTTGTGCTCTCTCTCTTTCTCTGTCTCTTTCTCTCTCTCTCTCTGTCCCTCTCTCCATATATACAAAATATATACATACATATATGTGTGTATATGTATATATTTGCGTATCTATGGATGCTATCACTATGTTTATGTATGTATATGTATAAATATGTATATGTGTGTGTGTGTGTATCACAACATTCCAAGTAGATATTTCAAATTCTACCTTGTATATAGGCTAATGGTAGCAATTCAAGATGGCAGGCACACTTACCCTTGGTCCCAGAACTCCAGAGTCACCTTTGTCTCCATGATCACCCTATTGCCCAGAAAAAACAAAGCAAAAAATAAATTCCTCTTTCTTGGAAAAGAATGATCAATAATTGAAACTTATAACATTTTGACTTGCAATTGGCACACACAATTTAGTCAGTAAGAACATCTCACATTGTAAAAGAAATGAACCCACTGGGGATTAGAAATCATTTAAATATATAAATGATAGTTATATATATGTAATATACACAGGTATAATACATATATACACATACCCTTTTAAATTTATCTACAATATAGCAATCATTCTATAAACATTTTTGAGATTCAATGTGCCTGTCAGAAACCTCTTACAGGAATTTTTGCAAAATCAGTCTATATTTTTTCTCCGTTAAAGACTTCACTTGCAATACTGTCAATTCATCCACCTGAAACTGAGTGATGCTGGCCTTCAGAATCCTTTGTAATGTCATGATACTTAATAGCAAGGACCACAATGATCACATTGACTGAGTTTTGGAGAGCTACCACCTCTTGCCTTCTGTTTTCCCCATCCTGTCACCCAATTGCAGTTTTGTGAGTAAACAACCCTGATGAATGACAAGTTCCAATGAATATTGAATAGGTTCTCCATGGACTTTTATTTATTTATTTATTTATCTATTTATTTACTTACTTATTTATTTGTTTGTTTGTTTATTTATTTATTTACAAAAGGCACTGTTTGTGTTGTAGGGGAAACTTTTCATCTGGCAAAATACTCACTGAAGAAACAGGCACTCGCCCTTACTGAAATTTAAGGCACAGGAGAGGCCTTTACAAAACATGTGATGTGCACGATTCCACAATTCCACCAGGGAGAAAAATACCCAGCTTTTGTCTTCGTTTAATGAATTCAATTTTATTTGATTAAAAAAATGGAAATTTAACCTCACCTAAAGAAAACAGCCTAGAAACAAACTTTCAAACTAGAAGGAAAAGCAGGAACTACCCTGAAAAAAAGCGACTGAGATGAAATAAAGTCCAATTATATTAAGATGGCAGAATGAGGAGGCATTAATAGTAATGGCAGCATGTGAGTTAGTGTGAAAATAAGGCTCTTTGGAAAAATTAAATTCTCCAAACTCTACACAGTTTCTCTTGGAGAGAGACAGACAGAGAGAGACAGAGAGAGACAGAGAGAGAGAGAGAGAGAGAGAAGAGAGTAGGGTAGTGTTGGTAGAAAGTACTGAGGTGTTGTTACTGACCTTTGACCCTTTGGGACCTCTAGCTCCTGATTCACCTTGTTTCCCCTGATATAAGGAGGGCATGATGGTGGAAAAGAGAAAATGGCAAGTGAAGTTAAGAATAGAGAAAAGAATTAGCTGTGATTCAAAATAATGCAGAATGGTGAACAACCTTTTAAGTTAGCTGCCCCAATACTAGGGATAGGTATATATCCAACTGGGTATATAACCATAAACACAAGGAAACCATAATGGTTCCTGGGTCCCATGTCTTCCCACCAACCTAGCCATTCCATGATGATTTAGAGGACTATTCTCTCATCAAAACAAGGGGAGGATTTACATGAATAATTCTCATTAGTCTTAATAGTGTTTGTCTGCATAAATTTCCTATTCTTCAAAGAGTAAATTATTTCCTGTGTCAGCAGGATGGGCAATTAAAATAAAGTGTTACCACATTAGCTGCCTGGAAAGTTTAGCAGAATAAAGATCAAACAGTCAAATGAATCTTTTTACTTTAATAATTTCAAGGTGTTATTCGCCATCATACAATACAAATAAGCAGAGACTTCATATTTCCCCAGAAAGTTTTAAACACATCCAGGAGGAAGATATTGCTACATTATCTCCCTCCTCTTCTTGTCCCCATCCCAATGGACTTGGTTAATCAAGATAAGAGAGTAAACAGAATAGATCAAGTTGGAAAAGTGAAATTATAGTGTCAATCCCATTTGGAAAAGACCCAGTACGCGCTCACTTCAGAAACTATTTGGGAGTTTGTAGTTCCCTTCAACACCTGTTGAGCTTTATTTTGGTTTCCTGGTCTAAAGCAGGTGGTACCCATTTTCAGACCTGTGAACAACATTTCACAGGGCAAAGACAACTGACCTTGAGTCCAGGAGCTCCAGGTTCACCTCGCTCACCTTTCCCAGGTGACCCAGCCTCTCCACGTTCACCCTGTCACAGATCACATCATAAACAAGTGACAAAATGCCAATATTCATCATTAAAGAAAAACAGGTTTGGGGGCATAGAGAGGAAACAGAGTAGAGTCCAAGAAAATGGGCCAGCTTGAAAAAAAAAACTTTGATTCTGATAGTTATCTATAGAAAATGTTTTCTCCAAGGAAAGTTATGGCATACAGGAAAGATATGGAATTTATTTATTTTTGGATCTCATCATCTTATTTTCAACTGCTGGTCAGTAAAATGGATTTCCTGCTAAGCTAGGGATACGAGGAAGTCAGTTCAGATTACTGATGGGGGGAAAAAATCTCTACAAGCTTGGTGACGAAGGATGTGGCGATATAAATTCAATATAATCCATACACTATTTAAAAATAATAGCCAACATTTATATAGCACTTTATGTCTTACAAAGTTTTTGTATGTGTTAGCTTAAACCTCATATCAACTCCATGAGGTAAATGCTATACCCATTTATAGACAGGAAACTGAGACAGACAGGGAAAGCAATTTGCCCTGGATCATAAAGATAATAAGTGAGGCAATATTTGAACTGGGACCTTTCTGAATTCCAGTACTACTTTTTATCCACCTAACTACCTAAAAAGAACAAAATATCCTAGAACAAAAGTTTTTATGGACTTGTGTCAGCAAACCATCAGGTCTAAATTGGAACCTGATGACTTTAAACTCCCATAGACTTCATTATTATTATTATTATTATCATTATTATTATTATTATTATTATTACTATTATTACTATTAAGAAACATTAGAAAGCCAGCCTAGAAATCAGGAAGACCCCATTTACAACATATATTGGCTGTGTGACTTTGAACAAGTCACCTAATTGCACAGAGATGCAGACTACTCTCTAAATTGCAGAACGGATTGTCTATTTTTATTAGGAGAGGGAGTTTCCTAATTAGTAGTTTCCAACACACATTCTTGACTCCCTACTAGCTTCCCTCAACAATTAACAAAAAAGACCATAAGAGAGTTGCATACTGTAATATCTCTCTTTTTTTTTTTTTTTTTTGGCAAGGCAATTGGGGTTAAGTGACTTGCCCAAGGCCACACAGCTAGTAAGTGTCAAGTCTCTGGTCTGAGACCAAATTTGAACTCAGGTCCTCCTGACTCCAGGGCCGATGCTCTATCTACTGCGCCACCTAGCTGCCCCAACTACCGCAATATCTCTTCCATTATTCTACCTCTCTCAATTCTCTTTGTAACCAATCGAGTTCAGGCCCTTGTAAACTTCCCGTCTATAATATTGCAACAGCTTCCTAACTGTTCTCCTCCAATCTCACCCCACTGTAATCTACGATTCCCACCATTATCAGCACTATCCCCCTATCACATTTCTTGATCACATCACTCCCGTATTTCATGACCTTTAGTGAGTCTCCACTGTCTGCTGGATAAAGGACACATTCTCAACCTGGCATTCAAAGTCCTCCATATTTGGCTCCAACCTACTTTATCTCATACTATACCCCTTCATCTACCCTGTGTTCCAACCAAATAAACTGGATTATTCTTCATCCTTCTTTCCGTTTCCATGCATGAAATCAATGCCCCCCTTGCCCATCTCTACCTATTGAAAGCTATTTTCTTCCTTCAAGACCCAATTCAGGGGCACCTCTTCTGTGAAGCTTTCGTTGTCAGCTGGATATTGTTCCATTCACAGAATTCTGATAGCACTTTGTACCTTCTCTTTGCATTTAAACAAATTCTGGCTTATAACATTGGTGTGCATATTGTACTCCAATGATTATAGGCTTCTTATGGTCAAGCAAAATGTTTCATCTTTGTATTCCCAGCACCTAGCACCTTGCTGGACTGAAGGTACTTAATAATGTTTATTGAATCTAATAGGACCGCAGAATTTTGAGTGGTAAGGGACTTTGGAGATCTTCTAATAAAATCCTCTCTATATGATAAAATCAGTATTTTAGGAAGATCAATCTGTTGATGGTGTACTATAGAGAATGGGGGAATGAGGAATTAGAAGCTCCTAGCATAATAATTGGGACAGCTAGGTGACTCAGTGGATAGAGAGGTAGGCCTAGAATCAGGAGGACCTGAGTTCAAATTTGGCCTCAGACACTTTCTAGCTTTGTGACCCAAGACAAGTCACTTAAACTCAGTTTGCCTTCATCCATTGGAGAAGGAAAAATGAAAAATTACTCCAGTATTTTTGCCCAAAAAACCATACGGACAGTATCAGCATGTTATGGCCCATAGGGTCACAAAGAGTCAGACATGACTGAACAACTGAACAAGAAAAAGAAGGACAATAACTTGACCAGAGCAGGCATTTGATGAATATTTGCTGAACTGAACTGTTGAATGGCACCAGGGAGACCTGTATTCAAATCTTGGCTTTGTTACTTACAAATCTAAGTGACTTTAGGCAAGATATTTGGCCTCCCTAGGCCTTAGTTCCTGCACTAATAATGAAGACAACAAAATGGTTGCACGTATGTAGCACTTTAATGTTTACAAAGCAATTTACACATTTATCTCATTGTATCCTCGTAATCACTCTGAGCAGTAGGTACTGTCATTATCCTCATTATACAAATGGAGAAACTGAGGCAGACAGAAGCTAACTGATTTGCCCAGGGTCACATAACTAGGAAATATCTGAGGCCAGATTTGAACTCAGACTTTCTGACTCCATATCCATGGCACTATCTCGTAGTCTCCCCTAAAGTAAGGGGGTTGGCCCACATAGCCTCTTCAGGCCTCCTCAGGCTCTAGGTTTTTTTCATACTGACAGGTTCAGTTCCTTCCTCTACCACTTGCTATAATACGCTTGGGAAAGTCACTTCAGCCTTCCTGGGCCTCAGTTTCCTCATCTGAAAAATGAAGAGGTTGAACTACATGACTCCCTTAGAGCTCTAAATCTATACTCCTTTGATCTGTGACCTGGTCGATAGAAATTGTTGCTTGTCATCCAGGAAAAGGATGATGAGGACCATGAATTCTAATAGCAGTTGAGGAATGAAAAGGTGAAGAGATTACTTGCTAAAATCTGCCGAGGTTATAATAGGTGCTCCGTGTACTTGGACACCTTACTGTATGAAAAGTGCATGAGAACACCCCCAATTCGTATACACTGGCTGTGTTCCAGCATTCATGTAAAGCAATGTGAATTGGTTGCCTCTGACAGGTCACACACATCACTTCCACTGATAAGAAGAGAGGTGGTCTGCCCTTCTCCAGAGAGGATGGGGTCTTCCATCTACAGACTGATACATTCAGGGCTCTTCTTACAGGGATGGTTAATGAACACCCAGACCTGACTATCTGAAACCATCTCTCATTTACTTTCAATGAATGCAACACTTGGAAGAGGAGGATGCAGTTGTTTAAAAATAAAAGAATGCTGTTTGGTCTAACGTTACACCTTTTAATTTATCTAGGACTTGTATCTGTCACAAGCAAAACTAGAATTTCAGATCCCTATCTTCTAAGTTCATGTGGGTGTTTTTGTTTCCTCCTGAGAAGATAAAAAAGGAGCTTCATCCTGACTTGATAAATAGCAAAATAATTTTTCCTGTGGTGGGCACACAGGCTTTTATAAATGCTTTTAGCATACTCTTTGGAGCTGTCTGGTGGGACAAGCCATTGAAGATTTTATATTAGAGAATCTCTCTGCTCTTCAAAGTGTCTCCTTCAGGCACCAGGTGCTTGTGGAATCTATGAAAGGATTATTTCTAGCCTCTGACTCCAAAGGAGTCGCAATGATGAGGGTGAGTTATATTCTCTGCTGAAGTTAGTGGCTGCCTAACTCTGCATAAAAATTTCACTCCTTCCACCTGGCCATTAGACTACAGAGCTCTTTAGCAGCTTATATAAGGGAGGAAGGGGGGAGGTACATTGTCTCATTTATTCCACTCCCCTGTGAATCATTTTGCCAGCCTCCTTCTGCATAGAAGCCAAGGAAATGAGAATCTACTTACCTTTGTTCCAGGTAACCCTGGCAACCCTGGTTCTCCCTGTGGACCAATGAAACCTGGCTCTCCCTTTAAAAAAGATGAGCAGATCAGAGTATTATTTATTTGCCAGTAAGTAATTAAAACAAAATTGGTTTTCTCCTAATGCAACTCTTCTCACCCACCCTCCTTCTCCATCACCCACTTATTTCCAACTGAGATTCAGCAACTGACAGACAAAATTAAACAGGGAGGGTCTTCATCAGCATAACTCTTTGGAGCAAATCTTCATAGAATTTAAATGAAAAAAGAGGAAGAAAAGAAAAGTGAGAAATCTCTAATTCTCCTTTTCCATTTGTTGTGTGGTGCCTATTATTTACTTAGCAAAAATCTAATACATTTGTACTAAGGGCTGGATGAAAAGGTTTTTTCTTTTAGTACCTTTCTATTATGTTTGAATGTATGCATGTATAGTTAGACATAGACATGGCTACACATCAATGATTATTTCCAAAGGTTCCATTCCCCATTTCTTTTTTTCCCCAATGATGTCATATTTCATTTTTTCCCCAGTTGCATGTAAAAAACCATTTTTATATTCTTTTTTTTAAATTTTGATTTCCAAATTCTCTCCATCCCTCCCTCTACTCCCTTATCCCATTGAGAAGGCAAGCAGGTTATGCATGTGCAGTCATGCAAAATATATTCCACATTAGTCATGTTGTGAAACATGACAAAAAAAAACAAGAAAAATAAAGAAAAAGTATGTTTTGTTCTGCATTCAGACTCTATCAGTTCTTTCTCTGGAGATGCTATTCCCTACTTCTGATACCTCTGGCACTGTTTTATTAGAAAAAGAAGTGAATAATGCTTTAGAGGGACTTCTCATGAACATTTCTATTTCTTTCTTCTCTCTCTGCACCTTTACATGTGAACAGGTGAATCAGAGCAGACCACCTCCAGGAGCATGTTTAACAAAATAGTGTTCTGAACTTCTAGTATTTCAGAAATGCCAATGACAGAGATCCAAATTTCAGGCAAAAAATGTTAACCACAAATTTATAATCCTTTGTTGTTAGAGTAACACCTTATTGATGACTAAAAATGCTCTTGTCCACAAAAACAAATAAATAAGTTATCCCTCAATACTTTCTGAATCAGAGTCTCTTTAAATGACTGGCTAGCACTAAAAAAAATGCAAGGTTTTTGTTTTTTTTTTTAAAGATTGGCAATTTATAAGTAAGTCAGACCTCTCATATCTCTAAGGAGAAATTAATTCTCTGGTTGGTTAGCATACCAGTAAGAGTGCAAAGCAAACAGGATGACCAGGAAGGGCATAACAGTGAAAGAGAAGGGATAGGAATAAATGATGCGCAAACACACATTTCTTATTCTGGTTAGTGGTCATGTTACTAGGAAGAGAAAGCTTGGGATGCAAAACTTCAGAGCTTATGTTATTGCTGTCTAGAAACAGTTTATAGGATCTAAAATTTCAATCCTCATTAATCATAAAGTGATTAAACAGCAGACTGATAGTGATGTCTTATGAATCATGATAAAAGAAAGTGCTCGGCAAGCCCACTATTTCAAACAACATTAGCATTGCTAATCTTACAGTTTTCCATAAGAATGATTGCTAGTTCATTGTCATCATGACCCTGAGAAAGAGTCTACGTTTTTTTCGCCAATCCAAACAAAACAAAAACTCACTACCAGCTTCTCATAAATGTTTATTTCAACTCTCAACCTAGTCAAAGGGGGGAGGGGAGAATGTTTAGCTTTAGGAAAAATCTATTTGTATTTATTTTTTCCTTTTCAGAGATCTCAAATAGCTTCACAGACAGCAGCCTCATAATTTCTTGGTGTGATAGATAGGTAGAAAAGAATTGCTATACCCATTTTACAGATAAGGAAATTGAATTTAATAGTAATTTGCCTGAGGACAGTCCTGATAAAACTAGAAATTAGACCTGTCTTCTGATTCCCATCCTAGGGTTTGGTCCAAAGACTACGGAGCTGTCCTTGAGTATATGAATCACTCCCTTTAATCTCAAAAAGTTCTTGGTAACTACTGGTAGACCAGAGATGGTTAAGTTGCTGTCTTCCTTTTCTAAGGAGGAGAAGAAACGATGTTCCTACAAAGCCAGGGACGTGAAGTTGCAATATTCAGATTGTTTCAGCTTCCTCCTGTTGCCATCTCCATTGTGTTCTCCTAAATTCTTGGGGTTGGGGCTATGAGCACTCCGTTGGACCCTCCCTGGAGCCCAATGGTATATAAGATGACTCTGGACTTGTTTCAGTGACCTGGCACTATATTTTGAAGTCAACACAATCCATGACAGCAGCAATCTACTAAGAGTGAGGTTATAGGATTATAGATTTAGAGCTGGAAGACAGCTCAGAAGCCATATTGTTCAATACCCTCATGTAACAGAGGAGGAAAATGATACCTAGAGGTGGTAAAGAATTTTAGAATTATAGCTGCAAAGCTCCAACAGACCTCAGTTCAATTCCCTCATGTAACAGAGGAGGAAACTGATACCTAGAGGTGGTAAAGAATCTTAGAATTATAGAAGCAAAGCTCCAACAGACCTCAGAGGCCATTTAATACAACAGTTTCATTTTACAGATGAGAAAACTGAGGTCCAGAGGTGGGAAGTGGCTTGCCTAAAGTCACATAAGAAGTGAGAGACAGAGGCAAGATTTACACCTAGGTTCTCTAAATCTGGTTCTCTTTCCGCAGCACCATACTGCTGTTTCAGGTGGAAGGAAACACACATTCATCAAGTGCATATTATGTGCCAGGCACTTTGATTACATTATCTCATTTGATCCTCCCAACAACCCTGGGAGGTAGGTGCTATTATTTTCCTCATTTTTCAGGTGAGGAAACTGAGTCAGGTGTAATTTGAGAGACTTGCAATGAGCCACACAATTAGGAAGTGCCTGTGGCCAGATTCAAACTAAGATCTCTTGACTCCAGGCCTAGAGCTCCATCCACTGGGATATCTAGCTATCAGTAAGCCATGTCTCTCCTTCATCACTATTCCCCATCCCCCAAATGTTGAGATCTGTCACATAGAATGGAAAGAAAATAAAATGCTGAAGGAGATTCTGAAAAAAAAAAACAGAAAAAAAAATCAGATACACCTTTGTAGTTAGACTCTCAGAGCACAGAGCCCAGTTCTTATCTCTTTTCTGTCTGCTGGCTCAAGGATGCTTTCAATATGTCACCATCACAACTAAGGTAAGGCCTATGGGATGATTCAAAATATCTCTGATGTTTCCTGAAACTCCTGGGAGATAGACCATGATTACTCATGACTGTATAATCACCCTGACAGTCAAGAAAGAAATAGCAGATGGAGGTAGGAGGGGCATCATATTGCAGCCACATTTGGGGGAGGCGGGAAGAGTAACAGAATGGGTCAGGAGAAACAGAGACAGCGATCCCAAGACAATGCACTTTGGTGGACTCTTCTTGGGAGGAAAGCAGACTCCTCCTGGACTGTTACCTGGGATTTTCAGGTCTATGAATGAAAGTGATTACTATGCCTATGGAAGGAATACAAACAAATGATCACTTGGAAAAGGAAATCAATCTGAACGATCAAGTAACTGCTTTATAGTGGAAAGGAGAAATAAACTCAAACTTTCTGCAAAACAATTAAAAATGGGAAAAGCTTGACTTTCAGGCAGAAATAGGGGAAGAAAGAAGGCCTTTAGCAGACAGTTATAGAAATATATGTTATAGAAATAGTGACATCAATGAAGGACATCCCCCAGAGATAAGAATAGGACAAGTCATCTCTGAATTTGTCCGATTTATAGCCTTCCTCTCATAATTCCTTCATGTAAATCAAATTGTTGATTTTTTTCCTCATCTTCTTTCCTATCTTTACTCTCTTCAGTGCCGGACAGCAATTTTGCTTGGGTTTTGTGTTATTGTGCCCAGCACCCAGATAGCAAAGTCAATTGGGATCCCAGCCAGATTAGGTCTGCCAATGATGTGTGAAGAGGAATAAAAATAAACAGTAGGATGAAAACTAACAGACTCATCTCAATAAGTTATGCATGGCTAGGGCCACCATGATTTGGATGAGGGAGAAAAGAGAAATCTTAACTGATCACCTGGAGATCACAAGGGGATGGGGGCCAAAAGAATAGCAGAGTTGAATTTTTCTTTAATAAATAACACAGAAGGTTGAATTTAGAACAATGTTACCTATGAATGCACTTTAATGTGAAGTCACAGAATGACTGGGATTAATTTTTTGACAAAAGTGAACTTCAGTGAAACAAATTTTAAGTATTTTATTCGTTGGGGTTTTTGGTTGTTGTTGAGTTGTTTCAGCCATGTCTGACTCTTTGTGACCTCACTGGGGGTTTTCTTGGCAAAGATACTAGAGTGGTTTGTCATTTCCTTCTCCAGCTTATTTTACATATGAGGAAACTGAGGCAAATAGACATTAAGTGTCTGAGCCAGATTTGAACTCAGAAAGATGAGTTTTCCTGACTCTAGGCCTAGTGCTTGATCCACTGCACCACCTAGCTGCTCATATTCATTGTTGATATATATATATATATATGTGTGTGTGTGTGTGTGTGTGTGTGTATATATATGTATGTATGTATGTATGTATATTCATCATGAGGCAACTGAATTTTAAAATATAAATAGTAAAAATTTGAATGGGAAGCTTATAGCCACTGCTTTATAGAGTATCATAGAATGATGTTCTTGCTTTCTAAAAAAAAAATTGAGTAATGTTCTGATGGACACAAAAACAGTGGTCCTTGAAATATGTTCTCAATATAGGTTAATACCTAGCATCCCTATGTCTTAAACTATAAATGCACCAATGTAGAAGTGTCAGTGTGACAATGATTTTCAAGGACAAACACCAAAAGGTGAACATCAATGACAGTGTCTGCATCTTCAGATGGCCACAGCTTTATTTCTGACTCATTTTCATATATATTTAGACAGAACCTAAGCAATACAAAAGTATATTCTTAAATGATTTTCTGAGTGTCAAGAAATTGAATGTAAGGACATCTGAACCTGAAATACCAAAGAATGAGAGGTCAGATGCAGTAGGATGTCTTGGGTATGAAAGGGATCAAGTCAAACAGTGGTATTTTATAGAATATATATATGTATATACACATACATATACATATAACACATTTTATATATATATATATCTATATAATATACATCCTTCCTAATTAATTTGCTAAAAATATAACACAGTAGAACTAAAATGACTAATTTAGAAAGAGCACCAGATTGGGAATCCTTTATTCTAGATACAGCTTGGGGTACTAACTAGCTCTGTGACCCTACCTCCCTAAGTCTTGGTCTCTTTCTCTTTAGACTGAAGGAGCAGATGATTTCTTAAGTCCATTTCCAGTTTGAAGGTTCCATATTTCAAGATCCCAAAACAGTGCTTAAATGAGCACCACTATTTTTAAACGTCCCAAGGGCTAGTACTGGTTTGCCATTTCTGTAATTCCGAGACCAAATTTCTTCTCTGAGAAGGGATCCATAATGGTTATGGTTTGGCTGTTAGACATAGAGTGACCTTGCATTAACATCCCTAGAAGTCAGTTTTATTACATTTTAGAAAAAAAAAACTGCATCTGTGATTTCATTGCTCCAGGGAGGTCTTTGTGCAGGACCTCCTTCTCTATAACTTTTTTTTAAGAGAGTTTCCTGGTATCTCAGAGAAAATAAGTGATCTGCCCAGGGTCACACAGACAGAGAGGCAGAACTTGAACCCCAGGTTGGCCTGGCTCTGAGGCTACCTCTCTATCCCTCTACCAGGCTGTCTTGAGACTCTACTTCAGACTGTCCCACTACTGGACTGAGTGAACCTGTTTGGCAGAAAATATTTAAAGGCATTAAACTAAAACTTCTTGTGAACTTCGTGACATTTTGGAACTTAGGTCTTTGGGCTGTAGTTAATAGTCATGTCAGCACAATTCAATACGTTAAGGATGAAGAGGTCCATTGGCTTTCAGGAAGCTCATAACACTCACTAGCTCATTGGTTTTAAAGATAGAACTAGCTAGCAATTAAATAATAACTCCAAGAATTCTCCTGCTGTTAGAAATTCCTGCCAATGATCAAATGAAAGAAGCATTTAAGCAAACACCTTCTTCACCAGCCAACCAGGAACCCCAAGCACTTCTTGGCTATTTCAAAGTCTCACCTCCAGGCACGGATTATATTCACTTCTTACACAGTGGGAAGAATCATCTCCTTAATACTTGCTGAAATTCCCTGTTAAGTCTTAGTAGTGTGGTCAAAGCAAGTTTCAATGGAGCGGAAGAGAGGAGATCTGCTAGTTCACTGTTCTGAGCTCTGTCACTGATTCAGGGCATGCTCCAGGGCAGACCATATGTGAAGGTTGGGTAACCATGGGATGAGTGGAGAGTCACTCTGTGGCAAGCTAAACTCGATCTCTAAGTAGGCAGAAGGAATGAGATGGAAGCATGATAGAAGCCCAGCTTCCAGCAGTGCAGCGCAGCTCAGCGCTTGTATGTTGAGAACAAGGGTAGCAGGTGGACCCACCTGTCTGTCCACCATTGGTGGGCTAGAGGCAGCCCAGGAGATAAAGAGGGAGAGCTTCGAACAGTCCCAGGTTCTGGGAGGAAGAGTCTGCTGCAAACCAAAGGGCTCTGTTCACATGAACACCTTGTGAGAAGTGCTAGGCATCACACACAGGTCTTTGCAATCACTCTCATGCACATGGATAGCAACGCCATCTTCAAACATGAAGGACAGATATATCTATACCTAGATACATAGATATAGAGATATACACGTACACATACATATATACACATGTACATTTTATACTATATATAGACACATACATGCATATACGCAGTTCTCTCTGTCTCTATGTCTCTTTTTCTCCTTCACTCCCTCCTCCCCTCTCCCTTTTTTACTTTCTGCAAGAAGCCTTCCCCAGTCCTCGCAAATCTTAGTGCCTTCTCCCTAAGATGACCCCTAATTTATCTCTTTATAGCTTCTCTGTACATGGCTTTTTGAATGTTGTCTTCTCCATAAGACTGTGAGCTCCTTGAGAGCAGGGACTGTTTTTGCTTTTCTTTGCATCTCCAACATTTAACACAGTGCCTGGCACACAACAAGTGCTTAATAAATACTAGTTGACTATCTATTACTTCTGAGTCTCCCAATCTCACTCAAACTGGAAATGCGGGGGCCACTCACATATCCAGTCCCACGGAACTTTGCCTACTTCGTTTTTAACTAGGGCTGGTTCTCCCACTCCCCAACTTCAGGTCACCCAGTGGCTTCCCTGCTCTCAAGGGCTCACCATACTGATGGAAGATGTTTTGCCTAGCCTATAACTTTGCCTTCCTCAAAAGATCTGTCAGCCTCAGTCCCCTTGGTAGCTAGGATTACAAGGATGTGCTACTATGCCTGGATACATAGTTATTTTTCAAAAAGAATCACTACTTTTTCAAAGAATTACCCTGACTTTATGTTATCCAAAAAACCCCCAAACAAACCATATTCTGGAGTATCAAAAATCACTAGATTAAAAGCTGTACCCTTACCAGATGCTTCCATTCTAGCATGATCATTTCAAAATAAATAGCTCTTTTCCTACCCTACATCTTAGCACAGATTTAAGCTTTATTTATCTTTTATGACCTTAAATGTCACTACCCACATGGAAAGGTGAAGAAGGCAAACTTCAAGAGGAAATAGCTCAGTGAAGAAGCTAAGAGTCCCAGCTCAAATGGAGAAAAGGGAGGAAGGATCACTAAGGAGTAGTTTTCTCTTGACCCTCTTGGCAAATACTATCTATACCTGAAGAGCATCCTGAGAAGTCATCTGTAGCCTCAAGAGTTTTTAGCTGAGGGATATGGGTCAAACAGATGATTGAAGAGCTGGGAACTGATTCAGGGAATGTGTCCTTCCTATTACCTTTAAGAAACTAAGGATGACTGCTAGAGGTTTGATGAAGGTCTGGGAATCTATAATAAGACACTGACTAATTTTCTCCACACATAGCCAAAAACATCAAGAAGCTATTACCTGCGAATGACCTTGAGGTAATCTCCCAGCTGACCTTGAAGTGACAGTACTGTAGTTCTTTCAGTTTGACTTTGCTAGATTTATTTGCTTGTCCCTTCTCCGTTGTAGGGACAGGATCTACAAGTTCGTCTAGTCAAGATTATCTTGGACCTTTTTCTGTTTGTTTGTTTCTGTAATCAAGGAGTTCTTAACCTGGGGTCAGAAAACTTGTTGCTTTTTTTTTTCTAATATTTTGATAAGTTAGTTCAATGTGATTGGTTTCCTTTGTACATTTACCTATTTTATTCATGCATTGAAAAACCTTACTCTGAGGTCCAGGACACATAAAAGGGTAAAGAACCCCCTTCATGGTCATTAGCAAAGTAAAGTAATACAAGTAAATGCCTCTGGTTAATGGAAACAGCTACCAAGTGCTTTGGGGATTCATAAGCCCAGTTTCACGCAGAAGCAGTTTGCCAGGTGTTCTCATCAAAAACTTTTAGAACTGACCACCTGCAAAAATGAACTGGAAATATTGTCCTAAATGAGCCGATCTCATACTCACAGAAATCTCTGACTTTGCAGTTATGGTCATTGGTTTTATTTTATGAGTCATTCAAAGTGAAAGGCCTTCAATATATGACTTTTTTAACCTGTCTAAAAGAACTTCTAACACGGCAGCCATAATCAGAGGTTGTGTTTTCCAAGATCTTTACTGCTACTAAGTAGATCCAATTTTCGTTTTCCAAAAACAATAGTACAGCAAGATTGGGCGGTGGGGGGAGAGAAGTGCTGATCTGCCAGGGTGCTAAAAGCATCAGCAATAATTCTGATGAATGTGATGTGGCACTGATTGCAGGAACCGTGGAGTATCCTTCTTCCTTACAGGCTAATTAGAATTCAAGTCAGCACAATACCTGCTTTGGAGGATTATAGTGAAAACATTTGTTGTAATAAGAACTGCTAGGCAGCCTGTTTGGAGGTAATGATTGATTTGTAAAATTATTGAAGGGGGAGAGGGTGCAGCAGAGAATGAGAGAGTGAAGTTTGTCCAAAAAATGCTTATTTCCCTTATGGATCAAATCGGACTATACATTAAAACATCTTTTTTTTGTTGGCAATGTTAAAAATGAGCTGCATAGCAAAGGTTTATTTAAACCCTAGAAAATATCGCTTTCTGCTCTTTTCTTCATGGGATTACATCATGAAAGAACTTCTAGTTTATTTATTGGAGGTTTTCATCGGGGCTGGTGAGATTTCTCGTTTCTGGTTGCATGAGTTTCCTAATTGGACTCTCAAATTACTCAATTGCTTATATTGACTTTGTCCATGGCAAGGAGGCTAATGATGGATAACAGAAACACAATGCTAGCCTTTTAACAAGCAGTGTTTTCTTTTTGGGAAGTTATTTCACATCCTGTTTCATTTTTTTGAAAGTCTGACTCTGTTCTGGTTTTCTGATGAGAAAGAAATAGCAGTGTGAGTGGATTTAGTAAATAGCAATTTTAACAAGTGATGGAGAGTCACACTTGTTCCCAAAGAACGGCAGAGTCAGTGTCTTAGCTGCCTGGAAAAGGGATTCTCTCCTTTCTGATTCAGTGTCAGGGGTAATTTCCTAGTAAAAAGTTCAGAATCAGAAGCATCTCATGTTTGTTACATTCTCTATACAGTCGATCTAGACTTTTTTTTTGAACTTTTCGGAAAAAAGTTTCCTTTTTGAAAAAAAAAAGACATTTTAAGAAAAGTTAAAAAAAGAAACAATGGTTTCTTTAGCATTTAAATGATTTGCTTTTAAAAGTTTCAGATTATCTCTGATAAATAAAGACCAAAGACTGTCTTATTTTTCTATTTGTATCTCCAATGCTTAGCATCGTGTTTGGCACATAGTAATTCCTTCATTCCTTTAATCCTTTCATTCATTCATCTCCAGTAAAATAACATGCTTCCTACATTTGTCTTTCTTAGGATTTTAAAGTAAGCTGGCTGTGTATGTTTATTTTTTTAATTTTATTTTATTCTGAACTTAAGAAATAAAGCAAGCATTTCCATCACATAGTAGAATAGAAAAAAAGATGATTATACATGAAACTACAAATCTACTATGTACAACTTGCTATTACTTTTAAATATATGATAAAGTTATCTTGTAACTTTCTCTTTTTTCCCTTCCCTCTGCCACCCTCGAGATGGCTATCATTAGACACAAATATCTGTGTATATATTATGAGTGTGCAAAACCATTCTATACATACTTCTACTCATCAATTCTTTCTTTGGATATAGGGAGCCTTTTCCTTCATAGGTACTTTATAGGGAATTTGGGAACTTATAGTCAAAATGACTTAGTTGTTCAGTCATTCTTAAGACAATATTGCTGATACCGTATACAATGTTTTCTTGCTTCTGCTCATTTCACTCTTCATTATTTCATTTTAAGTCTGACTGTGTATATTTAAAGAAATCCACATCAGTGGGTAACTCGTAGTTTACGTAGCATAGTGTTTGGTGACAATAAAAATTTCCGTGAGCTTAGGTCATGCCAGGGCTACTGCTTTTCCTGTCAAGGAGGAGGAAAGAATTGTCATACAACTTAATCAGGCTCCTTATTCTGTCACCATCACTGCTGATGCCCAGAACATCATGTTCCCCGATCTTCTCCCTGGGCATGTAAGTAATCTTAAGTAAAAGGACAAGGGAAGGGAGGAGAGGAGATACGAAATCATTGTCTTACTACAAGTAGGCAGCTGACCTCCCTACTCTAAAGACAGGCTGTTGAATTCACCCATCTGCCCAAAGCATAGGTCCCTCATCTCAAGTTGAAAATCACTGTTGATAACTAAGAAGTTAAAGATACTCAAATGAGCAAAGATAGAGGGGGAGAAAGAATTCATCTACTCACATTCTGGGATAATGGAAGAGGAACATATGTGGAAAAGGGGAGGACTGTCTGCCTTTTGAAAAATGAGCATAAAAAAAGAAAAAAAAAGAAAAAAAAAGAAAAATGAGCATGGAAATAAAAGAAAGCAACACTTATTCCATCTCAGGTTTATAGGTTTGCACTTCAAGGTTTGCAAAAACACTTTTTTCACAACAATCCATTGAAGAAGGTATTGCATGTATTATTTTTCCCAACATACAGATGACAAAACCAAAGCAAAGAAAAGTCAAAGGATTTGGCCAACATCCCCACAAATGCTCAGTGTTGGAGCCAGGACTAAATCTGTTTCATTTTTGTCTTCATTTTTCCAGTTCCTAGAATAGTGCCTGCCACACAGAAGGCCCTTAATAAATGCTTCTTGCTTCTGTCTTGACCCTTGAGCTCTTTCTACAACATGGAAAGATAAAAGCTTTTTTTCTACTGGAAAGCTGGAAATGGCCAACTTTAACCAGTCAGCAATTGAGTTAAATCATTATTTTGAAAGAACATGAAGGCTAAACCAATACCTGGACATTCAGTGACTGCACTGAGCATCTCATTACCTAGTTTAACCTTGGAATGTCCTGACACTCTATGGACCATGAATGCATGAAATGGGGAATTGCAAATGACTTCCACATAGCAAGGAGGGCTTTTCAACACATGAGTGGAAAGATGAAGAGTTGTATAAGTGTAACATGCTCAGTGCTAACGAGTGTTCTGCATGCCTAAGGTTTCTGCACCTTTTACTCTTAGTGGTTCCATAGGATGATACATGGATGAGTCAGCCTTCTGTGTTAGGTGCTTTACTCATTTCCTGAATGCCAGGCATCAGATACTCATTAAGTTTCCAATCATTCCACAGCAGCAACAGGTGGTGAAACAAAGCTTCTGTGGCTGATTTCCTCAATGCCCTGGAAACATGGAAGGTATTTGTGCTCTCTCTGTAGCAGCAGATGATGAAGGGGGCAGGGGAGAAGGAAAGTTGAATAGCAACAGGAAGTATTTCCAAAGCATAAACAAAAACTCAGATGGTGAAGCAAATCTTTTGGCTACCACCCATTCTACATTTTTTGACATGGTGGTTTCATCTTATAGAGGTACCTGCTCAGGCAAAACATGAAATCCTGGCTATCTGATTGATTACTTGGCAGATCCTCAAATAAATCTGTTATCCCATTGAGTATCCCCTCAACTGTGAGAGAATTCAACCCATTCACACGTCTTTTTTAGTCAGTGGGAGTCTTGTCCATCCCATTCCTAAATCCTCCAGAGAAGATCTACCCGACGTGCCAGAGGCCTTTCTCTGTATTTTTTGTTTTGTTATAGTATATCATAATTATCCACTATGACTTTTAGTAAAAAACATAGTAAACTGAAGGGACATCCTAAGTGAAGCCACATCAACAGTGCTGTATCCACTGAGCCACCTTGCTGCCTCCAAGGCAAAGGTTAAATGACTTGCCCAAGATCACACAACTAGTAAGTGTCTGAGACTGGATTTGAATTCAGGTCTTCCTGACTCCAGGCCCGGCACTCTATCCACTAAACTACCCAACTGCCATATAAGTTATAGGCTACCAACTGACATTTACAAATGTTCAAATCTACTAACTTCTATCTCTATCTCTTAAATGACTTCCAAAGCTACTATATCCTGAACTAGAAAGAAAAGGTGAAATGTATTAGAGGAAAATATTGGCCCAATGGACAATATAGTTATACTGATAGTTATCTCCAAGTGCTCGATGTGGAAGCCTCTCTAGATAATGCTAAATAGGGATTTATGTCAAGTGACAGGATCTGTCCACACCTAGAGCCCCAGGTTACCACTAGCAAAACAAAGTGCTTATTTTAGTTGGACTACCTCCACAAAACAAACCAGGAAAATTCCTATGGGACTGGGGCTTAAGACCATCTTTTTTTTCCTAAAGGTAGTAGACTATTAGCTTTTACTCTCCCCAACATGAGAAAGTATAAAAATTGTGAGTTACTCCACCTCAAATGCCCACTGGATTAGTCTGAACCTGGAGCATATGAAATTATTAAAATAAAATAAGAACCTAATATTAAATCATTCCAATAAAATAATATGGATTAGTAACTAACATCATCATATGGAAAAGAACAGAATAAGTGTATTTTCCTTAAATTCTGCACACAAAAAAAATCCCAACAAGTCAGGGAAAGAGAGGAAAAGAAAACAAAATTCACTTTGAAGTGAGCTGTCTTTTGATACTGCCTGAGCACCCTGTCAGGGCGCCTATTTGTCAATCTTGTAGGATTCCTGCTGTTATTCTGAGTAGCTACTAAAGCTAAGGTAGTTGCAGTTCTCACTTCTTCCACTACATGCCTCAGGTTATATCCCTTTCCCATGAAACTACCAGTTTCTCTTTTAGCCATCTCATTTTCATAAACTTCCTTTCAAATTTCTGACTTTAAAAATTAAAAGTGTACATAAGAGTATATACACACACACACATATTATATATATGTAAAAGTTTCCCTATATCCATGGAAAGACTGAAAATTGACACAAAGTAATTCTAAACTGCCTAAATGCAAGTGATTTATGCATTTTTCTTTGTTAAACATCAAGGCATGTCGAGTGATTATAATTGCTTGACATTCAGGCAGTTCAGGAAGTTATTGTCGTAAGAGTATTTTTTTTCTTCCGCTAAGGAATCCAAGAGGAAAATAGCTAAACTTCTATGACGCTGGTATAATAAGAGGCACAACTAAAAAAAAAAGAAAAAGAAAAATGCCAGAAACATATTAGAATTCTGAACACCATCCAAAAAGACAAAGCTGAGAATTCACACTGATTTAATTCCACTGTTTATATATCTTATATAGCATAACAAAGTAGTTTTATTTGAAATTCATGTGGTTATCATATATTCTTCAGGTAACTCTATACTTTAAGACATTTATTCTGCACTTATTTTATTTCATGTAGCACATCCTGCCTGGGAGCTTTCACTCAGATTCAGAAATATGTTTTATCGAATGTATAATGGAAATTGAGATGAACTTCTACGAGACTTGAAAATCACAAGTAATAAATCTATTCCCATCACTATCATTAAGCACTTTACCCCTTTCCCCCATAGTGCCATGAGCAGCTAAGCACCAGGGACAAATCCCTATTGGCATGCTGGATACAAAAATAGCACTAATAGCCACTTTTAGAGAAACCTCCAAGTTGCAGAAGGAATACTGACTCTTGGTACCTTGGAAAGTTTCAAACACATTTGGTGCATTTCTAACGATTTCATGCATGTTCTATTTTGAACAATGTGCCTGGGTGAAAACAAAGTGTTAAGTGATTCCTTAAGTTCAAAAACAGCTTAAGATTTACAGGAAGTAGATTGTTTTTCCTAAGGATTATATCATTAGCCATAGCACATATATACGAAGGAACTAAAAATAAAATAAAATATAGTTCTGAAAGAGCAAACAAACTGTATCCAAGAGAGAAATCAGGTGTCTTGTTAGCTCCCAGCTGAAATACCTGATATTAATTCTGTCCTCTTAGTAAAATACTTTCAAATGAAACTTCAATACTTTTCTTCCAGAGACCAAATAAATGGAAAGTCAATGTAGAGATTATTTCCTAGTACGTGAAATATTATTTACTGTGGTAAAGTGTTTAAATACTGAAGTTCTTTTTTTTAAAAATTTTTTAATACTGAAGTTCTTGATGGAGATTAGGGGCAGTAAGTGAACATTGTAAGGAAGAAACACTTTGTGAATACGTCTGCCTAAATGCCAGCTTTAAAAGGCTGTTAAGCCATTATTCTAGCCCAAATCTGACAAGATCTTTGGAATGGAATCAAAATCTGAAGTCAAAGTGAGACTCTAGACTTTAAAGAAATTCTGACTTCAAGTAAAAATGGCATTTGCATTTTCCTTCATAGATACAGTGGGTTAGGCTGTATAGGAAGTCCAGATGGTACAAACTTCAGCAGGACCTATGTTTGATTTGCTACTTTTAAAAGATTAATCAATTAAAAACACTTCAGGGGGAATCAGAAAGACAGCACCACCTCATTGTTATTGTTGTTGCTGTTGGCTTGTGTTTTCCCTGAGTTTTGTTTTTCTTTCTAGACTCCACTTTGGGACTTTGTCCATTTTCAAGCCCTATTACACCAAGACTGCAGATTTGAGTATTTACCTTTATCCCCGGAAGTCCAGGCAGCCCAGGCAGCCCTGGTTCACCCTACATAGGAAAATTACATAACATTATAGAACAGTATTCACTGAGGCACAAATTGCTGGAGAGAGAAATGGCAAATGTGGCTGGAATCTCTGTAGACACCCTTTCTGCATACATACACACAGAAATACTGTCTAACTCCAAGAAAGATGGTGAGATTGTATGGTTCAGTCAACTCTTGATGATTCAGGGGTTGGTTAATCAGTCCGCAGATTATTTATACAACTTTAGATTATTTCACTTATCATTAGCATCCTCCCCAAAAGGTGCACAAGGAAAGAGCTAACTCAAGCCAGTACCTTTTGCTCCTTCCAGACAGTTCAGGAAGGGAGATTGAAACTACTGGTTAACGTGAAGCTTTAGGGTTCAACATGGATTTCAAATATCCATCTTAGCCCAATAACCTCTTACCAACATGCAATCAAGAGTTGGCTGTATGAACAAATGCTAACATCAAAACAATGCATATCAAAAGTCTTACTAGCTTTTAAGTAGAGGAAGGCTTCTTCTACATTCTTGGATGATGAGGAGATAAGTGAGTAGTTAAAATTATGCTTAACACCACTATATAATTGTGACAATTGTTCAAGTGTAGGAAACCCTACTTAGCTACTTGGTGGGTACTGCGCAGCTGTTCAGTGAAGGCAGGTTTGAGATTAAGTGGTGCACTCTGGATGAGTGTATTGGAGTCACACTAAACCTTCTCATTTTCATAGAATTGTCTGCATTATTTTAAGCACTAAGTGTGGTGACAAGATGTACCGAAACTACATTGCTTAGAAAATCCCTTGCATTCCACTGACTAAATCATCAAACAGAGTGAAAACGGAGGGGGAAAAAGCATACACATTGGGGCTAGAACAATTACATGGATGTTATCTGATTTACACAAATTATACTATTTCATCATGGTAGCCCAGTGCAGATAGACCCATTCCCTCTCATGGTAACAGATATAGCATCAAGTAAAGAGAGAGAAGAGAGGAAGGAAGGGAGGACCAGGCACAGCTGGAGCAACTCATTTCATGTGCAAATCTGTTGAGAAATTTCAGGACATTTCGATTAGAATACCAATTCCTTGCAAGTTCTACAAATATATAATTTGCTAAAAAAAATTATCTGGAAAATAATGATTTCCAAAATGATTTACTGAAGGATGAATATAAAGGGAGAAAACACTAGTTTTCTCCTATTTCATTCAAAATTCCTTTCAGAATGCAGAAGAAAAATCATGCTTACTGAAAGCTTTAAAAGACAAGTACATCTATATTTTAAGCATAAAATGGGTCCAAGACATGTTTCCCAACAGTTCTGCTTCATTGTTCATAATGCTTCTGGTCAAATCACATTTCTCTGGATAGATTGAACTTCCCAGTCGTAACAAAATACTTCTCTTTCTTTTCTTCCTCTCTCAAAGAAGTTACATCTTTCTAGGAGAACTGATTCTATCCATATGAGATTATGGTCTTAGTATGTTCTTTTTCCTGAAATGTACTATATTTTTTTCTCTCTTTTAAAGTGTATATTTCCTTTGAAACCATACTAAACAGAAGTCTAGAAAATGCAACTATTAAAACTAAGTAGAACTTGTGTGTGTGTGTGTGTGTGTGTGTGTGTGTATGTAGATATGTTTTTATATACAATGCAAAGTGAAGACACATTTAGAATAATGGAGTTTAACTCACTAAAACATACCTTCGTAGACTTTAGGCTAGTAACATTGCTCCTTCCCCCCAAAATAAAAGGTGTCTCTGTGATTTATGAGAGAAAATTATTACAAGGAGAATCAATATGAATATGAATACAACTCTGGACTTCTAGGGAGGATCAATTGTCCAGAAAATTTTGGAATATAATGGAATGAAATGTAATAATGTTTGAATAGAGTATTTTCTTATACAGTTAACCATTCCTTTCATATACAGAGAGTGATACATATGCATTTCTATAAGTTTATGTTTATTTTGTAGCCATTGATTATGTTAACTGATCATCTGTGATCATCCGAGCTTGGCTTTTATTAATTTGTTTTCCATCCAATCTATTTTTTTGGTTGATACAGACATAACATCCCTCACTGTGGACTTTCTCCTCCATCTGTTTGAGGATCTATTCTGCATGCTCTGTGTTCCTCTTTCTCTTCTTTAACACAATCAAGGCTCTCTCCATCAGTTTGGGTAGTGCAATCAAAGCTATTTCTTCTCTTAGCAGAAATGAACTCTCCTTTTTCATATTTATCCACTCCTGTGCTCAGCAATTCCTTTGGGTCATGGCTGAAAGGCAGCCCTAATAGATAGGGTACGTGTGGAGAGCTAATGGGGCCCTTTTGCACCAGAAGAATAAAACTTGAATGACTGTAAGAAAAACAAGGCCTGATTCCAGGAAACCCTGTCCAGCTTCCCCCAGCAGGGTTCTCTCCTCCCAATCCAGGTACCTGCTGCCATCGGCCATCAACACTAAAAACCACTGGTCCCAGCTGTTCAACTTTCTCTCCTGCTCAATAAAAGGGGGCGGGGGACTATTTTCCCTGAATGAACAATGCTTGACAAATTTCCTATCCCTGTTTTAGATTTAAAATACTTGCAGAAAAGTAGGGAGCAGTATTCTGAAAGTGAATGTGGTACATAGAAACGTAAACTCACACATTCAACACAGATGCACATATGCATTAGAGCATCCATGCTCTAATGCAAAGCATATACAGAGAAATTTAAAATAGAGCTAAAAACAACTTCCTTACAATCTTATGCTAGATTTCAGTTACAGAAGTTCTATACTCATCAGGGTGAAATTAAACATTCAGAAAGTCAAATCAGCAACTGGGTTGGTGCTCTGTTATGTTTTTATAAGGTTGCTCCTAAGACAAGAATTATAATTTGCCCACTGCCAGCTACAACTGAAGCATAGATGACCGCCATACTGTGGAGGGGGGAAAAGATGTGGGGAAGTGGAATTGAGCTTACAGAAACTCCAAATCAAGAGTGAAAAATGGCATTTACTACTATAGACATTCTACTTCTCATCTAGTGCTTGGATTTATAAACTCTGCAAAACCTAAATATTCTCTCATTTAAATAAGCAAATTTCAAAGACTTTAGTAGGTAGTGGTGACACTGATATCAACTGGTGCTGTCTTGCCTAAATATCTGCAAAAAACTGGGGGAGGGGACTGCTAACTTTTAGGAATATATTTATTTAACTCCAAGATCAACGTTAAATAAATTCAATCCTCTTTTCTAAATGCAATGCTAAAGCATTTCTTTGGAATCCGAGGAAATCTAAAGGAGTTATCTATGAGCCTTCCAGGAACAGGTTTATACCACAGTGCCAAGTAACCTTGGTAATGCTCCATGAAAGCCACTTTTAAGTGAAAAATTTTACATTTAAACCAACAGAAACTATAAAAGTGTTTTTGTATCTGAAGCGGTTTTAGACACACCTGCTTACCAAATCACATTTCATTTTGAATAATTTAAATATGACCTACATATGTAAAGTTCAAGAGACTTAGTATCTCTATCATGAGTAAAATCCACTTGTGTATTTCACGCTCTAGTGGTCTGTCGTCCCAAGTTCACAGCACTCAATTCAAAAGTCTGCCATTTTCTCTTCAATGGAAGAAATCACAGGAATCTTAGGCTAATACTTGAAATGTTCTTAAGGCCTAGAAGGATAAGCTTGAAGTTCCACTGATTACAGTGGAACTGACTGGGTTTAGTCTTTTTCTCTCCTTAAAAGGATTGCCTTCAACGTTAGAGCCCCAAATGAAAAGGCCTTTTCAAAAATTACTTGAATCCTTAAGTGTTTAAAACAAAAGACTGGCCCTCTCAATGTCTACATGAGTGTGAGAACAACATTTTATTATGTCCCCAGGTTCCAGATGAATACAATAAGATTCATTCTCTCATTTCAATTTCACTAATGAAGTAAATTCCATCTTGCGATTCATCTTTCTTTCTACAACATCATACGCCACCAGACAAAGACAAAGCCATAATTTTATACAAGATCTAATCTAATGTGGAATTCACATTTACTAGCTAGTGACAATACATCTGTTATTCCAAATCTGATTGCATTGGGCATTGAAATCCAGATGCTCACATGATAAATGACTGCCAGTTGTTTCCTGCACATTCAACTCAAATGAGCAGATAAATCTAAACATACTTAACAGAGCCTTTAATTTATTACCCAAGTGAGGCACAAATAATAAACAAATGTAAGGTTTCCACAGATTAACTGGTTAAAATAGTTTTGATTAGTGTCTTTAAATGAAACTCATGTTTATTAACAGAATTGGTTTGCATATCATAAAATTGACTACATAGGGTGTTACAAATAATTTACATTTAATACTATCAACAAGAGAGCATCTACGATGAAAAAAAAAGTGTAATTTTTTTAAAGAGCTGCCCATCACTTCTTACTGAGGTTATTTTGTCAACATGCATCTCTTCTGAACAAATGAAGATAAGAGAGCAAATGTGATTAAACATGCAAGATAAAATAGTTAGCATTCCACCCTAACTGGTCTTTGTTAGTCTCAGACAGCTGAGCATATGCAGACTTTTGGTTCACAAAACGCTTCCTTACCACAAAGAAATTTATTTTATCCCCACCTTTGGCCTTACTCAACATCATGGTATTTAAAACACAAAAGCACCAGCAAAAACTCTGAATGTAATTCATTTAAAATGTACTGTTTTGCAGTCCTTAGTTTCAGAAAATATTTAATTGTAGTCAGTGATTGATAGAGATGAAATGTATGAGGATGAAATAAAGAACCTAATAGAGAGAATGAGAAAGAAAGAGAGAAAGAGAAATCTTTGAAAGATTACCTTTTGCCCTGGACGGCCAGATTCTCCAGGTTCTCCCTGACAAAAGAAAAAGGACAATTCAATTCAAAGAGGAATTATCTAGTACCCTGTGTCAGGTATTACATCTACTTGGTGCTGGATGACAAGATGATAGGAACAGTCTTGTCAATTATTTTTTGAAAACATCTTAACTACAGTCATGCTCTGCTTTGTCCGGAATACTCAGGATTCAGCCCACATTCAAGTTAATCCTACACATATTTCTTAAACACCTACCAAGTTTAAGGCATTCAGTATTATGTGCTGGACATAACTCTTGTCATTCACCTGTATTTTATCTTAGTATTCAGTATCTCATTAAACAATTTATCCACAAAACCAAGTATCTTTGAAAACCAAGGAGAATGGGAGGAATATTAATAAGCCCATATTAATAATACCAATAGTTCAACTGTCAGATTTCCACCTGAAATTTCTCTACTCCCTTTGGGTCCTCAGTTTATGAGCCAGTACTTGTTTTCATGACTAAAATAATGCATCAGAAAAGTAGTTGCTGATTAGTCAGTTTTTCTGTCATCAATACCTGTTCTGGGGTTTTCTTTGCAAAGATAATGGAATGGTTTGCCATTTCCTTCTCCAACTCATTTTACAGATAAGGAAACTAAAGCAAATAGGGTTAAGTGACTTGCTCAGTCATACAGCAAGTGGACAGATTTGAACTCTGGTCCTCCTACATCCAGACCCGGCACTCTATCCACTGTACTATGTAGCTGACCATCAGGAAAATATATTATGATTAATGGTTATAGTTAGTGAAAGGGAAAAAATAAAATAAACTCCAAAATGAAGACCATGACTCTCTGGAAGACAGTGCATGTTCAGAAGACATACAATTACCTTAATTCCCGCAGCAGAAGATCCAGGGTCACCCTGATTGAAAACCCACAAGAAAATATTCCATATGTGATAATGATAGTGGTCCAGAAAGCATCAATACATATACAATCAAGGTTACTAAAGAATGTATACCAAGTGTCTCTTCATTCACACTGACTATACCCCAGAGGATTTCATACAAATGCACTTATTATTAAGATGTCATTATTTTCCAATGTGGAACAATTTATTTTCTATGTATATCATCAAAGTTGTTCTCTCCCCACCCGTTAAGGATTCCATTCTTTAGTAACCAAAATTTTTTCACCTTGAGACTGTACTAAAAATGTAATAACATAACGTCTTTTTCTGCTTTTTCATTCACACGTACGGCATGTGTTATGATTTACTGGTTTCCATTTAGAAAAAAGTGGATAATTTTAATTACATTAAATTAAAAAAGGTTTTGTACAAATAAAACAAATGTAGCCAAGATAAGAAGGAAAGCAGAAAACCGGGAGGGGGATTTTATAGACAGTTTATCAGATAAAGGGCTCATATCTAAAATATATAAAGAACTTTGTCAAATTTTTAAGAATACAAGTCATTCCCCAATTGATCAATGGTCAAAGGATTTGAACAGGTAGCTTTCCAATGAAGAAATCAAAATAATTCATAATCATATGAAAAATGATCTAAATCATTATTTATTAGAGAAGATCCAGGGATCTTGACCATTTTGGGGTCATAGACCCCTTTGGCAGTCTGATGAAACCTATGGGCTCCTTAGAATATTTTTGAAAAATTCACAACTAAAGGAAAATGTTAAATTTCAGTTAGATATTAGGGAAAATTGGTGAGAATTGATCTGATTTTTTTCCCCAACCAAGTTCATGGCCATGTTAGAACCCGTATGTGGCAGAAGCAATATCCTAACCCTTCTCTCATGTATGTTAAGCTACTGTTTTATTAAAACATATTGAGATTTTCTTTGAGTCTTCATTGGTTCAGGAGACTAAAGACTCACACTACTGATGTCATTTCCTTATCACCTGAATGAGCCACGCAGAGCTCCAAGTATGCTCTGATGCCTTCCAATTAGATTCAATGCAATCAATGTTTATTAAGCACCTCTAGGCACTGTGCCTGGGCTCAATGGGGACACAGAAAGAGTGAGAAGACAGTTCCTGCCCTCAAGTTCCTGTCCTTATTACAAATGGAGGGAGAAGGAACAACATACAAATATATATAAAGTAAGCTATCTACAGGACAAATAGGAAGTGATTAAAAGAGGAAAAGCACTGGAATTAAAAAGGGCTTCCTGTAGGAAGTGAGATTTTATTGTTGTTTTTGTTTTTTAGGAGGTGAGATTTTAGTTGGGACTTAAAGGAAGCCATGGATGTCAGTGGTTAGAGTGGAGAAGGGAGAGGATTCTAAACATGGGGGGCAAAGAAAGTATCTTGTTCATGGAACAGCCAGGAGGCCAATGTCACTGGATCAAAGAGTATATGCCTGGAAGTAAAGGGCAGGAAGACTGAAGAGGTAGGAGAGAGCTAGGTTATGAAAGGCTTTGAAAGCCAAACAGAGCATTTTATATTTGCTCTCAGAGGCATAGGGAGCCCCTAGAGTTTACTGAGTATAGGGGTGACATGATCAGACCTGCATTTTAGGAAAATCACTTTAGTGGCTGAATGGAAAATGGACCAGAATGGGGAGAGACTTGAAACAGATAGACCCCTCAGCAGGCTACTGAGAGGGGACAAGGGCCTGCAGCAGGGGAGTAGCAGCTCAGACATGGGTAGTCAGAGAGGATGACTCCTAGGTTGCAAGCTTGAGGGGCTGGAAGGATGGAAGGTTGTCTACTGGACATCCAGTTTGAGAAGCCTGAAAGGCAATTGAAGATGATAGATCATGATGGCTAGGGAGGCAAGGGAGTTTCCCTCAGCCTAATCAATTGAAGATGTCTTCAATGTCTATCTCTATTGAATATCCTTCTCCTGCTATGGCCAAGTCAATCTCATTTTGTCAACTGTGGAATAACCCACAAGTGTCTTGACTTATTCTAATTATTCAACATAAACTACCAGGGGACTCGCCTGAGTCAGGCACAGCTCAGAACACCTTGCTATACACAAATGCTTAAAGTATGGATAACAAAGATGGTTAACTAGAGATCCTAATACAGGTACAAGTAAATTTGATATGTGTTACCGTGATGGTTCGATAAAGATTTAACCTTATCCAAAAGGAAAATTACGGGTAAAACATCTGGAGGGGGAAGGGGCAGGGCAGCAATACTGTATGTTAAGAATATATACTCAAGTATAGGAATCAAGAGTCAGTCAACACACATTTATAATAGACTACTATTGTACTAGGCACTGTAGTAAGTGTTGCACCAAAAGGGTAGGCAACATTTGAGTGAAGGTCAAAGGAAGGAGAAACAGAAATGATAATGTTATCAAGTTATGTTACAGATAAAAAGAGGAAAGGGACCAGGAGTTTGGGAAACAGATCACAAATCGGATATGGAGGCCAGGTAGAGTTGTAATGGGAGACTTCCATTTTCCAGACATATGCTAGAGCTCTCTCTCTTTTGCTCTCAGCCAAAAGCAGAACAGTTAATAACTACTTGGCTTGTCCTAATGAGAATTTCATCCTTCAAAAGGTGGAGGAAACCACCAGGGGAAATGCAGCTCTGGAGCTGACCAATAAGGAAGAAATGGCTACTGAAGCAAAAATGATGGAAACTATGGGTCAATGTGACCACTCTGTATCTTAAAATTTGTGATCAAGGAGGGGAAAGAAAGCTAGAAATGGTGTGGGAAATTGAATAGCAAAGGAGTCAGGGAAATGATACATAGGATCCTTCAACGGGGAAGTCAGTTCATGAAGGATGGGAAGGACTTAAGAAGGCAAGTCTGAATACCCAAAGAGAGCAGATTTATTGACAATGAAAAAAAGAAATAGTTTAAAGAGATAGATTTAGGAAACGGCTGAGGTGAAGCTCATGAGGAAAGCCTGACTTTTAAAAAAGACCATATGAGGGAAAGAAGATGATAAAAGAAAAAAAGGGGAAAAGAAGGGAAGAAGTTTTTCTAAAGCACCTACTGTGCTTTTCAGCCAGACACTGTGCTAAGCACTTAATTTATTTCATTTGATCTTCACAATAATCCTGTGAGGTAGGTGCTGTTATTATCCTCATTTTACAGGTGAGGAAACTGAGGCAAACAGTGACTTGGCCAGGATCGCACATTTAGGAAGCATTTGAAGCTGATTTGAACTCAGGTCTTCCTAATTGCAAGCCTAGGACTCTATCCGTTGCATCATCTAGCTGCTCCAGCTAACGGAAAGGTCGACTTCTTAGTTGTGGAAAGGATGATAACTAACAATGTGTTGAAGATAGAACTACTCAACTCTTACTTTGCTTATGTATCACCACCTCCTTATTTGGGGGAAGGAAGGGGAGAAATGGAATTATCTTTGGCGCCAAAGGGGCCAATAATTTTTGGACAGGAAACTGCAAAATAAAAATTTCTAAGAGGGAGTTGATATCCAAAAGATGTAAGAAAATGGTAAAAAAAAAAAGCATCTAACTGTACTTGATGAATTTATATCAAAAGACTATTGAAAGAACTGTTGAATGTGATTGCTGATGATCAGTGATCTTTGAAAGAATGTAATCATGTAATCAACAGGAGACACACCATGGGTCTGTAGAAGGGCAAATATTGTAATTTTTAAAGTGGAAGAGAATCAGTTTCACAAACTCTAAGTTTATCTCTAATTCCTAGCAAAATTCAAGAATGTATTGTTAAAAGGATGGCTAGTGAACATTTAGAAAGGGAAGAAGTAGGCAAAAAGAAAGCACATGGCTTCGTTGAAAGCAGGTCATGCCAGACTAACCTAATTTCCTTTATCAGCAGGCTTACTAAACTGGTAGATCAGAGGAATATTGCAGGTATCATTTGCCTGAATTTCAGCCAAGTATCTTAACTGAATCTTGAAGAGAAGCAGGTATTCTAAGAGTTGGGGTTGAGGAGAGAGAGCAGTCCAGGTATGGGGAGGTAAGCAAGCACAAAGGCAAGTATGCATGTGATGGGCTGTTGTGTTCAGAAAAGATTAAATAAAACATTTCCTCTGGATGATATTTTATGTGAAGGAGAGAAATTTGAAATCAGTACAGAAAGATGGGTTGGATTAAGATTGTAAAAGACTTTTAGTGCCAGGCAGAAGAGTTTGTATTTTATCCCGAAGGCAAAAAAGGAATCACCAAAGCTTTTTGAGCAAAGGAATGACAGGGTCACACCTGTGTTTTACAAATATCAATTTGGCAGCTATGTGGAGGATTAATTGAAGTGGGAGAGATTGGACTTAGGGAGAATAATAAGGAGACTCTTGGAAGAGTTTGTGGGAGAAGTGATCAAGGCTTGCTGGCTACATGGTCAGGGAGAAGGGAAGAGAAGCAAGAGGGACTATGGAGCTAGATTTGACAAGAGTTGGCAATTCATTGGCTATGCGGGGACAAGGAAGAATAAAAGTAACATTGTGTGGCAAATAGAGTACTAGACTTGGAATTAGCAGCTTCTGGCTTGAATCCTACCTCAGACACATACTAGCCGTGTGATCTTGAAACTCTTCTACAAAAGGAAAGTGGTGGACTCTAGTGACTTCTAGGGTTTTTTACAGATCTAAATCTAGGGGTTCTATGATCCAAAGGGCTGAAGATGATTGTTGGGTTGTAAACCTGGGAAGGATTTTAGATCTCTCAACAGAAATAAGGAAGTTTGGAAGTCAGTGGGTTTAAGATGGAGGTGGAAATAGTGAGTTCTGTCTTGGGTAGATCTCATTCCAGACACCTATGAGACATATATGTTGAGACGTTGATTGATGTTGGAGGAGAGAAGAGAGAGACAAAATCAGAATTTGAATATTTGGGAGTCATTTGAAGAGATGATTATTGAACTCATGATAACTGAGATCACCAAAAAAAAGTGTTGAGTAAGGCAGCCCAGGTCAGAGGTGTGTGATATACCCAGAGAAAGAGGTGTGGGGCATGGATAATGATCCAGCAAAGAAGACTGAGAAGGACTGATTAGACAGAAGGAGAAGCATAAGACTGGTGAGGAAAACTCAGTGAGGAGAGAGTGTACAGGATGTGGGATGATCAATCTAATAGAGAGGTCAAGAAGGATAATGACCAAAAAGGTCTCTGGACTTTGTAATTAAGCTAATATTGGTTACTTTGGAATAGGCACATAATGCCAATCCCAGATGAAAAACTAACGGTTATATATCCACATTTTGGGAAGGAAGCACCAACGTCTTGTTGAATTGATTTTACAAAAAACAAACAGACAAACAAAAGAATTTGTGTCTTTACCATAGCTTTGGCATTTTTAAAAATGCTTCTATTTCATGACAATCTCCTGACAAAACTTGGGACTAGATTTCCTTCCGATCGTTTCCATAAGACAGGAAGTGGAGCAAAAACAAGACAATGTTCTGAAGAGTTGTTGCACTGATGGCAATTTGAGCTGTCTCATTTTAATAGACATGCATGAGTGATACAATCCCTTTCCTTTGCAGAATGCACAACTGAGAAGTCTCAAAGAATGTTTATATAACTCGAAAGTGGCCAGGCCACCACTGAGAGGCAGGCATTTACAAGTAAAACATTTTAAGGGATGATGCTGAAAGCAGTGGAAATAAGACACTTAGTGTTTGTAATCCTCCTTCCTTCAAAAATGAAAATGAATACAGGATTAAAGCAAAGACAGAATGTAAGTACGCCTTGAACATACTCTTAGTTTCTTAATAAATCTACTGGCTTGGAAATGAAAGTCTCAGCAGGGAAAGATATCCACAAATGGACAAATATTGTGTGAGTATGTTTGGCATAAATGAATATAGCTTCACTCCTATTTGCTCACCTTCAGATGAAATAATGAGCATTAATCAGAATGTCTCAAGCAATAATCCCCTAAATCAGGCTGATGTAGAGATTTCCAAATATTGTCATGTTGAAATTGAATTATCTCACATGAAGATGTAAGGGGGCATTTCTTCCTTAAAAATCCAACCACTAGGAGCTTAGCCATCCATTCTCTACAAGAAAATCTACCTTTTGGAGTTGTGAACTGATCCAACAATTCTGTAGAGCAATTTGGAGCTATGCCCAAAGAACTATAAAACCCTTTGACCTAGCAATACCACTACTAGGTCTGTATCCCAAAACAGATAAAAACCAGAAGGGAAAAGGACCTACATGTAGAAAAATATTTATAGTAACTCTTTTCTGGTGGCAAAGAATTGGAAATTGAAGGGATGTCCATCAATTGGGGAATGACTGAACAAACTGTGGTATGTGATTAGGATGGAATACTATTATGCTATAAGAAATTATGAGTAGAATGCTCTCAGAAAAAAAAAAAACTGGGAAGACTTCCATGAGCTGATGCAAAGTGAAATGTATTGTGTACAAAGTAGCAGCAACATTGTTAAGATGATCGGCTATGAATGACTTAGCTATTCTAAGCAATACAATGATCCAAGACAACTCTGAAGGACTTATGATGAAAAAATGCTATCTATCCCCAGAGAAAGAACTGATGGACTCTGAATATAGATTGAAGTATACTTTTTTTACTTTCTTTATTTTTCTTGAGGATTTTTTGGTCTATGTTTTCTTTCACAATATGACTAATATAAAAATGTTTTGCATGACTACACATGTATAACCTATATCAAATTGCTTGCCTTCTCAGTGAGGGGGTAGGGAGTGAGGAAGGGAGAGAATTTGGAACTCAAAGTTTTAAAAACAAATGTTTAAATTATTTTTACATGAAACTGGGGAAAAATAAAACACTAAATAAATTTTAAAAAAAGAAAATCTACCTTTTCCTTCATTACAAGATACCACATTATATGTCAGACATTGCCACATATCATTCTTAGGGGTTGGGTTAAAATCTAGTTGTCCTTTCTTTTCATTATAATCTTGACTACTATTTGTAGTACTCACTACTATTTGTAGGGGTAGCCAGGTGTCACAGAGGATGGAAGGTGGGACTTGAAGTCATAAAGCTGCAATGCTGCCTTGGACATTTACTAGCTATGTGACAACTTCTGTTTGCCTCAGTTTTTTCACCTATAAAATGAGGATAATAATAGTACCTCCCTCCCAGGGTTGTTGTGAGGATCAAACGAGATAATATTTGTAAAAATGTTTTGCAAACTTTAAACTACTATATAAATACTAGATATTATTATAATTCCATAAATGACACTTGGAGGCCATTTCCACATGTGTTTGTATAGGAATATATGTATCTAGACATGTTTATAGCTCTGACCACCAAATAGAATATATAAGGGGAAAAACATATAAGTGATTGCTGTATGTTTTAGAAAATCCAGTCATCCAACAAATTAATCCTTTCTGAATCTCATTCTAATCACCTGTAAAATGAGAATAACGGTGCATGCCCCAAGCATCCTTCATCCTCTGGCTTATACTTCTATACTTGGGCCTTATGTAATAGAAAGATTAGATACACAATGGCCAGGAGTTAAGAAACAGTTTCACACTTTATGAAAGAACTTTGGGAACTCAAAAGTATTATGACAAATATCAGATTTCAAACTTTTTTAAGAAGCACACTAAGCTTCTGCAGGAAGTCATATTCACTTAATAGATTCTCTAACCTATGCTGATTTACATTTTCCTGTAGCATATTCTCATAATTTATACCATCATAGACTTCAAGGACCCATCGAGTCTGACCTCCTCATTTTATAGACAAGAAAAATAAAGTCCAGAGAGTCTAAATGATTTGTCCAAAGTCACACCAGTAATAAATGAGAAAGGCAAGATTTGAACCTAGGCCTTCTATCTCCAAAGTTGGTGTTCTTTCCACTCCTGCTCTTTATCCTTTCTTATTATTATGTAGTAAAACCCCATGTAAAATATTTCTCCTTACCATAGATCTACTTTCACTCTGGGTCAAATCATGTCTTTCTGCATACATACCGGAAGAAAGGAAATAAGCATCTATTAAGAACCTACTGTGTACTAGGTGCTGTGCTAAGTGCTTTACAAATATCTCATCTGATCCTCACAAACAACCCTGGAAGGTAGGTTATTATCCCCATTTTACAGTTGAGGAAACTGAGAATTGTTTAAGAGACTGCTCAGGATCACACTGCTAGAAAGTGTCTGAGGCTGGATTTGAACTCAGGTCTTCCCAACTCCAGGAACAGTGCTCTACTCCCTGTGCCATCCAACTTTCTCACATCTGTAGTACGAAAGATGCTGAGTGTGCTGACAATCTTTCTCATTGTAACATGACCAGTCACGATGTGCATTAGGGCTTTACGCAGTTATAGAGATAGTCAGTGATGGAGTCAGATTATGATTCATGGCTTGTGTTCTTCCTGCCTTACTGCACTTCTTTCATGCTTGAGCAGCACTTAGATTCAGAGGGAGCAAAGAGAGCCCTGAGTGTTGGCTGGGAGGAAGCTTTTGGACTAAGGTTCAATGAGAGAGTCAAAGTCAGACACAGACCTGCAAGTGAAGGCAGACAGAACACAGCAAGTGAATGGAAATCTTTTGATCCAGAGGACCAAGGAAACTTTCAGAAATGATGAACATCAGAGTGATAAGGCCAAAGAGAAAGGAAGGATAGTGATTTCAAAACTATTCAATGTGTTGGACAAACTATCTGTTCTCAAACAACAGGAAAACAAAAGAAGGAATCTGATTTGGCATTTTTAAATATTAGACTAACAGGTACAAAATCAAAGAGTTCCGTAACCTTTCAATAGCAATTCTGTACTGGGATTATTCACCTATTTTGTGCTAGAGTTTGCTGTAGCCATGCTAGACCCCTTCTCAGAATCATGTTTTTATGTGCATAAAACAAAATATTTAGGATTATAAAGGAAACTAATTACATTGAAATGCAACTATCAAAAATTTTTTCATTCATGGCTGTCTTTCCACTTCCATACCAACACACCCTCCAAAAAAACCCTATCTGCCTCAGTTTAAAAACCCTTTCACTGGGGTAAAACGAATCTCTACTAAGACATTCTTCAACCTAAGGTATACCACTAACTGCTGGCTGGAGAGAACAATCAGCTAGTGCTTTTTTGGTTTTCCAGGATATCCGGATGATCAGCCTGGGAAACCTTAGATTGTTTTACCATCCACAGAACCAGACTTGGATCAAAAGGGGAGGAAAAAAAATCCCTATTAAAATGACCAGTCAATGATGTAACTTGCTACATTGATGAAAAACAAGAAATATTTTTTTTTTCTGATTTTACTCCCCAAGCTTTGGCAAATGATAAATGAATTGCCATGAAAGGACTGGAAATAAGTTCTATGACAGAAGTAGCATTTTGTAAAATATGTTAAAAATTACATTCAAATTATACCATTCATGGGGAGGTTACTCTGCACTTCAGGTTGCATATTATACAATACAGATTTCTATTTATAACCCACAGTTTAGACTTACTCAGAGTTTATTAAAATCATTTCCTTTTTAACTGATGCATTCCCTGAGCTTAATTTCAGGTGTCTAATAAAAAAATTAATAAAAACACTATCCAAATTAGTTCCTTTCAATTTCCATGTGAAATAATGAAACTTTTCTTTTGATTAAAAAGTAAAAAATTAGGAAACTTTTACAAATAGAGTATTCTGGGAAAATACTGAAGAAAGCCAAATATGTTGTTTTGTTAAGTTTGAAAATTAAATATGATTGATTTTAAAATTCATCATGGACATGTGGCCTAAAAATTATACTTTTAAACATATCCAAATTGTTTCTGGTCCTCCTGGCTAAGTTTAATTTAATTTTTAAAAATTATTAAATATCATGCTGAATATTTTGCATAAATCCACTTTAAAACTTTGTACTTTTAATAAATCTGTATGTATTTATACATAGCCACATGAGTAATCCATCAAAAGTTGCTTTCTTAACTTGGAACTGGAGAGATTTTAATTCAAAGACCATCTCTACTACTTATAAGCTCTGTGACCTTGGACAAGTCACTTGGCTTTCTCATGCCTTGATCTCCCCATCTACAAAACTGGAACAATAAGACTGCCTACCTCACAAGTTTAACCTTAACTTATTTCTTTCTTCCAAATATAAACTAAAAGGAAATACAGTATCCATGTTCATGTAGCTGGTTTCTAGAGACCTCGAGATAATGTCATTAACCTTTTTAATAGGAAACATTTTAATGTCAATCCCGATTAAATGCCATGGCATATGCATCTGCCTGGCAATTAAAATGGTTCTATGTGCAGCGTATTTCTAGATTATGACTGCCCTGAGATTCACAAATACAACTAAGAACTCACTCAACCACACATACCATTTATCTATGAATATTTATAAGAATCATAACATAAATCCTTTATTTTGTAGAAGTTATACAATGATCCATCCATTACCCATCTGACCAACAGTTCCTAAATTACAACTTTGACATCCTGCCATCTTTTAGTCTGTTCAGATGTGAAGGCCACTGATTTTTTCTATGTTGTTCAGTTACCATTAGGTAGCTTGCTTTAACCAAAATTTTTTGTTGTTTTCAATCATTTCAGTCGTGTGTAACTCTTATGATCCTATTTGGGATTTTCTTGGCAAAGATACTAGAGTGGTTTGCCATTTCCTTCTCCAACTCATTTTACAGATGAGGAAATTGAGGCAAACAAGGTTAAGTGACTTGCTCAGGGTCACACAGCTAATGAATGTCTGAGGCCACAGATCTTCCTGATTCCAGGCCTGGTGCTCTAACTACTGTGCCACCCTGCTGCTCGTTAACCAAAAATCCAACTGCCTGGGGGCCATCTCCAGTCATCCTGATCTATATCTTGCCACTGAACCTAGATGGCTCCGGAGGAGAAAGTGAGGCTGGTAACTGCACAGCCTTTCCTTACTTAAATCCAATTCACTCACAAGTCATGACACATCTTCCTGATAACATGGTCCTCTTCCAGAACGAAGAACAAATCACAACAATCCAACTGCCTTAACATAAGCTGATTGCCTAGAGTTAAATAGTTATATATTCTAACTCAGTATCTTAACTCGTCCAGGCCCTCTTGAGGACTCTATCTCCTAATTCCTTCTATGTAGAATGCTCAAATTGTTCTTATCAGAAATCTTTGGAAAGTGAGAATCCAATTAAAAGACAATTAAAGACAACTGACAGTTTTTTTTTTTTCCAGTTTCTCAAACATTGTGGATTTAAGGTTCATACTGATACAAATTCCCAACCAAATGTGAGAGGATTTAGTGAAGTGATATTATCTCAGTTTGTACAATGAAAGTGCTCAATCTCTTCATTTTGCTTTGAAATTTTACCTTTTTAAATTGACTAAACAAAATAAATCAGGCTATAATAGAGATTTCTAAATATCTCCATGTTGAAATTGAATTATCTCACTTGCAAATGGAAGGGGGCATTTCTTCTACAACAATCCAACCAATTAGTCATCCATTCTCCATAAGAAAAATCTACCTTTTCCTATGTTTGTACACAACACACTACATTAAATGCTGAACATTGCAATGTATCATTCTAAAGAGTTATGATAAATCTAGTTAATTGTCTTCTCTCTTCATTTTTATAATCCCACGAACTCTACCTAAATCACACATACTCATATAACACATCATATCCATTAGATTATATTTTTGACTATACACATATACTTTCATATTTCAAACACAAAAAAATGTACCTTTTCACCCATGTCACCTTTGGGTCCACTGTCTCCAGCATCTCCCTAAGGGGAAAAAGAGAGGGGATGAGATAAAACCCTTAATGTCTCACAGAGTAATGTTATATTAAGCTTTTTTTTTCCTATCCCCCTCCCCTGTATATAGTATACAAAATTATGGTCTCTTATAAATTCTTTGCAAAGCCACAAAGAAAAGGAATTTTAATTAATTTGGCTGAATGAAACCATAAGGACAAAGGAAATGATCACAAAATGTCATTAATATTGTACCTTCAAAGAAATTTTCATCAATTTAATTTTAAAGAAGTAGGAAAAATATGCTTGAAAATTACATGGTCTGATGCATTATAAATAAGATTGTAGTCTGAGACCCAGCTCTTTGACTCATAAAGTCATCTGACAACTGACAATCAGTTGAACAATTCCTTAATCCCTACTGTGAGTTTTAATCTCCCACACACAATGAAATACCTCCCAAACTGCCCTATGAACATATAGCTGACTCAGGTTAGGTCTGAAGAGGACTGTGATTATTATTAGCAGGACAGAGATGCTCGTACAACAATTCAAAGATCCCAGTTATATTCATCTATTCCAGCCGTGATCTAGGTACTTAAATATCCCCCCTGAAGCATGCTTTTCTTTCCAAGGATCCATTTACCTATGGTTTTTTCCCCTACAATAATCTTTCTCTTTTTCACCTGCTGTGTTATATGGCTGTTGTGGATTACATGTGTGAGTGCAGGGATATCTTGGAGGTAGAGGTTCTCAGATTCCTTTCCAGATTTGGCTGGATGACTCCAGGCTTAGAGATTATTAGCATGAATAGAAATTACATAAATTTCAAAATTCCAATATAAGCAAAAGGTTGAAACCCATCATCAATGGGAAGCAATGGTACATATGATTAAAAAGGATGTATCAATGAGGTCCAAAGGATTTGTGTTTCTTTCTTTTTTTTTCTGTTGGTGAGGCAATCAGAGTTAAGTGACCTGCCCAGGGTCACACAGCTAGTAAGTGTCAAATGTCTGAGGTCGGATTTGAACTCAGGTCCTCCTGACTCCAAGGCCAGAGCTCTATCTACTGTGACACCTGGCTGTCCCTATGTTTCTTAATCTATGGTTTTTGATGTAATCTAATGGTCCAGATAAAGCTAGTTATTATCCTGGACTTTTATCATTAAAATATTTTTTCTTTTAATAGAGACAGAAGAAAATTAATGTGAATCTTCATGCCTTCCCTCTCAAATTATCTTTAGTTTATTCTGCATGTATCTTGTATGTTCATAATTGTTTGCATATTGAGTCCCCCATATGATTGTGAACTCCTTAATGGCAGACTTTTGTCTTTCTTTGTATGCCTACTACTTAGCATAGTGCCTGGCACATTTTTGTTGTTGTTCAGTCATTTCAGTTGTGTCCCTATTTGTGACCCTATTTGGGGTTTTCTTGGCAAAGATATTGGAATGGTTTACCTTTTCTTTTTCCAGCTTATTTTATAGATGAGGAAACTGAGGCAAACAGGGTTAAGTGACTTACCCAGAGTTACTCAGCTATTAAGTGTCTGAGGCTAAATTTCAACTCTGCAAGATGAGTCTTCCTGATTCCAGACCCAGCACTCAATATCCACTAAACTACCAAGCTGTACCTAGTACATAGTAGACATTTAATAATTACTTGATTTTCCTTTTTTTTTTAAGAGGTGACAAATTTCATTATCCTCTTCCTAACATCTGTACTTCTATAACTCAAGGATATGGGATTTTCCAAGTATGACTACTCCTATCACAAATGCAGCTCACACACCCTCTACTACTTGATAGGTTAACTTAAGAGCTGTCGGGAACCTTTCCTAATGTAGCCAAATTTTAGCTCCTTACCCTGGTATTTGAAGTCTTCTCCATTCTGACTTCTATGTACAGCCCAGTCTTATCTCCTACTGCTTCCCAAACTCAACTCCCTGCTCCATCAAAACCATTTCTTGCCCACATTTTTGTCTCTGCCTGTTTTACTATTTCTCCTAGCTAGCACGCTCTCCCCTCTTTCTTTTGGTCTAACATCTACCCTCAAGTTCCAGTTTCTGCAATCCAATTGGCTAAATATAAATCAGTGATCTGAAGGCACATGTCTCCTGTAGTCTATTTTCAGCCCTAGGCAATCAGTCCCCTGAACTCCTATAGCATTTATTACTTGTATCATTAGCATATGAGACTTGGTTTTGCTATTAAAAAAAGTATATAAGATCTCTCCCCCAACAGATTTATAAATCCTTTGATGTTAAGGACCCAAGTATGTCTTATATTTCTTTGTATGTATCTTGAACACTTGGTATAGATATGATAGATGCTCAATAATTGTGATTGATGGTGATTTCTTTTTTATTTTGTTGTTGAGTCGTTTCAGTTGTGTCTGACTCTTTGTGACCCCACTTGATGTTTTATTGGCAAAAATGCTGGAGTAGTTTGCCATTTCCTTCTCAGCTCATTTTACAGATGAGGAAACTGAGGCAAACAGGGTTAGGTGACTTGCCCAGGGTCACACAGCTACTCTATCCACTGCACCACCTAGCTGCCCCCTTCTTTTTTATTAGTTTGGTGGTAAAAGTAAGTAATACATATTCATCTTTAATGAAATGCTGACTAATCTGTGATAGGCAGCCTAGTAATAGTACCCCAGTCTCTCAAGACCTCCAACATGCCACAGCTTGTTGCCATATCAGCTCATTAGCTCTAAACAGAACTTGAGCTCTATAGACATGGCCTTCAAGACTCTCAGTGTAGACTTAAAAAAGAGATTTCTTGAAGTGCTTTTCTATAAAGAAAACTGAGTCCAGGGGTTCTTAAACTTTTGAGTATGTGTCATGAGCTCCCCTACACACACACACACACACACACACACACACACACACACAGAGGCAGCCTAGTGAGCCTATGAATCTTTCTCAGAATTACTTTTGTAAGCTTTCAATTTGGATAGGACTAGGAAACCAATCATATTAAAATAGAGTCATCAAAATATTGAAAAAATAAATTCGTGGACTCCCCAGATAAGAACCCCCTGCTCTGAACAGTTTCTAGATATATCAATTCCATCCCTTTCCTTCATATACTTAATGCTAGCCATGAATACTTACTCTGACATGTACTCTTGTCTTCCATTTGCAAAATTTCAGGTTTCATTTTGGAAATCCATATTTCTGTTGGATAATCTATTTACTTCAGCACTAAATTTCTATTACTAGTGAATGAAATTTTTGCAGGCCTAATCAGTTTGAAAAGTTTTAAACGGTTGGCATAGAATACTAAACATTTTTAGTCAGAGTAGCCTTTTCTTAGTCGCTCTTTGGGCAGCTAGGTAGCACAGTGGATAAAGTGCTGGACCCACAGTCAGGAAGACCTGAGTTTAAATCTGGCCCCAGACACATCCTACCTGTGTGACCTTGGGTAAGTCATTTAACCTTGTTTGCCGCAGCTTCCTCATCTGTAAAATGAACTGGAGAAAGAATTACTCCAGGATCTTTTTCAAGAAAACCTCAAATGGGATCATGAAGAGTTGGGCATGACTGAAATGACTGAACAACAATACACTCAACTGAAAAATAGTGATAATAATAGCATTTACCTCCCAGGGTTGTTGTGAGGATCAAATGAGATAATATTTGTAAAGTGTTTAGCATAGTGTCTGTCACATAGTAGGTACTATATAAGCTTCATTCTGGGAGAAAAAAAAGAGATAAATGCAATCTTACCTTTTCTCCTCGCTCTCCAGGATCGCCCTAAGAAAAAGAAAAGATATGCGTGTATTATTCACATGTTCAACTAGATACTGTTGATCAGTGAGTTTGGTTGGGGGTGCCTGATAAGATGGGGGAATATATAGGGATGCCACATATAAGTTCATGATCAAGTGGATGGCATAAATGAAAAATTATCCACTGAATTCTAAAATACCAGGATAAAGGGACTCCAGAATTTTGAATAGGAAAGTTCAAAATCAACAAGAAAACACCTAACTTCATATTAAGAATGATGAGCTTTAAAGAATCTTCTGCCCTCCGAAATGAGATATTGACCAGAGAAAGTGGCCATGTGGTTTTGGAGAAGGTAGGAGACCTGGGTTTTTGATTTCAGCTCAGTCATTGACTTACTGTGTGACCATGGATCTCACCTTCCCTTTTTGGGTCTCAGTTTCCTAATTTGTAAAGTGAAATGATTGATAGACTTTAGATTCCTCTCTGCCCTAAAAGTCTGTCATTCGATGACTTAAATAGGATATTAGCTACATAGGTGTTGTCTGAAGAAAAAAAAATTGATCCTTGGCAGACTATTCAAACTTAGGTATCATCTTGATTCTTTCCATCTGTATTGTTAAGATATAAAGAAAAAGCCGACAAATTCAGTATACTGTCATGTGGATACTGGTGGCATTACAACTTAGGTTCCATGGCAACATCTGTAAATAGTCTGGTAATTGTCATTTTGCTTAAAGTTGCTGTTTAAAAAAAAGTTGCTTAGTACAACCTTCAGTTTCCCCCTAAAATAAGGTTGGCATATGCAGGAAATACCACATTTCATACTGTTACATAAGTGGAGTCAATGAGACTAACAATGCCTCACCATTATCAAAATACCAAAGAAAGAAATTGTCGAAAGAATAAGTTAGCACATCTGTGTGATAAATGATGTGGTGTGTTGGAGAGCCTGGAATCAGGAAGACCTCTGATTGACCCTATCAATCCTAGGACCAAAGGTCCCCTGGGCTATTTGTCCTTATCCTGTCCCTGAACTTCCAACCTTGAGACAGATTCAGCAGTGTGAATTTAAAAGTCCTGTGAATGGTTTGAGCCAAATGGAATGGTCTCAGCGCCATACTAACCTCTGTAGCCTGGTTCCCTCCATCTCCCAAGCATAACAGTAGATTCTGAATCCATTGTTCGCTGGGATATTACAATTCTCTATGGAGAATACTGGAATGTGAAAAAACCTAGAGATTTTATGAGAGCCTTCTCACCTCAGAAAGTACAAAATCAGGGAAATTCCCAGGGTAAATAGAGTTTCAGTATAACTTTACAGGAAAAGGACTAGAATGAATTATACGCATAATGAAATAGCTGCTTTTGTGAAAATTTTGAGCAGAAGTCTCCAGTGCTCTCAGATCTTCTTACTGACAGGACAGCTTAGGACGACTTCCATGTTCTTTTTCAAATTCATAACCTAATTTCAGCGGCAATTCTCCTTTCATTGTTGGGAGCTAACAGTGACCCTCTGGCTTCATGAATTTCTGGCCACTCTCATCACCCAACACCGATCAAGATGGTTGCTAGGCAACACTAGAATAGCACCATGAACATCCATTCTTCATGAAGCCCAATCATTTGGCATTTTAGTGTGAAGAAAGAGAACGAGCCAGGGAGATGGCTGAGGTCTCAAAGGCCTATTCACTTGCCTCTCTTTCTGGGCAAAGGAAACATTTATAAACTCGAAATCTGTCATCACCTGTCAATAGTGATATGATCTGTGAAATCAGCTGATGGGCATGTGTGGCTAGAGATACACCAAAACACAACTGATGGGATTAGACATAATCCTGCTATTTAAGGGAAGCTCACTAAGCAAAACTTTTGGAATTTGTCTGAATTATATTGTCACCTATATTGTCCTTAACAGACTTCTTCATTTCTCAAGAAAGAGAAAACTTGGAATTTCCCAGAAGTCAATAAGAACTACAGTCCCAAAACCCTCTCAGGACCTTTCTTAACTATTTAGGTCATATCTATGTTACCTTTTTAAATGGAGCTACATCTCCATTTTGCTATGAAAATGTTCCATTATTGAAGAGGTAAATTTCTAGGAGCAGTAACAAATTGTAGAAATCACTTGAAAGAATAGCAAATTCCAGGCAACATAAATATGGTCTATGGTTTTACAGAAAGTCATCATGGAGGGGCCGAAAGCACACCAGACTTTGCAATAGAAGACTTAGGTTTGAGTATTTGCCCTGAAACTTAATTGCTGAGGAGTTCAGCTTCCTTATCTATAAAATGAAGACAGTGATACTTAGACTACACACCTCAGAGAGTGGCTGGAGAAAAGTATTATGTAAATGTGAACTATTGTGCATTGGCCACCAGGGAAACAATTAAAATCATCTCAGGAACCAGGGATTTCTAATGATAGCCAATAATCTCTGCTAATTTTCTGTGGTTGTAAATAAGCCAGAAACAAAGCAGATGCCCAATGATTAAGAGAATAACTAAACAAGATGTGTTACAGTAACACAATGGAAAAATATTTCCCTGTAAGCACTGATAACATAGGTCAGACATGGTGGTCCATGATGGTAATTGCAGCTATTGGGGAGGCTAAAGCTATGGACTTCTTGAGCTTGAGATTTCTGAGCTGCAGTGGGCTAAGGTGATTAGATGGTCTTCACTAAGTCTGGCAACAATATGGCAAACCTCTGGGAGTGGGGGTCCATCAGGCTTTGTAGGAAGGCCAAACTGCCCCAGGTTGGGATGGAGCAGGTCAAAACTCTAGTGATAATTAGAGGGAGACCAGGGCTATAATTAGCCCCTGAACTTCTAGCCTGGAAGAAAGAGGAAGATGCAATCTTAAAAAGAAAAGAAAAGAAAAG
>NW_020954599.1:15047870-15053296 GCF_900497805.2 Vombatus ursinus
AGAAAAGAAAAGAAAAGAAAAGAAAAGAAAAGAAAAGAAAAGAAAAGGAAAAAGAACTTATATCCATAAAGAATATGGGGAGGCATGGGAAAAAATCTATGAAATACTTAGTAAAGTAAAAAGTAAGCAAGATAAAGAAAACAATGACTATAACAACATAAAAGAAAAAAACAATAACAAAGCAATCAGAACTGAATGTTGTAAAATTATAATGGCCAAGCTTGGCCCTGAAAAAGAGATGAGAAAATGGACCTCCCTGGCTTCTTTGTAGAGTTGGGGAATATGGGTGTGGCTGTATTGCTTATTCTGCTGTACTGTTTTTCTTCCTTGTTGTTACAAGGGATGGCTCCTTGGGCTGGAGAGGTGGGAGGGAAATATTTGGAAGTAAGAGTGAATATGCCAATAAAATTAAAAAAAGGAGAGAAAAAGTCTGGGGTGATGGGAAAGACTTAATTATATCCTATTTGTTTTCTAAATCAGGAAGAAGCATAATGAACATTAATTATAATGTCCCAAGCAATAATTTTTTTTCACTTAGTATAAAGAGAAATCTTCCAGTGTGTCATGGTGTTAATAGGCAAAAAAGGACACACAAGTTTAATATCAGTCACATCAAAAGTGGTAATATCATGATATTTTATACAGATATTTCTAGTGTACAGAAAATGTACATGACTTTTTTTTTAAACTAACCTTAGGCCCAGGTGTTCCATTCTGTCCTGCTGTTCCGGGCAAGCCAGGTTCACCCTCAAATGAAAACAGAACATGTTACTGAATAAAATGACAAGTCTTGCATTAAATACATCCTTGAATTCTATGCAGCTTTAGAAAGGAGATGCCCATCTAATTGGGTCTCCCTACATTATGAAAATGGCATAGAAATAAAATGTTGCAAGTAGGTGTTATCATCTCAGTGTATTAAATAGCATGGCACGGTGAGTCATATGCTGGACTTTAACGTCAAGAAGACCCATGTTAGGGATTCTGCCTCTGATATTTGCTAGCTATAGGATTTAACTTCATTGAGCTTAAATTACCTCACATAAAGTGAGGATAATAGTACCTACCTTACAGGGTTATCAAGAGATTCATATGATACAATATGGAATCCTACAAAGACTTTAAAGTAATATGTATATATGAGTATGTATACATACTCATCCTTTTCACTGCAAATAAGCTTCTATGAGATATTAATAGCTAGCATTTATAAAGTGCTTTAAGGACAGGCAAAGCACTTTGAAATATTATCTCATTTGATTCCCACAATTATTATCATTTCCATTTGACAGCTAAGAAAACTGAGGCAGAAAGAGGTTAAGTGACTTGCCCAGGATCACACAGCTAGTAAGTATCTGAAGCTGGATTTAAGCTCAGGATTTCCTGACTCCAAGTCCAATGTTCTATTCACTGGGTCACTTGGCTGATAATTATTAACTTGGAAACATTTCCTGCTTCAAAAGAATGGTGACCTCATTTAGTGCAGTGAAAATCTAAAACTACAAGTTTCAAAAAACATATTGAGGTATAAAAAGGGAAACACGCTGGCCCACAATGTTTTGGGGCAACCAAAAAGCCACAAGAATCTTTCTTTTTATTTTTAAACACTCCTTAAAAGTCCACCTGAATATCTGTTGCCTTATAGGCCAACTTCTTTCTTTTCACTGGGGGTAGTAGAAGTACTTCTGCTATGCAGGTAGTGCTTCCATTGATTTTAACAAAGCATCTGATAAAAAATCTCATGCTATTATTACGGAAAATAGGGCAGTAAGTATAATAGATAAATTTATAGTTTGGAGGTTTTAAAATAGATTGAATGGCTGGACCCAAAGAGCTATACACAAACATTAAATATCAATTTGGAGGGAGGTTATCAATGCATTTCTCTAGGATCTGTGCTTGGCCCTGTCCTGTTTAGCATTTTTATCAATGACTTGGATAAAGTCATCGAAGACAAATTGTCAGATGACATGAAGGTGGGAGAGGTATATCTATGCTTTGGATCAGAAGTGTCAAACTCAGATGGGCACCAAGTGGGCTCTGAACCAGACTGAAATGCAAATGGGAAATGTTTAACTAAATGAATAAATATAGAATACAACATAGTGGGTTTTCTAAATCAATATGTACCAGCAGGAATCAATTTATATTTGAGAATGACAGCAAGACTGACAGTCAAGATTGAGTGAAGACCTCAAGAACATTGGGTCAAATTTAATAAAATGAAATTTAATAGAGATAAATATAAAGTTACACATGGGTTCAAAAAGTCAGTTTCATAAATAAAGATAGGAGAGGCTTGCTTGGCTAAATATCAATTTTAATGAAAAATTTATGTGATACGTAAGCTCAACATGAGTCAATATTATGATAGGGCAGCCAAGACAACAAATACAAAAGTAGCAGAATGCACAGGACTAGGAAAGTGGTAGTCCCACTCTACCCTACCATGGTCAGATCAGTTCCAGCAACCACATTTTAGGAAGGACATTGGTAAAGCTGGAGAACATATGGAGGAGGTAACCAGGATGATAAAGGTCTTTGAGATGATGCAATATGAGAACCATTTGAAGGAAATGGATGTCTTCTCTGGACAAGAGAAGACTTGTGGGGGGTCAGAGGGTATGGAAGTGATCTTTGAGTATTTGCAGGGCTGACCTATGGATTTGTCTTGGTTTGTTTAGTCCCAGAGGGAGAAATGGGTAAAAATTGCAAACAGACAAGACTTGATGTCAGGAAAAACTTCCTGATAATGTGAGCTGCCCAAAAGTGGAGTGGAATGTCTACAGCAGGAGTGGATCCTTATGCAAAAGTTGGATGACCACTAGGAAGTTACATTGCAGAAAAGATTCCTCCTTGGGCATAGGCTGGACTACATGACATGACATCCCTTCCAATTCTGAGATGATGAGGTTCTGTAATTACCAAATCCTTGTAATTATCTTACCACCACCCTTTCCCATTGCCAGTATTGTAATAATGGGGGTTTGATGGCTAGTAAGTGTATGAGGTTAGATGTGAACACAGGAAGATGAGTCTTCCTGAGTCCAGACCTGGCACTCCATCCATTGCAGCACCTAGCTGCCCCATTTCTCGTTCTTCTTTACTACATTATGCAGGTTCTGATCACTCTCTAGTTCACCATATTAAGTCCACATTGCTTATCCTGAATTTCAAGGCTCCTTCATAAATCAGTTCCAACAAACTTTTTCAATACTGTAGAATGATCAACTGTAAATGACTTAGTTATTCTCAGCAATACAAAGATCCCAGTCAATTCCAGAGGACTCATGGTGAAAAATGCTATTCACCGCCAGAGAAAGAATTGATGGAATTTGAATACAGATCAAAGCATACTATTTTTCACTTTCTATATTGTACGTGCATGTGTGTGTGTGCATGTGTGCGTGTGTGTGTGTGTGTGTGTGTGTGTGTGTGTGTGTGTGTGTGCATTTTCCTTTGGGTCTGTGTCTTCTTTTACAACATGACTAATATGGTATTATGTTTTGGAACATGTATAACCTATACCAAATTGCTTACTATCCCAGGGAAGAAGGAAAGAGAAAATTAGGAACTCAAAATATTTTTTAAAAATGAATGTTAAAAAATGTCTTTATATGTAACTGGGGGAATTGGTATTAGAACTAGATATGTACTATGAAAAGTGGTACAGGGAGAAAGACATGCCCTCAAGCCATTTTTTTCTTGCCATATTCCATTGGTGGTCTCAATCTGTTAAATTATCACACAAATTGCTCCTAGGAAAAGATGTAAACTCTTTAGCATGGAATTTAAGGCTCTCCATGTTCTCATTTCAAACTGCTTTCCCATCCCTACATCAATTTAGCTCTGTTCACCTACTCTATATTCCAGTTAAATTGTACTACTAACTATCCTCTGACCATGTCTTACCATATCTTGCCTTTGTGGATTCAAGTAGACTAATGATGTCCATATACCCACATATCAGAAGCATACCTGGAATTTGTTTTTTCATCTCAACCGTTGAAATCCTTCTTTCAGGGCTCCATTAAGGGGCCACCCCCTCTACAAAGCCTTCTCTGAGACCCCTAAATGCCCATGTTCTCTCACTCCTCAAAGCAATACTTGCATTTTCCCTTTGTCCCCACCTCCCCTTACCTGGCATAGTATTTATCTATACATACTCTATAGCTCCCCCAGAAGACTGTAATCTCACTGAGAGCAGGGCTTGTGTCATTTAAAATTTTTAAATGCCTAGCCCCTAACATAGTGCCTTGCCTATGATACTTAATGACTGTCTATTAAATTGAATTCAATTTTTCCTATTTTACACTGCATCATACTTACTTATGGACTTGTCATATTTCCTCTAGTACACTACCAGACTTGGAGTTAGGAAGACCTGAGTTCAAATCCTTCCCTTTAGGTACTCACTAGCTGCATGCTCCTGGGCAAGTCACAACCTCTCTGGGCTTCAGTTTCTTCATCTGTGAAACCACAGGGGTGGGAGAGGCAGACTGTAAGGTCCCCTCCAGCTCTAAGCCTATGACACTTGACTATAAACTCTCTCAGGGAGAGACTACTTAAGTTTTTATGTTTGTTTCCCTAGCACCTAGCATAGGGTAAATGCTCAATTAATGCCTTTGAATTGAATCCATAAGGATAAGCTTGGTTTTCTTAATTTCATTTGCTATTTCATTTTCTATTAAAGGTTCAAAATGCAACAGTCTCAGTTTGATATAAATATCAGATGAAGTAACACTAAGCTTAAAGTCTGAAGCTCTGTCACAGGAGGGGAAAAGTCACATTGATATAGCTGTAGGATGTACACTTGGGTGATTGTAATCAAGGGAATAAGACCAAAATAGGATAACCCTGAAAGAGATCTAGCATTTGCTATGTGAACTGAAAAGCAGAGATAGCAAATCTGTCATTGGCGAGGGAACTATATAACAGGATAAGGGCTGATGGAGCACAGAGCAGCTGCCAGTGTACGACAATACAGACATTGCTCCAACTGTCAAAAAATAATTACTGCAGTTAGAGCTGTGTGGAACAGGAAAGCCCCAAGACTGGATGATGATTTACCTATTCAGATCTCCAAACGAGACAGGAAAGAGCTGCTTCAATATTACCACAGGTTTCTCTATGAATACCATACCATTCTCTATATGAATACCAGGGAAAGCTCCATGATTTTAGATATGCGAGGAGATCAGAGCTCCCTAAAGCAATTATTCTTTTACATCATGAAACAGGTATAGTAGTTGATTAATGAATTCTTGTTGAAAGGAAGAAGGAAAGAAAGGGAATAAGGAAGGGGGCAAAGAAAGAAAAAAGGAAGGGAAATGAAAAGAGATGCAAAAGAAGGAAAAAAAGGACAACAGTTAATTAAACAGGATGGAGGAAAGGGGAGAGAGAGAGAGAGAGAGAGAGAGAGAGAG
>NW_020954599.1:15053396-15095995 GCF_900497805.2 Vombatus ursinus
TCTATCTATCTATCTATCTATCTATCTATCTATCTATCTATCTATCTATCTCTCTAGATATACTTACATACCCAAACATATAAGAATGACATATGGAAAAAATGATAAAATGAAAGGGTTTAGCTTCGTCTATAAAAGTATAGTTTTTATGCTTTGTTGGATCATCTCCTGCCCACCTAAATCTGACAACATTTCAAACTCCCAAATGATAAGGAAATTCTATAGGTAGTTATAAAGCAAAACAGCAGCTGACATCTTAAATGCAGGTAGATTGATGGTGCTTCCTCTCCCGTACTTTAAACTCCAATACTATTTCCAGTGTATTGCTCCCAAATGACCATTTGAATATTTAAGCTGAAAATAATTTAGGCTGACTTTTAAAAAAGAGGGGCTTACTGCTTTGATTTTTTACCAAACATGTCTTAGAACTCTAATGTAAAACATCACCCTAGCCTTTTTTCAGCTAGTTTAGGTGATGGTTTTCAAGAAAAAAAAATATGAAAGAATACCTAAAAGTTGAAAGGCCCTTAGTCCTTTTACAGAGATTTAGTACTACAGGAAAAGAGGTCATTCAACAGCAGTATGGGTTGCCATAATTTCTATCCCAATTGTTTTCCAATCTGGCAGTGGGGAACAAGAATCAGTTTTATTTATTTAAAATTTTAGTATATGGTAATTTTACATCCTATCTTTATTTCTGGCACTTTTTCCTTTATACTGATGACCCCCATGAGACATCTTCACTTTGGAATCAGATGTCCTTAAGCAGCTACCAACCCATCATCCCCATCCCTGTCCTTCTTCCTCATTCCTCTTCCCCTCAATACATTTCCCTCCACTCCCAGATTTTGTGCATTTTCCCAAGGAAAAAAAATATGGATCATAAACTATGGCTGGGAAGGAAAAGTATTTACCTATAAGGGGGGATTATAAACAATTCTTTTGTTTATAAAAGGAATTCAGAAACAGCCCTGCCCAGCTTCTACCCTTCACTGTTATTGCCATGGGGAGCATCCTGAAACCTTGGAACTTTTAGAAAAGTCTCTGGGTTCAGAGAAGGAAAAGGAGAAGAAGCTGGGAAAATCAGTAATATCTTAGGAGAGCCGACCCAGAGAACAAGGTCCCAGGCTGTAGGCTGAGGCATGACTGCCCTTCCTATATGCTACCTCCCCATCTTCATTTTATATAGGTTGTCTATCTGGATATGGAAAAACAAGAGGGGACAGGATGGTAATCTTTCCCTCCTTCATATTTAGTAAAGCACATTGCTAGTGACTGAGTTTGAACGGCATAGTCAAGCCTGTTCAGTGTATTTGCAATAATAACTTTTCTTAACATGCAGATGTCAATAGTCCCGACAGAGGGCTTGAGAATCTGACCCCACACTATTAGAACCAGGCAGTATGCCAAAGGTTTAAGCCCAATTGTATCAGGTACAACAGTTTCACCAAACGCTATAAAGCTCATCTTGGAATAAAAAATCGTGTTAATAATCATCTTTAGGCGTTTTCTAGTCCTTAGAGAAGCACGAAGCAGTCTGTGAACTAGGGGAATAGATCCTTGCTTCAGAGAAGATAAGCACGGATTGGGGGTGGGGAGGGATTTATATCGAAACTCATGAGATTGTTCTTGGAGATCACTTTTCATCCTTAGATATTCAATCTCCAAAGTCTAGTCTACACGCTATTTTTTCCTTTCCCCAAAAGTCCTATAGTCTAATTATTTTTATTCTCCTCTTCCCCTTCCCCCAACATTGGGCTATAATTAAGGTGTCGTAGACTCAAGGAAGTGTCTGACTCAACAGCTCCTTCCATCTACTTCCTTTCTGTTCCCTTAAGGATACTCTGTACTGGTCCTGTCCCTGCATCTCCTCTTCCTTCTCTTACTCACTGTTCACTGCTCAGGTAATTTTACATCAGGCAATCTCTTATGTATACACAAGCACACACAGATATTCTTTAGACCCCCTTTTTTCCTTTTTTCTTTCATTTGTCTGCTTCTAGCCTAGTTATCTTAGGGAAATCTTTCTCCTCTCTCTTCCTCTGTTCTTATGAGCCAAAGAGAGATCACAATCATAGTCGATAAACCTGGGGAGTTCATGAAATACCTGCACTGAGGAAAAGAAAGCCACAATTTTAAAAGGTAAAATGTACAAAATAAAGAATTAGTGCCCTCTCAGCTCAAGTCCCCTTCAAAAAAGTCCACCAAAATCTCCACTTTCCTCCTCATCCTGTAATTAAGACTGCTTTTCTTCGAGTACTAGCATTCATAGTTTAGCAACAATCAGGGAGTGGAACAGCTTAGTTGAGGGCTGGACACTAGAGATAAGCATCAGAGACTCTTCACAGATCCAGTGGGCTTTCAGCCAGCTTTATAGTGCCTTGATTGCTAGTATACTTTGATCAAAAAAGCCCAAGTCTTGTGAGAGTTTTTAGGTGATAACATGAGAGACTCAGAAGGGGAAGGCAAAAATGAGTCCCAAGAAACTTGCAATGACTTGGCTGGGGGCAGTCCATGATTTTCTCTTCCTGTCATCTGTATTGTGTGTGATATTGGCTAACTTGCCCTTCGAAAGGGCAGTCAGTCTCATGTGGTTTCTTATGTGTACTTCATTCTGCTTACTACTTGGCAACCAGGACACACAGAATGCAACCAGAAATGAATGTGAATAGTGGTGATTTTCCCAATAGATTCAGATTCCGAGAAGCACATCTAATCCCCTGTCACTGAACTTTATGATATTGCTTGCTTGCAAATATATTTGTAACGATCTCCACCAATGAGAAGAATCTTGTACAGATGATTCGTCTCTTAGGATCTGAACACACAAGAGGGGATGAGAGGGAAAGGTTTCCCTCCTCTGTATTTAAAAGAACATAATGCTAGTGACTGAACTTGAAGGACACAGTTCTTGGATACAGTAGGCTGCTAAGGAATATTTATTAACTACTTACTTACTTGAAAATTAGAGGTTGCTTGTTTCAATGCAGAAAGTACTACTTGAGAGAAGGAATAAAGTTGATATGTAAAAACTAATGTGTTTATTATTTATAGCTAATTTTGTGTAGTGCCTGCTATGTGCTGGGCACTGTTAAGTGCTTTACAATAGTTATCTCATTTGAGCTTCACAACAACCCCGGTAAGTGAGTGCTATTATTGTTCCCATTTTACAGAAGAGGAAATTGAGGCAAATCGGGTTAAGTGACTTGCCTGAGGTCATATAAAGCTAATAAGTGTTGGAGGTCACATCTGAACTGACTGCAAGCCTGACACTTTATCTACTGCACCACCTAGCTGACCTTGAAAATATAATTTTTAATTTGATTCTTTTTTCTCTAAACTCTCAAAATAAAAAAGTCAAGGTGCAAAGTTAATTTACTCCTGCTAATTACTTAATAAGAAAACTCTCTCAACCAGATTCTTTCTTCTTTTTCTTTTTTGTTGTTGTTGATATGCTTTTTAAAGAGCTGATTTGCAAAGGTAGAAAGGCTCAGCAATTAAGCTTCTACAAGTATCCCTGCAGGGCAGCTTTATCTTCATTTGACAAACAGGTTTTTGGCTTAAAATGAAATTGTAAAATCTGGTCTCCAGCCCCATTTGATCATGAGTGCTTTTGATCACATTGGAAATATGAATAAAAACTAACAGGGAAATTAACACGTGGATCACCTTGTAAGTAAATTGAGACGTCCATTCCAGAGAAGCTATTAATTGGACAGTTTGAAATAAGCTTTTGATACCAGTAGACTGACAAAATCAAGCAGGACGTGTCAGAAAGAGAACGAGACTTGAGTCAGAAGACCCTGGGGATCAAGTCCTGGTTCAGGTACTTATTAGTTGAATGATTATAGACAAGAGCTAAAATTGAGTCATTGGAAAAGCCTGTTGGTTTCAAAACTTGGTTTCAAATCTTGATTCTGCCACCACCTGTGTGACCTTAGGCAAGTCATTCATCCTGTGTAATCTCAGTTCCCTCATCTACAAAATGGGAATGGTAATAGTGGCATTTCCTTAGAAGACTGTTGTATAGGGAAGTGTTTGTTTATTAAATATCCACAAAGGTCATTATGCTATCATGATTTTTATATGTTAGTTGAATTAAGTTTTTTTTTTAAAATGTAACTGATAATATAGGTAAAATTCAGAAGAGGAAGGTGAAACATTCGAACATAGGAGTGTAGCAATAAACTTGGAGTAAGAGAAAAGCATGATTCTTTCTCTTAAGGAATTTACAATCTAACTGGAGACAAAAAAAATAACACTGTGAAAAAAATAGTGATCAATATAAAATTATGTACAATTAAGTGCCTCATTGTGTGGTACAGAATGTAGAATACTTCAGGACAGTAAAGAATACTCCAGGAGTACAGAAAAGAGGGAAGATACTCAACATAGAACTGTGGAAGTGAGGGGGGGAAGGAAACAAGCATTTATCATGCTTGTGCTGTGTGCCAGACACTGCAGGAAGTGCTTTACAAATATTATCTCATTTGATTCTCACAGCAACCCTGGGAGGTAGATGCTATTATTTTCTCTATTTGACAATTGAGGAAACTGAGGCAGACAGAGGTTAAGAAGTTAAGCCCAGGATCACATAGCTAGCAAGCATCTAAGGCTGGATTTGAACTTGAGTCTTCCTGATTCCAGGTCCACTATGCCATCTACTGGATTTGAAGTGAGAAGACAAATTCAAACCAGGCTCTGCTATTAACTATCTAGTGACTTTAGGCATTGGTAAATAACAGGGTGGACTAAATAAATAAGGTTCTTTCTAGCTCGAAATTCTATGCTCAAATGAACATGGGCTAGAGAACTCAAGGGACACTTAAAGGGATGCCTCAAAGGATAGGCAACCATAGGGCCAAGGAAAGAGTATTCCAGGTGAATAGATGCCACTGGAAAGCAACATATCCAAAAATGGAACTCATCATCTTTCTCTCTTTGACACATCACCCCTACCCTAAAACCTCATCTCCTCCAAACTTCCTGCCGAGGCTAGCAATATCCTCCCACTTGCCCAGTTTTATCACCCTCCCCCTCGTTCCCAAACCCACAGCCAATTAATTTCTAAGTAGTGACAATTCTATCTTCACAACATCTGGTCCCTTTCTTCCACCCCTAAAGCCATCACCTCACAACAGGTACTGTCCCAGATGATTGGAATAGCCTTCTTATTGGTCTATAAACCTTCTGTCTCTCCTCCATCTAACCAGTCCTTCATCTAGCTGCAAAAATAGTCTTCTGAGGCACAAGTCTGTCCACATCATTTCCCATCTCAAAAACCAGCAGTAGCATCCTATTACCTCTTGAATAAAATACAGACTCCTTAGCTGGCATTCAACCTGGCCCCTACCTACCTTTCCACCTTAATTAACATGATTTCCCTTCAAGCATTCTATGTTTTATTCAATCATGCTACTATCTATCTGTTCCAACTCTGGCCTTAGTGAATTCTCAGAAGCTATCTTCCATACCAGAATTTACTCCTTTCTCATCTCTACCTTAAAGAATCCTCTTGCTTCAAGACACAGCTAAGTTACCCCCTCCTTCAAGAACTCTTTCCTTATCTCCACAATTGGTAGTACTCTCTCCCCTCTCAAATTACCATGCAATTCATTCATCTGTTTCCATGTTATATATCCCCTAGTAGAGTATAAGTTCCCTGAGGCAGGGAGGGTTTCATTCCTGCTTCTCTTGCTCCAGTGTATGGTACATGGTACATATCTAATAAATATTTGCTAAATTGGCTTTATCAACATGAGTGTATTAGACAGTGGATGTATGTGAGAAGGGATAGTGCTTAAACTCATTTATTGGAGAATAAAGAGTCTGATCTAGGGACACTAACATAGAGCTGACTGACATAAGCAAAATATACAGTAAACCTTAAAGGGCTGCAACATATCAGTCAGTGTTATTACATATAGCCTAGACCTTGCTATACAAACATCGCTCATTCCTTAGTCCTATGAGGGACATTCAAGGATACATGAGCTATTGAGCCCTAATCTAGGATTTAACCAGGAAAGGGTTCTGCCAAAAATAAATTATGATTTAAAGCAAGCTATCTGAACAATTTTTCCATACTATTTGTCCTATTTGGTCAGACCTATAAGCAAAACACCTTCTGTATCCTTCCTTGGGGAAATATTTTGGAACTTGATTTTATGAAATTCTCTTTAGCAACAAAAGGACAGACCTCTAAAAATAAAGGACATAGCCCTTTATTATGGAAAATTTAAATAAAAATAAGTGTCTTATTTTAACTCTAATTTTTTTCTGGCTTTAAACTAATAGGCAAGATTATTTTTTAAAAATCTAATCCTTCCACATGCTACTCTGTCCTTGAAGGGCTGAAGCATTTTGGATTCATTGGTTGAAATAAAAAATTAACCTGATTTTTGTAGATTTACATGATTATAGGAACCCTCTGGGTCCATAAATTCTAGATTTATGGTTTTTAATACCTGGTTATATACCTGACAAACCTCCACTAAGTAGTCACCCCTTCAACTACTTGGATGTCTCATTGGGTTGTGGTCTTGACAGCTGTGCTATCCCAGGATAAGCTCTGGAGGTCCTTCCAAGACAGCTGGGCTTTATCTTTGGGCTAGGCCATGCATTGATTCCTTGAAGACCAGTCTAGGTAAATTGACTTACATGCGCCTTATGTCTGTAGGGAAACATTTAGATCTGTAACCAAGCTGAACATAAAAGGTCTTAAAACTGGAAGGGGTCTTGGAAGTCTTCTACTTCCATCTTCAACCAACTCAGGAAGGAATTTCTCTAAAACATCACTGACAGGAAGTCATCCAAATCTCTGCTTGGCTACCTCCAGGGTGCCTGCAGGATTTCATATTAGTTTCCATTTCTGCAGGAAAAAGGTTTTCTTGGTCTGGTCATCTAATTTAGATTGTATTTCAAGGATTGAAGTGGACATTTTATATTTGTGTGTTTATGTCTTAAGGGCAGGGACCGTCTTTGCTTCTTTTTGCATCCCAATTACTGAGCATAGAGCCTGAAATATAGTAGACACTAAATAAATGTTTATTGATTGATTCTGTCATTCAATGTATTCAGATTTGTGTCATCTGAAAATTTGAAAAGGAAGGAAGGAAAGAAACCTGCACGTATTAAGCACCAAAGTACCCTATGTGCCAGACAGTGTACTAAATGCTTTACAAATATTATCTCCTTTGATCCTCATAACAACCCTGGGAGAAAAGTGCTATTATAATCCCTATTTTACAGATGAGCAAACTGAGGCAGAGAAAGGTTACCTGGGGTCACTGGATTTGAACTCATGTATTTCTGACTCTAGGCCCAGGGCTCTATCCACTGTGCTACCTAGGTGATTTCTATTTCTTCATATAAGCTGTTGACAAAAGTATCATGATAAGTGTCATCAAAATGTCATTTTCAAAAAGAACTATCCAAAAATTGAGTTGGGATGCCTTAGGAAGTAGTGGGTTCCTCCTCACTGGAGGTCTTCAAGGAAAGGTTGATTGACCTCTTGTTGGGATTCTCATTCATGCACAGATTGACATAGATGGCCTTAGAGGTCTCTTTTTATATTATATTTTATTTATCTCTATTTATTTATTTATTAGAGGTCTCTATTTATTATTAAAAAAATTTATTTTTATTTATTTATTTATTTTATTTAGACCTTTTGTGATTCTGTTACACTGAACAAGATCGAGCTGAGAGCCCAGCTTGGTGACTATCTTTGGGTATGCTATTTTCATAATTCACTATCTGGGACACATAAAAATGTTTTCGATGGTTCTTCAGCTTGCCTTGCTAAACCCACATTTCCGATCCCAGTAGAAACATTTCCTTTTATTTTAATTATGAAAACTAAGAAGAAATATTTAAAATTCTCTCCATCCTATTTATGAGTTAACATTTACATAGTGCTTTAAAGTTTTCAAAGAGCTTCATAAATATTACCATATTTTATCTTCACAACAATCCAGGGTGGTGGGTTATAATTAATTAGCTCCATTTTACAGAAAGGCTATTCTTATCCTCATTTTACAGATGAGGACACTGAGGCAGACAGAGGTAAGTAACTTGCTCAGGGTCACATAACTAGTAAGTGTCTGAGGCTGGATTTGAATTCAAGTCTTCCTGACTCCAGGCTCTATCCAGTGCTCTATCCAGTGTATCACCTAGCTGCCCTGTCCACAAAGATGTTGGGTTAAAAAAAAAATTCATTGACCAAAAGAGGAAAAACTGGAAGTCAGTTACTTCCTTTTAAGTATAATTCTTCCTCGTTACAAACATTTGTGGAATTAACTTGTGTTTGCTTTTTAACATCATTTAAAATAGAAAAAAGTATAGAAGGCAAGACCATGTCTATGTCAAAATTATGTCCCGACTGCCTCAACTCCAGTGACTGGGAATATCTTCTTCAGCAAAAGTTCTGATTTCCCTAAAAACATTTTTGCTATTGTTGTTATTGTTGGCTATAAATGTAGATCTTAAAAATCAGTGTTAAAGTTACTGGTCCAGTTTTTATTTGATTTGTTTCTAAAAGTGCCCAAAATGGAACCTACTTCATCCACTCCCTGGAAACACCAGTCCCTATTCAGTGAAAGCAAATTTGGGAGTGGAACACTAATAACAGAAATAAAATATCTTCCAATGTAGTTTTGTCTTCTAAGACATGGTCTGTCTGCTATACCACTTATACTATTCTTACCTGCCTTCTCAGAGAAACATATTATTCTGACAGGTTAACATTCATGTCACACTTCTCCCCAAAATGGGATTATTCCATTGCTCCACCAAGTGTTCTTACTAGGATGTAAGGCCCCTTTGTTGTAGCTGGAGCACATATACACTTTTCTCTTTCCTGAGATGACATAGCAGGTGTCAACAAAATTGAAATCCTGTATACAGGTAACAAATCTTCCATATAAAAAGTATTGGAGTAAATTCTTGAAGTCTGGTAATATTTATATTCTTCACTCAGCTTAGGAAAAAAATGAGTTCAAACACAATTAAGTTGTGCTGACACCATTTTTAGAAACATACAGGAAAATCACTAAAAAATGTCATAAACGAAGGTGGAAATCAAAACATAAATTCACAAATTGAAAATGGCCACTTTGATCCTTGAAATACAATTTAAATTTGATGACCAGGACAAGAAAATGGGACACATTCCTTTGTCTTGCAGGAATCTGCAAGGAAATTGCATATTTCCTTTATAAAAAGAAAACACATAAAGACTTCATAAGGACATACTTGGGGGGTTTTTAAGTGGCACAGTTTCAGGTTAAAGGTTTCTCTAAATCTCTGCTGCTTCCCAATATGTTTACATTTAAGAGAAAAATCACAACTTAACATGCAAAGCTCTTGTGCTTTCAGGGGCAGTATGATGTAGTTCTACTACAAATAACTTAGATCTGAATCCCAGCTCTGCCACTAAACTACCTCTATGACCTTGGGCAAGTCATTTATTCTCTATGTGCCTCAGTTTCCTCAACTGTAAAATGAAGAGGCTGGACTGGATGACTTTTAAGTTTCCTTCCAACTCTATATTTGGGACTCTACCATCCAATGGAGATCTGCATTGATCTCTGCTGTTTTGTATTCAAATGTTGGTTGTCTCAAGGATATTTTTTCTATCACTGTTTCCTGGAAATAATGCATTTTTAAAATTACATGATAATTTTTCTTCTATATCTACTCATATCTGAAACATAAAGTGAAGGTCTCATAACTATCTGAACCTGTGAGAGGATAGAAGTTAACTAGAAAAACACAGGAATAGACAGGTAACTAACTAACCAATGAGTGTGGGTAAGTTGCTGCATCGACAAAAATGTACCACTTGCCTGGGTGGAGAACATTTATTTCACTGAGAAATTGAGCAATATATTAAAAAAAGGGGGCTCCCCGAGTTCAAATATGAAAACATTTTGAAGGAAAGGGACATTCTGAAGTCTATTTGCCTATTCCTCATGAATTAGAAATTCAACATATATATGGACTTTGCCCAAAAGAGAATAAAGTACATTTCTCCCCCTGTCTCTGATGAATTAGAAATTAAATGTCTTTTATGGATTTTACCTAAAAGACAAATAAGTTTTTAAAATGATCAGCCTCCATGACAGCTAAAAAAGGATTCTTTGGCTACTCTGTGGAAAAGCCTGGGTGCTGACAAAAGAAGCCGAAATTGAAAAGCTGACCCGTTTTTTAGCACTAGGCAGATTCTACTTTGTTTTGATCTACTGGGACTTCTGTAACATGACCCAGAGGATCAGAGACTTAACAGGGAGTTGGGGGGCCAGGCTAGGTTCACGGAATTACAAGGGACCAGCACGTGAGCTCTGAGGGAGACAGATTCAGCACAACTCCCTAGTTCAGTTTTTGGAGGTTTGTGAGGAATCTCCCAAATGATACACACGCTTCTGACTTGGAGTCTGTAAGGCTTGAGAACGATTTTTCTGGACAACAGATCTCCAACCTACGAAGCTAGAATACGCTCTCAAGGAAACCAGTGGCAGCTTCTTCAGAGAGGCAAGGTTGACTACTCTGTATAAGTAAACACATACGTATATATACGTATATGTATACACATGAGTGTATATCATTCATATGTACATATATACATAATGGAGAGGGAGAGGCAGATTAATGATTATCAGTTGTTTTGTGCATAGATTCAACAAGTAAAAACAACACAGCAGAATCTATGCTATATATATATATATACACACACATATACATACATATATACACATATATATGTATGTATATGTGTGTGTGTGTGAGTGTGTGTGTGTGTGTGTGTGTGTGTATCACTGTCCTCAAAACCAAGAAGATCTCATTTCAAGCCCCACCTCTTGACACAGACTGGCTGGTTGACCCTAGGCAAGTAATTTAATCTCTCAGGGCTCTAGGCAATTATCTAAGACTCTTAAATTTCAGAGAAAGTGCTGATTTGCATTGGGAGGAGTTTTCCTCAAGCTGGAGTTCCAACTGCTAATGAAATCACAGGTCCAGTCCCTATTCCCTATTCAACAAGCCTGAAAGTAAAAATTTCTTGTTATCTGGATATGGTATGAATTAACAGTGGTTTTAATCAACAATCACCTACTATATGCCAGGCTCTGGAGATAGAAATAGAGAGCCTGCCAAAACCTTTCAAAATAATGTGTTTCAAACCTTCACTCATCAAAGAGTGAAGAGGGAGAATTATTTTCCTAATTCAGATTGATGAATAAACAACCTTCCTTAAAAATGGAGAATGAATCTAATGTTTCCTGTAACAAGAAGAAATTTAGGATGTATTTTTCTTATCTCCATAAATGGCAAAGTAGATCCATCATCTACTACTCCTTTATGCTACAGACTTCGCTTTACTTCTCACATAAAATAGCAGGAAAACTCTCTACATCCCGCAAAACACCTACTACCAGTTTTCAAACTCCTTGCTGGAATTATGTTCCTATATTTTTATGTAGTCTCTTCCTAAAAAGGTTTACCATATGGTTTTAGACATGTTTTCTATTGGCCAAATACACATAGACACATATAGGTATACATCAATTATTTTCATAGTTATTCACAATTAACATATCTTCTTACTCATACCTGAAAGAATAACAAAGGAACTCACCATTTTCCCATCCATCCCTGGAGTGCCAGACGCTCCAATAGAACCCTAATAGGAAAAATATATTTGGCTTAGGTTGATATTTAGACTATAAAATACTTTCATACTAAATTTAAATGTTTTGTATCATGTCCTACCAAATGGCCTGTTCTAATGCCTCCCCATAGCATATTTCTTAGGGAATTTAACTAATGTCAAAGAATCACTACAATGAGTAAGCCAAAAAAAAAAAAAAAAAAAATTCTATCCACATAGGCCAAACCAAATGGATGAAGAATGTCTATTACCAAGATTTTTTGGTTGGACTTGAAAGCCTTTCCAACAGAATGTGTAACTGAGATGGACAATATATATGGTCAAGGAGTTGGGTCCAACTGTGAAAGTGAGGTGAGTAGGCTAGATTGCTTTCAGGAAAATGCGATGGACCCCAAGCTTCCCATAACAGTAAAAGCCCCCCTTTTTTCAATACAACTATATCGAAACTGTGGTTATCATATAGCAATGAGAACTCAACTCTATTGTCCCTGAAGAACTTAAGATCACATAGAAGGTAACAGAAAAGTGTATGGTGAGTGTGAGCAGGCTCTAATATATAACCATTGAGGAATCCTGAAGAACAGGGTTAAAAGATATCATCAGAGAATTGTATGAAAGAAAGAGAAGATGGATTGGTCATGCAGCAAGAGTGAGGGATGACAGGTGGATATTCAGAACACTTTGCCAGTTGAGACACTCTTGTGCACTCTTGCGAGGTTCAGAGAAAAGGAAAAAAGCCTCTAACACAGTGGGTCAAGCCCTTGTGGTGAACTCTGAGAACATGGATAAGAATCATACAGGAGGACTGGCATTAATGGATTGAAATCTGCATTGTGGGAGGGAACTCAAGAATAGATAAGATCCATTTTAGTATATATTCTCATGATGGATGACAATGAAATTTACACATTTTGAATATAACATCTCAGCAGCCCTTGTGGTTTCTTAGGACATAGAAATGGTACCTAAGAAAATGAAGCAAGGAATCTGGTTAACTATTTTTTAGAAGAAATCTAGTCAAGAAGCAACACAAATGTAAAGGCATCAAGGGATCAGTTCTCCAAGATATATTTTGATGGAAAGAATAATAAAAAGGAAAGCACCATGTGGTAAAATTACCCCCAAAAATGCTTACCAAGAAAACCACTACTAAACCATGTGTACTTTGTCATCTGTATAGAATCATAATGAGAGCAGTCTGTATGAATCTCAAAGGTCTTCTTGATAAAAACATGATATAGGATGACTCTAAAACATTTTCAAAGTAAAAAAAATTGATTAATAGATAGAGAATGCAAAATTCTGTTTTATTTATTGTTGTGGGTTTTTTTTTAACTTCACAATACAGCAAAATAAAGCCTTAAAGTATGTCTTCCAAAAAGGTGCCTCCTCTCAAGATGTTAAGATCACCCCAGATTCCTTGATACCACAGAGATATTGTTGCTCAACAATTCTTTGATGAACAATATCAAGTGAAACATGGGACATATTCACCAAAGTTGTCCACCATTGTCATAGAAAAAGTCTTACTTAGAATCCAAATGGTTGAGGGATTCCCTCTAAATGGCCAGGTTTTTCAGATGTTCTTGTTTTTCAAATGCATTGAGATGATTATATCCTACTTCAGGGTCTTCTTAATTAGATCCATGAGCCCCTCCTTTGAGTTATTCCAAAGAGATAGGTCTAACAATCCACACAGCAAAAATCAAGTGAGTAAACAATGCAAACCGCCAAGGCTTGAGCTAGAGTTCGATGGGCAACCTGATGAATTAACCTTCTGTATACACATTCCAAAGGAGTGCTGATGGATAATGTCAGGCTCAGAATTAAATAGGAGTAGATCAGACTGGACTGCATTTGGGAAATTGCACTATACTTTAAGATCCCAGATTTTCTTTATCACCAAAGACCATCTTTTTTCTTTCTTTGTAATGACAGTTATTCTAGAAGAAGACGAAGGAGGAGGAGGAGGAGGAGGAGGAGGAAATCATTCAATGGAAGAGGACCACTCAATCAACCCCATTTTAGGGTTGTCTTGGTAAGGGTACTGAAATAGTTTGCCATTTCCTTCTCTTGCCCATTTTACAGACGAGGAATGGAGTCAAACAGGGTTAAGTGACTTGCCATAAAGATACATGGAGATAAATTTTAAAAGGCAAAAACTCCTGCACTAATATGGCATCAACTCCACTATTTCAATGGGGTTTTCTTTTCTTCTTGGTGAGTTTTCTTTTCCACCTCTATGAAATCTCTAAACCTAGGGCTACTTATTTCCCATGTCATCTTTTGGCCAATGCAAGATCATGTAATGATACTTTTCATGCTTCCTTAGAAACTAGAAAATTAAAATCAAATACTGTTTTTATTCTCCACGAGTCAAGCACACTAATCCTGTTAAATTTAATATGTGATCCTAATAAAACAATTCATAACTTAGATCGAAATCCAAATGTTCCAGCTGGTGACACTGATCTATCCGTAGTACTTGCAGGAGATGTCGGCAACGTGTAGAAAAATTTAACAAAAACAACTCTTTTAAGATGCATGAGTTTCAGTTACATGAAACAGAAGGTAACAAAAATAAACTCTGTCCCATCCTGAAACCAATAAAAAGGCAAGAGAGAAAGAAGAATTAAGAAGAACATGAGAATTGAAAGATATTTGGTGGGGGAGGGAAGCAAATAATTGTATGATATTAAAATTCTCAGTATTCACAGTAACTTTTTCTCTGGATTTACAAAGACCAAAACTAGATGTCAGTATTTAGACCAGGTGAATATATATCGAGTTTTGAAGTGGTAATGTGTCAGAGGGCAAGAAATAGAGCCATTAAATGTTGCCCAAAGCAAAGCTATGGCATCTAGTCAGGCACAGAAAGACATTAAGAAATATTTTCAGACATTCCTTTCACTTCCCCTCTCAGAGTACACCTTCCTTCCTAGGCTGTGGGTAAGCCATGTTTTAAATTCAGCACGTACATTCCTTTCCTGGCACCAGAAAACAAACAGATTTTTTTCTTAGCCTCTGTAAAATGTTAAGATGGTTTTATTTTAATTGAAAAGGATTTTATTAAAATATAACCTCTTTTGCCAAATGATTTGAAGATTTCTGAAGGCGAGTGATATAAAGAGTCACTTCCTCCGCTTACTGCTAATATTATGTGTGTTATTAATGGACTTCCTAAAGACTGAAGAAGTAATTTTGTCCCGGCAGTGGGTGGATTAGGGTAGCTTTACAATTTCACGCTGTGCCTACTGGAGGCATTATTGTTAAGGATGTGGTGTTCTGACATGAATTATCCTACAACTCATTAGCTTTTACTTTGGTTTGAAAGATTGTGTTTCGACAGATGACAAGTTGTTGTTTTTTTTAAAGGCTACATCTCTGGATGCAATATGAAATTTTAAAATCGAGAACAACTGCTTTTTTTATTTGTGCTGTTACCAGGGACTCTATTCAGCTTTCTTGAATACTTTTTTTGGACAGATATGTAACATTATCTTCTATACTGAAAAACATTTTTAATAATTGGGAATTAAGTGGTATTTGTGTAAGATGATGGCAAGGAGCCATTGATAAGCTTTCACTGGTTTGCTGAATGAGCTACTGATGTATTTAGTATTGTGTAATGATGCAATCCCTCAAACTCTTGGTTCACTCCACCAAACTGCAGCATTTAATCCTGGTGAGTATAAATAATGCCCAAAAGACTCAAAGAAAGTGAATTCTCCAGTTACCTTGGCAACAGGAAGACAGCCCTGAGCCACCTGTGCACAACCAGCCCAGCGCTATTTACTAACAACACCTACCTTCCTGGTTTCTTGTGGTCAGCATTTGGGTCATGTTGGCAACAGAGCATCCAAGTAAAGTCACAATCCATTTAATTTGAGCCTTTATCTCCCTCTTCACTTTTTTTTAAAAGCTTGACTTTGTAGTTTTACTAGTACTCAAAACCTTTTAACTCACAAGTTCCAAAGACAGACTGAAAATAGTCTAATATGGATTGCTTAAATTTCCTATAATGGGGGAAATTAGAAATCTTATGTATTTTGGGAAAACAAACTTGACAGTCTAAACTAATTGCTCCAATGTGGCTTACAGTAGCTAATTCTATTCACCTCACAGAGTTGCAATTTGGCACTAAGGAGCATAATTACTTTCACAGTATTATTGTTTATACTCTACCTTTTGTCCTGGAGGCCCCTGAGGTCCCTGAAAAGGGAAAACAATTCAATTAGCATAATAATATCACCAATTTAAGCTTAAGTGACCAATTAAAACTGTCCCATTCTATAAACCTTCCTATGCTGGACTGAATCCAGCTGATGCTTTGTGCATCAAGGGAAAGGAAAACTTTCAGCTGAAAATACACAATGGATCTTTTCTTCTCTTTTCTGAAATAGCATTAAGCATACGCAGTAGGATTCTGATTTCTCCCATTTCTTTTTCTTAAGTCTTTGCTATTCCAGTCCATCTGTTTCTTCAAATACCTGCAAACCTATAGTATCAATCTTACTTAGACAGCTAAAGATTTTCTTCAGTTAAAAGGCAACAGTGGTCCCAAACCAAAACAGTCATATTATATATTATTTCTGCAGTATACCTACACGATTTTGGTTGGCATATTTGCAAGGTAAAGAATAAAAAAACGCCAAAGTGAAGTATATTTTAGCTACTGACCTCCCCCATCCTCCCTTCAATCTGTTAGAAACTGTTCCAATTCGTCTCAACTACTAGTGCTTTCTGTTCTAAGGTCATCTTCCTTCTACTCTTTATTGATGCTGTAGAAATCTATTCACGTACACATTTTCTTCTCTATTAAAATGTAAGCTCCTTAAGTGGAGAGATTCCTTTTGTTTTTGACTTTCTTTGAACTGCCAATGCTTAGCTTACTGCCTAGCACATAGTAAGCACTTAATAAATGCTCATTAATTGGTTGATGTCTTGCTGAATTGTTGATGACTTGTTTCGGTAGAAGGGAATATGGGAAACCAGGAAAAGGAATAGAAGGTGTTATCCATTAAGTACACTTGGGCAGGTGAGTGAGGATATTCCTCCTCACCCACATCCCCCAGTAGAATATGTCACTTCTGGGATGTAGTAGTCATTATGGTGACAAAGTCAATGATAGTGTTCTGGATGATTTTATTTAATTAGAGAAGGAAGAGACTGCTTTGAGGTATCTTGCCAAGGATATTTGTAGGAAGGAATGCAAAAGCATACATGATAATCTTGCATATTTTTCTATGATTCGTAACATGCAACTTTTTAGAATTTTCCATTCTACCTTCTCAAAAATTTGTGTTTAGCAAAGTGGTAGATAAACCGTTTCCCCATCATTGCAACTACAAATCTCATCGGTCTTCAAGTTGACCAGACTCATGTCTTATTCTTATCTTACTCTTCAAAAGCTTTCTCAGATAGTAACATTAAACACAAGTTTATCAATAAAAGAAAATTTAGCTAATGAGGAAGTTAGGACCGATCTCATGCTTCATGTTTAGGAACATCTCAATCCTTGTTGCTATCTACTGACATCTGGAATGGTCTCCACCTTCCTTCATGACAAACACCTGTCCTACAGGCTGCTTCTCTATCCCAACCCATCATCATCATTAGTGATTTCAGTGTCCACTCTGGGGAACCTTCTAACACCTAGATTCTCAACTTCCTCAACTCCCATGACCTTCATCTTAAGCCATGCACAAGTATGGTCACCATATCTAGATCTCACCATTATGCAAAACAGATCCATCTCCAAGTTTATAAGCTCTGACATTCCTCTCTTTAACCATAATCTGCTGACTTTCCATTCTTCCCACGACTACATTCCTCCAAAACCTGCTTTTTAGGGACCATATTCCAGCCTTTTTTAGTTATGTCTGACTCTTTGTGACCCCATTTGGGGTTTTCTTGGTGAAGATACTGGAGTGGTTTGCCATTTTCTTCTCTAACTCATTTTATACTTTGGGGACCACAGTAACTTTATATAGCTTGATCTTTCCCTATTTCCCCACCCATGTTATGGTTTAATTTTCTTTCTTTCACATGTTCAATCTTACAGTAGGTAATTTCAATAAAATTTGTCCTCTACAACTGCATCCCTTACCCTTTGATTCTTCTGCTAGTTCTACATAGACAACACAAAATCCTGTCTGTCCCTTCACTTGCTTTCCTCTTTCCTATTTACAAAGTGCTGGTGGAAGAAGTAAAAAAAAATTATGATGACTATTGCAAATGTATATACTTGAACTTCAAAATGACCCTTCACTGCTGCATGGAAATCCTTTAATGCTTTCTGATTGAACTCTATCCCATCCCCAACTATAGCAGCTATTCCAAACCTTTTTCTTCTCTGCCTTTAAACACTCAATCTCTACCCTTTTTTTCTTAGAAGATGACCTCCATATCCATGTACTTTACAGTATTGTTTTGAGGAAAGTGCTTTGAAAACCTGAAAGAGTTATCTGAAAAGTGAACTATTATTTATTATGACTTTACTGAGTTGAACCTGACCAGATATATTAAAAAAAAGAGGTGACACCATTTTAAAGGTACTTGGGGACTGATTTTAAAGATGTCTCAGAGGTGACAATTCCATGAGAATGGAGAAAGATCATAGACAATGGTATGACCCAAAAAATGGTAACTGAGGAGATGCTAGCAAATACTGGCCTACAGGGCTACTTTTTCCTCTTTAAAAACTTTCTGAGAATTCTCTCTGCATATAGTCATTTAACTCTGTCTGCCTCAGTTTCCTTATTTGTAAAACGGGGATAATAACAGCACCTATCTTCCAGGGTTGTTGTGGGGATAAAATGGGATATTTCTAAAGAGCTTTGCAAACCTTAAGTGGCTATAAAAATGCTAGCTACTATTATTATATAATTATTAATAATTATTTAACTAATTATATAATTATATCACTACATAATTCTATAATAAACACAATTATGAAATACTTAATAAAATTACTATATTTAATATATCATCTAAATTATTTATTAGTAACTTATTCACCAAATATATAATATACAACATGGTAACTATATAATTAATATATCATGTAATATTAATCATATTTTCTATAAGTACTCATTAATAGTTATGATTTTGTAATATGATATGTTATGTAATTATGATCTATTATAGATGTATAATGCTTTACAATATAATTATAACATTACTATATTATTTTGAGGGCATCCTTAATGACAAGGAGAGGAAGGACAGTCTGGTTTTTGTTGTTATTTTTTTTTTTGTGAGGCAATCAGGGTTAAGTGACTTGCCCAGGGTCACAGAGCTAATAAGTGTCAAGTCTCTGAAGCCAGATTTGAACTCAGGTCCTCCTTACTCCAGGGCCTGTGCTCTACCAACAATCTGTTTTTGAAGATTATTTTCTTCAGTAGACCACATCTTTTTAGTAGCACAAATGACTGAAAGCTGTAAAAAAATAAAAAACCACATTGTACCTACTGGTTTGTTGATTATAAAAGCTGCTTCAAAGGCATGTGTGTGTGTGCATTTAAAATGCAAGACTCATGATAGATTTGCCCACAGCCAACTATGCCAGTGCTCTGCTGATTATCAGCTTCAAACCAAGTATAAAAAAAGCACACAAATGCTCACTATAGGTATTTAAGTGCATCATGGGGGCTGCCCTGTGAAAGTCCAAGTAAAAGGGGGATTTTAGGTCAATTGAGACGTACCCCACAAGTTCCTCTTTACACATGATGTTGCAGTGACCACATCAAGCCCTGGAACACTATAGGATCTTCACAAAGAGATTTATGGTCACTCAAAAGTCTAATCATGGACATTGGAAAAAATGAAGAGAATGAAGAATATTTTCTCAAGTTGGATGGATAGTCCATTGGGTTATTCTCCAGTACATATGTGATAGACAGATGCTGTAGATGGAAGGTGATCCAGGCTCTAAATTGAATAGGAAGAGTGAACTTGGATGGGTTGCTTTTGGGAAACTGTAGTGTACATTGGGGATACAAAGAAAGGTGAAACCAGTCCCTCCCATCAGGAATTCATATTTGAATGGTCATATCAGAATTGATCCTTTCATAATTCACCATTTTCCTGTTATTTTTCCTTTTGTACCGCCTGCTCTATCAATAAAGAACCATACATCATCTTTACGTGAGATTTTCATGAATTGGATTCTAATTTGAAAAGTAGTAGGTGGGCAGGGGTCAACCGTCACTTTCCATTTAAGGATGTTGTAACTTGGAGTCAGGAAGATAAAAGAATTGCTTAAAACCATTCAGATAGTCACGAATGAACCTGAAAATGAAGCTCAGATCTTTGGTCCTTTCTATTAATTAGACATAATGTTTTAGTTTTTATTTAAGTTGGTCTTACATCAGGGCATTGCTTAACATGTACCCGTCAATTTTAAGGAAAGTCAAGGTAAGTAGATTTTGTCAAGGAAATATGTAGGAATAAAGACTGAACTTCAGACGTTTGTTATTGTGTCCTTCCTTATTTCTGTAAAGGTTTCTAACAGGTCTTTTTCCTCTCAAAATGCTTTTTAGAGAGGAAATCACATATGAAAAATTACATGAATTTAGGTTTCAGACTGAGACTTTATTTATACAACTCAGGAAGTTCAGTTTCCCAGGGTAACCCTAACTTTGAAAATACACTATTCATTAAAATTAGGCCTTTCACATTACATGATTGTATAGCCCCTACCAAGTCAACATTTTATTTGAAAATAAGAGCATAAATGTAACACACTTCTGTCTAACAGAAGACTAGCACATCTGGAATTTTCTAGATGACTATGAAAAGAGAGATTTAGAAAGGCACAGGAGGGCTATACTGTACTCTGAAATTCATGACTGGTGTACATTGAAATATCTATCTCCATTAAAGTATATTTTAATAAGTATTTAATGAAAGGAAATTGAGGACCGTAGAGAGAATATAAGTATTCAATTTACTCAGAGGGTACCACTACCATTCATCTCAAAACCCAGCAAACAATGGGTAGGGAAGCTAGACACACCATGAGGCCTGAATTTGAATGCAAGACTCACTTTCCTCAACTTTAAAATTGTGAAAACAGTACTTGTCCTTTTTTATTCCACAGGGTTCCTGTAAGAACATTGCCTTGTATAGCACCCCCTTTGCTATGCATGATAGAGGTCCTTCCCTCTCTCTTCCCTCCTCTTCCTGAAGAACTCCATGGATTTATTAAAAAGTCAATCTCCCTTCCCCTGTGAAGGTATAAAGGACAACTGTCTGAACTCAGAAAGGTCAAAAGCCATGAGCTCATGAACTCCTAGACAAGATTGTGTCTGGGATGGAACCCTATACCAAGGAAAGAAGACACAAACTAGAGACGGATTCAGTTTTTGGAAAACCATCTTTGGAATTGATAAGACAGGATTTTTTTTAAAAAATTAAATTAAAATGATCTTGCTTCTCCCATTTTATCTTATTCCTTAAAGAAGATGCTGAGTTTATGAATGATGAACTTTAGAATAGCTACTGTGAAGGTCTGTAAGGCAAATTCTGGTCATGTGAGTCGGTGGGAGCTGTTATTCCTCTACAGAGGAAGTGTGACATCATGGAGAGGAGGTGGCCTCAGAATCAGGAAGACCTGGATTCAGGTCTCACTTCTAACTGGCTGTATGATTCTGAACAAGTCACTTAATCTTTGAGTATTCTAGGCAACTCTCTAAAATTCTAAGGTGAAAGAGAGGGTGCCAACCTGAACTAGTAAAGGGAGTTTCTTTACCTAGCAATTCCCTACGTCAGTGAAGTCATAGGTCTAGTCCTATTTCTCTCCAATGATGAAGAGAACACCTCTCCAATGATGAAGAGAACACCTCTCCATGACTGCCCATCCTATATAATTACTGTCCACATCCTCTTACACACCAAAAGAAGATGCTCACCAAATGAACCAGAAGGTCTTCCTCTTTTTCTCCTGACATTATAAATGGAGTATTTGGTGCATCATACTTTATGTCTGTCTGTCTGTCTATCCATCCATCTATCTATCTATCTATCTATCTATCTATCTATCTATCTATCTATCTATCATCTATCTATCTATCTATCTATCTATCTATCTATCATCTATCTATCTATCTATCTATCTATCTATCTATCCATCTATCCATCCATCCATCCATCTATCCATCCATCTATCTACCTGTCTTATCATCTATCTATCTATCTATCTATCTATCTATCTATCTATCTACCTACCTATCTATCTATCTACCTGTTTGTTGAAAAAAGCTAGGAGGTTATCCTGGTTAAGAATATCACAGAAATCTGAAAAAATAGAAATTTGATCCATGAAGATTGAACACAAATCTAAAATGTGCAATGTAAATTTGTTATACTTTGGGAACAGTCATTCAAGATGTCTTCAAATAAAATTCAGTGTTATACTCACACATTATATGTGCCAGGAAATTTAAAAATCACAAATCCAACCACTATTATAGGCATGTTTGGGGTGTTATGCAGGTGCTAAATTTTATAAGATACAGATTTCACAGCCATAAAGAGGAAGAGCCAAATTTTAAGCCATATTAAATAGTTTAAGATAAGAGCATGTTGAAATAATTTCATGTTTGAAAGAACAGAACATGATGAAGTAAAAAAGAAAGCTAAAATAAGGAAGCTATGAATGGATGAAAAGATTTTTAAGTTTAAATTCAAAAGACCTGGATTCAAATCTGGATTCTGCCCCATGTAAGGTGTTTTCTCTCAGATTCAGATTGCTCATCTGCAAAATGGGGATAATAATATCTTTATTTCCTACCTCACAGGTTTATTGTGAGGGTCACATGAGAAAAACATAAGGTGCCAGATCAACATCAGCTCCCATTATATCAAAAAGATCTGTGAAGTCTCTTTTCACTGGCATTCTGGCAAAAAATGAAAAATTAAACAAAAACAAATCATTCCTTAATCTGCACCTTCTATTGATACTTAACATATCCTAGAATTCCATCAGTATTATTGTTCCTGATCTTTCTCAACTGGACTTATTATGGCTCTAATGGTAAAATGAGCAAGGAAACAAACAAGCAAATCGTTACATAACTCACATTTATATATTGCTATAAAGTTTGAAAATACTTTTGTTGATGAGGAAACTGATGTGCATGTTGTCTCCACAATAGAATGTAAATTCCTTTAGATCAATGATTGCTTTTAATTTTTTTCTTTCAATTCCTAGTACATGGCACAGTACTTGGCACATAGCCTAGGCACAATGCTTACTTATTTAAGTAACTTGTCCATAATCCCAAACAAGCATCTGAGATGGGTTATGAACCCAAGTCTCTGGGACTCCATTTTCTACCAGTTTTCATTACCCCATATGGCCTTGGCCAGGTCTACTGAATGTCTCTGTTTAAGCATGTAGGGATTCTAGAATTAAGATAGCAGGTTTTATATAGCAATTTGGGACTAGAATCACAGAATTTTGGGGCCCTCAGAGGCCATCTAATCCAATCTGTATTTAATGATACCTTCTTAAAATCTGTACCTGACAAATATCTTCCAGCCTTTGACTGAAGACCTTTTCTGAAGAGGAATCCACTGACTCCTAAGGCAACTCATTCCACTTCTGGATGCCTCTAATTTTTAGGAAGTATTTCCTGCTCTGAAGTCTAATCTACCTCTCTGCAACTTCCACTCTTATCTCCCAGTTTTGCTTCCATCTCGTCATCTATATCTTGACACTGATCTACATCTTGCCACTGGACCCAGATGGCTCTGGAGAAGAAAGTGAGGCTGGTGCCCTGCCTCACTTAAATCCAATTCATTTGCAAGTCATAGCATCATCTTCCTGATGTCATGGTCCTCTTCAAGAACAAAGGACAAACAACAGTCCCTTTTCCACATGAAAGGTCTTCAAATACTTAAAGACAGTTATCATTTCCCCTGTCCCAATCTTCTTTTAAATATCCCCAATTTCCTCAACCAGTCTCATATGACACCAACCTGGTTGCCCTTTCTTGGATGCTGAAACCAGCAACCAGAACCAAACAAAGAATTCTAGCTGCAGTCTTCCCAGGGCAGAGTAACAGAAGTAAAAACAACAAAGACAATAATTGCTAGTATACATCTAGCACTTTAAGGCTTATAAAGTGCATTACATATGTCTCTTTATTTGAGCCTCACAACAAACCTCTGAGGTAGGTACTATCCTCATTTTACAGAGGAGAAACTGAGTCTGAGAGAGCTTAAGTGACTTGCCCAGGGTCACAGAGCTAGTGACTGAGGTAGGATCCAAACTCAAGTCCTCCTGACTCTAAATACATCACTCTTTTCACCTAAAGGCTGGCAGGACAGCCACTTCCCTTGTCCTAGACACCATGCCCCATTAAGATTGTATAACCGTTTTGTCTACTATGTCCCACCTTTAATTATATGCACAGTCTACGGAAACTTAGAGATCTTTTTTTGTTTTTTTGACCAACTATTATCTGGCTATACTTTCCCTAAGTTGGACTTCTGAATCTGGGTTGTTGAACCCAGTTGTAAGACTACATTGGTGCAAATATGTTGAGGATTTCATCTTATTATACTCAGTTTAATATTCTACCCTGTTGTGATCTTTTCAGATTCTGACTTTGCCATCATCCTAGGATGGTTTTGTTTTAATAAGCTCAGGCTTAAAAAAAAACACCCAAAAATAAAAAAAAAATCCTTAAAGCAACTAAGTGACTTTACAGCATTGAGTTTTCACCAATGTGTACAGGTATTAGGCAACATTCAATGGAGACTCTTTTAAATGGGCCATTCTATCTTTTAAAAAATACTTATTTTTTAAATTAACAATTTTTTTTCTTTCTCCCTCTCTTTAAAAAAAAAGAAAAGAAAAACAGAATCTTTATAACAAATGATCCTAGTCAAGCAAAACAAATTCCCACATTGTCCATGTCCAAAAGTATGTGTTTCATTGTTCCATATTTAGCCTATCACCTCTCTGTCAGAAGGTCAGAAGGTGGGTAGCATGCCTCATCATTGGTCATCTGGAGTTGTGGGCCACACTTTCCAATGTATTGTTCCTCTCTCCTCCTCCCCCTACCCCAACCTCAATTTCTGTAGAGAAGTACTGATTTTGCTTGGGAAAATGTCAAATCAGGATGATTCATCTCTCACTGTTTCTTGAAAGCATGAGTCTGTTACCTCTTTCAGGGGAGGTCCCTGCAAGTTCAGGAAATTAAAGAAATAATACATTTTTCTCACCAGTTGACAAAACCAGAACCCAGGACAGAATATTGAATACTAAATACCACAGGCTAATTAAGGACAGATCCAGAGACTACAGATCCTGTCTTCAGAACAGGTCCCAGACCCCAGTATTTATATCACCATGTAGATCCAGGCCTTGGCCCCGCTTAATCCATCCCTTCTAAATATTCAATAGATTGTTTCTTGTTTTTCGAATCCAAAGTGGAAATGACTCATAAGGAAAAAAATTAACAGTCTTTCCCTTGTGTCCATGATTAAATATATTTCTCTAGTGAACCATTAAAAAATATTGTAGTCCTAATAGCCTTACATCCTGCATTTCATAGCAAAAAAATATTTGTATTAAGGAAAGGATAAGTGCTTTTTCTATTTTAACTTGCAGAATGCTAAGAAACATTGTTCTAGATTCTTAAAAATTCGATATCTCCTAACCAAAAACCAAAATCTTCCAAGTGAGAATGCTACATAAAATTGTATTTAATGCCTAGACAGTATGCTGGAAAAATCATTGTCCTTTAGATAAAACCTGTATTCTAATCCCAATTTTTCCACTAAATTGTTGTGACATATTGGGTAAATCATAAATTCATTGGATTTAAAGGTCATAGGGTCATAGAATTAGAGCTAGAGGAGACTTGGACATTATCTCGTCCAATGTCCTCATTTTACAAATGAAGAAAATGAGTCCCAGAAAAAGAAAGTAATTTGTCCAAGGTTACATAAGAAACAAAATAGTGGAACTAGGAACTGGAATTAGGTCTTCTGAGTAAATTCAGCACTCCTGCATGGCACCATCTTTGTTTAGAGAGCATGTCTTTGGAGCAGAAGAAGTCAAGTGACTAGCTAAAGAACACACACAGAGATTCATGACAGCATCAGGATTCAAATCCACGTCTTCTCCAAATGTTCTAGACCCCAATTTCCTCTTTCATAAACTGAATTGGAAGTGATATAGGACATATTACATTTACGTAGCACTTGAAGGTTTTCAATGTGCATTATTACTCACAACAGTTCTGTGAGGTGGGAATGGAAATACAATCTGTTTTTACAGAAAACTGAGGCCTAAAAATAATGCTAAACAGATAGCAAATATCAGAGCCAGGGTTCAAGTTCTATTAAACCCAAAAAGAAGGCAATCTTAAAACCACAGGTAGAATCATGTAAGCCCAAAGAACAGAAACAACAATAAAATAACTGACCCCTTCCTAAGAGTTCCAATTGACTTACTTTTATGCTAACTCAAGTGAAAGTCTATTTTTTTTTTGGTTCAATCAGATTCATGGAGTAAATTTAATTTTCTAAAAGGCTTTTATTCAATCTAATCTAATGTGTGTTGCTGAGACAGGAGAACATTTGATGGAAACACACTGAATAAAATTTCTTCAATATTCCTCGCTATTCTCGTGTAATAGGGAAATGTATTCTACCATCAGAGATGCTTCAGAATATATGGCACAGCTTAAAGAAATGACTTCTGGGGACAATTAAAGTATAACTCGTCTGTTGTGGTCCCGTAAAATCTGTCATGATTTTCCAAGATTGCTATTTTCCTTCACTTGCTTTTGCTTAGATCACTGCTTTATGTAATGGCATAACACTCACATGGATTTAATTTTCCAACACTCCCTAAAATGGCACTTTAAAACCATTATTTCACAGAATGTGCTAATGTAGGCATATAGGAGTGAATGCATATATGCCAACGTGTGACAGAATCAAGATTTTCAGATATTGGCCGCCATCTCATCTAATCCACATTAAAAAAAATGGTCAACCAGTCTCTTCTTGAAGGCCTCCAATATGGTACAACCAACTCTTTCCTGAGGCAGGTAGCCCATTCCACTTTAAATGCTTTTAATGTTGTCTAGTCCCAAAGTACTAGTCTGGTTTCTTTTTATATAAGTCTAAAATTACTTCTTTGGGACTTAACTCATTGATCTTGGTTCTGTCTTCCAGGACCAAACACAGCAAATCTGTTCTCTCTTCCAGATGACATTCCTTCACATAATTGAAGAAATGTTTCATCTTGGTCTTCTCTTTTCCAGGCTAAATGCCCCCAGTTCCTTCAACTGATTGTCACATAGCAACTGAGTGGAGGTCCTTCACCTTTCTCATTGCCTTCCTATAGAGAAAGGGCACTGAGAACTGAGAGATATGAGGGAAGGCTTTAGTCGGTAGAACCTGATTTGAACCTTATAAGAGGAGAAGGATTCTGATAAATGGAAGCACGTAACAATGGCAAACAATGTGTGTGATAATGCTTAGAGGTGGGGAATGGGATACTGAGCAAAAAAGCAATTAACAGTCCAGTTTGCCTGGAATATCAAGTATGCGGAAGGTCACAATGTGATATAGTTCTGGAAAGGCAGGTTGGAACCAAATTGTGGAAGGCATTAAATACCAGGCAGAAGAGATTACATTTTTATCATAGAGTACTATTGTTGTTTTTGATCAGGGTAGTGATATGGTCAGCCTTAAGAAGATTATTGTGGTGGCTGTGTAGAAAATGGATTAGAGAGAATTTCTATTGAAATGTCCATTTGAGGAAGTCCAGTCATGCTCATTTCTCACCTAGGTTAGTTGGTTAACTTTCTTTTAAAAATTTTCTTGGATTGCTTCCCCGCCCCCCCAATTTTCCCTATATCTCTTTTATTTGATCTTTGAATTCCTTTTTAAGTTCTTCCAAGAACTCTTTTTGGGCTTGTGAGCATTTGGTGTTACTCCTTGGGGTAGGAGTGGCTTTTTTTTTTAACTTCATTATCTTCCTCTGAATATGAATCCAAATCTTCTTTTACACCAAAGCAGCTATCTATGGTCAGGTTTTTTTTTTTTTACCTTTACTTACTCACTTTTATTTTATTTTGTTTATTTTATTTCTAGTAGCTCAGTATTATAATCACCCATCCTCTCCCACAGCTGCAGCCCAGGATAACTTCTTGTCAGTCCCGCTAGGCCTGGCTTCCAGAAACAGTGGAAAAACAAGGTGCAAAATCTTAAGGAAGAAAATAACTCCTTGAAAACTAGAATTGGGCAAGAGGAATCAAATGACATTAATAAAATACCAAGAAATAACAAAACTACAAAAAATAGAAGAGAATCTGAAACATCTCATTACAAAAATAACTGATCTGGAGAACAAATCAAGAGGAGACAATATAAGAATCATTGGACTAACTTAAAAATTATGATAAAAAAGAATCTGGAAATAATATTACAAGACATTATTAAGGAAAATTGCCCTGAAGTTCTAGAACAAAATGGTGAAGTAGAAACAAAAAAAAATCTACAATTCATCACCTGAAAGAGATCCCAAGAGGAAAAATCATAGGAATGTTATAGCCAGGTTTCAAAACTCTCTGGTTAAGGAGAAAATATTTCAATCAAGAAGGAAAAAAAAACTATTTAAATTCTGTGGAGATACAGTTAGGATTTTACAAGACCTAGTAGCTTCTACTCTAAAAGTCTGTAGGTCTTGGAACATTATATTATGAAGAGCAAAAAAGTTGAGGTTGCATCCAAGAATAACTTAACCCAACAAAATTTAATATAATCATGAATGAAAGAAAATGGACATTTGATGAACTGAAAGACTCAAATATTTGTAATGAAAAGACCAGAACTTAATGGAAATTTAAAATAAGTTAAAAGAAAAACAAAAACAAAAATAGCCCAAGTCAGGTCCTGACTCTCCTGGCTTCCCATCCTCACCTCCAACCACCTCTCCCACTGCTATTCAATTCAGTTTATGAGTTGTCTTCTCCCACTAGAACATAAGCTTTTTGAGGGCAGGGACTGTTTTTTCTTTTCTTGCTTGTATTTCTATTCCTAAGTGTGGAACAGTGCCTGGCACAAAGTAAGTACTTAATAAATACTTTATCAATCTTTATCTACTAAGGTTACCATTTTAGGATATCTTCTTGAATCACTTCCCCCATTTATTGTACCTGGCTATGTTTCAACTTGGTACTGTGCAAGCTTTCAAAAGAAAGAATGTTAAAGATGGAGTCATCTTTAACTTCTCTCTCTACCACCACACCAGAAATAGAGGCTTTGTAATAATATTTGAAGAGAAATTGGCTTTGGAATCAGAAAGACTGGGTTCAGGTCCCATCCCTGGCTCATTTCCTACCCTGGATAAGTCACCCAGTTTTTCTAAATCATCATTTCTTTAGTGCCATTTAAATAGGAAGGATTATCTCACATTAAAACTACTTGAGTGCACAAAAACTTCACAGAGGATATTATCTCCCCTTTGACCTAGAGTGAGAGAGAATAAGAAGATATTGTATTATTTTCCTATTTTCACTGTGCTCATTTGGAAAATCAAACCTTGGCTCTGGACCAAGACTCAATGCTAAGGGCTCTATTGGTATTTTTCTAGCATGTATTTTAAAGAGAAACAAATTAACTGAGGACTTGGTCCCTACAATTGCAGCATAATAATGCATGAGAATGGTTGCTAAGGAATCCCAATAGGCAGGGTACGTGACTAACATGCATATGGTATTAGCAATAATATTTCACTGACAAGCTAACTTATGAATTAAAATATGATCATATAATTTTTCCTTTTAAAAATATTATATTTTATTCATGTAGGAATTGTTTCATTCTTTTTCTCTCCAGTCCCTAGGATGGTACTCATAGTAGATACTTAACTAAATGCTTATTGATTGAGAAGAGAAAGGATATTAAGGCCTCGTAGTACTAGAAGTATAAGTCTGCTTTCTTAAATTCTCTCTAAATTTGTTTATACTCTTCCCACAAGCACTGTGTGTATTTGTGGGAAGGTGGGCACCATGTTTCGCAGCTACTGCCCTCGTTATTTTATTCTAGTCTTTACATTGAACTAATTGTGATGACTGATTGACTATGAAAGAAAAATACACCGGTAGGGGCTCATGAGTTGCAAGTTTTAGACTCACAGACCCACAGACCCACAGAAGTACCCTTGAGCCCTAAGGTTGCTATTCTCTGAAGAGAGTACCTAACCTATGAGTGAGAGTGTGAATTGGAGAGAGTAATTCCCAAAGAGGGTGATATACTATGCATCCACATTTGGCTCTCTTCTCTATTATTAGGAGTCATACTCCTTGAAGTTTCTTGAACCTGAGTTCAAATCCTTTCTCTGACACTAATTCAAAAGACTTTACATCTTGGAACCTCAGTTTCTTCATTTGTAAAATGGGGGTGGGTGGTCTTGAAGTCACTGAGGTGCCTTCAAGGTCTAGACCTATGATCCTACTATCTAGTCAAATATCCTTTCATCCTTTGCAATTTTATTTGAGGTATATTTCCTCCTGATGAGACACACTGGAACATATAATGAAGATTCAAGTTGATACACACTGAAAGGGGCCTAAAAATAAATAGTGGTCCTCATAATCAGTGTGTTTAATTTTAAGCAAAACCAAGATATGTATTAAGGGCTTGCCTTAAACGTGCCCAGATCACCTAACATGGAGGTACCCTGCATCCTACGTTTTCCTACCACATAGGTGAGTATAGATAGTATCCTTTGATTGGCTGTGTAGCCAGAACAGGCTGTGACTCTCTCTCTCTCCTGCTGCTTCCAAGGGGAAAATAATTTCCAGTCCTGCCCCACTCTTTGTGACCCCATTTGGGGTTTTCTTGGTAGAGGTACTGGAGTGGTTTGTCTTTTCCTTCTCTGGCTTATTTTACAGATGAGGAAACTGAGGCAAACAGGATCACACAACTAGTAATCTAGCTCAATTCTTTCATCTTACAATTGTGGGAACTGGGAGGGGGTAAGCAATTTGCCCAAGGTCCCACAACTAACAAGTAGCAGATTTAGGGTTTGAACCCATATCCTCTGGCTCCAAATTTCACATCCTTTCCATTGTCCCATGCTGCCTCTGGCTCAAGATCCATGATCCCATGATTCACAATGAGATTTTTTAAAATAACAAGTTTTCAGAGTACAAAAATCTGAGTCCCGTTCTCTTGACTAACATGTGAACCATCCTCACTTAGGACCTTGTCATGCCGCACTTGGATTATTGCAATGGCCTCCTAAGCAGTCTCTCTATCTCCAATTTCTCCTCTCTCAAACATGGTGCCCAAGAGAATATTCCTAAAATAGGTCTGACATATCAGCCCCCTGCTGAAGAAGATTCAGTGGCTTCCTATTGCCTCTAGGATAAAACTCCTCCACCAGGAATCAAAAGAACTTCAAAGTGTGGCTCTAACCCATCTTTCCAGACTAATCTCAAGAATTCTACATTCTGATCAAACAGGATGCTGTTCCTCATATGCGATTTTCTGTCTCCTATTTCTGTACCTTTGTACAAGCTCTCCATCATACCTGGAACACAATCCATCTTTACCTTTGCCTTTTAGAATTCTTTCCCCAATATGCCTAGTTGTTAATCCCTCCTGCCCTCCCCTCTCCCACCTAACTCCATGAATATATACATTGTATATATTTTCTGTTGACTTATTTAAACATCTCTTTCCCTTAAGTAGAAAAGCCCTTTGGGGGCAAGACACCATGCCATTTTTCGCACCTTCAGTGCCTAAATTCTTAGCAAGTGAAGCTGATTTATAAAAATGCTATTGACACACAAACTGTCATGAATAAATCTGTTGTGTACATCAATGTTCACCCATAATTGATTCCAGAAAGAACATTTAAATACTAGCCAACATGTGTTGAGTACTCTGAATTTTAAAAGTACTTTGCCATGATTTGTCTCCTCTGATTTTCCCTGTAACCCTTGCAGTGGGTAGGGTAGGTATCATCATCATTACTAACTATTAGAAACGTGAGGCTTCTGCCTTCATACCAAGGGTAATGGCTATGCCAACAAAGGAAGCTTAGTTTCTTTCAAAGTATAAAGAAGCAACAGATTTGAAAGGCTCATGATAACTCAACTATCCCTTGAACAACAACATTTCAACTAAGCCTCTCAGCTGGGAGTGACCAAATTAGGGAATTAACTGGGTCTGAAAAGCTAAAAAGAGGAAGAAAGAGACTGGGGGGTGGGTGGGAACATGCCTCACATCACCTTCAACTGAGACTGAGACTGTTCCTTTGAGGGATACAGCATCAGAGCACACCAACATGGTAGCATGATTCATTTAGGAATAAATTGAGTAGTTATATTTAATGACATTTCTACTTGAAATGATATCCAGCTAGGGATTGTAGGGAGATGAGATTAGGCTACTTGTCATTCATATAGTATATCCTAGGCATTATGTATAAATACAGCGAAGGTGGACTGTGCTACTTTTGCTAATAAATCTATTTCTTTGCCAGACTTTGCTCATAAGCTATTGCATCATACATGTAAAATCCATGCATAGATAAAATTATGAATAGGACTAGGTAACTAGTTGGGGCTAAGTATTCTCCCAGCCCATTTCCCACACTCTGGCTTTCCTTGCTTCTCCTTCCAGCCTTGACTTTATGGTTTGCTACTTTAATGTTTCTTTAGCTATTGCCCTAATTAATTCCATAACCAGGAAGGTGGTGTAATGGGTAGAGCACTGGGCTTGGAGTCAAGAAGACTCATCTTCCTGAGTTCAAATCTGACCTCAGACACTTACTAGCTGTGTGACCCTAGACAAGTCACTTAACCGTGTTTGCCTCAATTTTTGTCATCTGTAAAATGAGCAAACATTCCAGGGTCTCTGCCAAGAAAACCCCAAATGAGGTCATGAAGAGTCAAACACAACTGAAAAATGACTGAATAACAACCAAAAAAGCTCATAATCCTTTGTCTTTCCATTGTTCCTGTCCTACAAATCTTCATTCCTGAATAAAACTCATCCATTCGGTTTTCCCATTCTTGCTCTAAGGGCAGGTGAGTATTAATGCATAAAGTAAAAAAAGTGGACCTGATTTTACCAATTAGAAATTCATAATATATAACCTCATTTGGGTCCTTGTTGCTGCTTGATATTTTCTTTCTACTGTAACCTTGCTGACCTCTTAAATCTTTCTCCAAGTCGCTGGTTTTGAATGATTCCTTCTCTCCCCTCACCACTAACTACTGAAGGCTTAGTTTCCTCCTTCCTGAGAAGTCTGAAGCCATCCTCCATGGAATCCCTCAGAAGCTCTTCTCAATTCTTTGAATTAGGTCAGCATCACCGTTCTCTCACCTCACTCTCCTCCTTCACAGAATAACTCCTCCCAAAGGTTCAACTCCCTTATCGCCATTGCATCCTGTCTCCTCCTCAAGGACCTCTCATCTCCCACACATTTCAACCTTTTTCTGGATACTTTGACTCCTTTGTATTTGTCTACAGATATACCCAAGTCTCCATAAGGCTAAAAAAAGGAAAAAGAAAGGAAGGAAGAAATAAAGGAAGAAAGGAAGGAAAGAAGGAGAGCATTGGACTAAATTGGACCTTGCTTGTGTCACGGATTCCTTTGGCAGTCTGGTGATGCCTATGATGTCTCAGGACAATGTTTTCAAATTCATAAAACTGGATACATGGGAATAAAAAGGAGATTAATTATATTGGAATATAGTTATGGATTTTCTTTTAGATTCACAGATTACGGATGAAGATGCTCTGAATGAGACAAACTCTAAGGATCCTTCCAGTGTTGAAATTCTGTGATGCTAACTGTCCCTTGGGAAGATATCTCTTCAATTACCATTGATACATAACCTTGAGAAAAATATTCATTTTTACCATTTAAATTGCAATTCAGTGTGTCACTAAAGTCTTCAGTTTTAAGGGAATTAAGATTGCATTAAGACTTTTGGGACTCTTTGTCTAACTACCTCTATCTCTATCATCTAAATCTCTATCTGTATACACATACAATTTAGAATACAGCCTTTAAAGCAAGTGTTCTTAACTTGCTTAGCCAGACACCCAAATGGCGGCAAGATTTCTAGGGATCTATGAACTTGATAGGGAAAGAAATGACATCTTTATTTTCACTACCCTCTAACTGAAATTTAGCATTTATTTCAGCTATGAATATTTTAGAAACATTATTCTGAGTAGAGGTCATAAGTACCCCTTCCTGTGCTTCTGACTTTTCAAGCTTCAATACCATGACTCTAGCTGTCTGGAACCTCCATTAAGTACCTGGGATCTCCTTACTCTGGAACATTCATCACTTCCTATGGCCTTCTCACTCTGGAACATTTCTTCACCATGTCAACTCCTTTTTGCTTTGGTGAGTGTCTCCCAGAGCCTCCATTTTGGGGAGGACCCACGGCCTCTTCGGCTCCTTGAGGACATATATAGTCTTTCTTTTTGCTTGTATTTGTAACCTCAGCACTTAGCACATGGGTCAGCAAACAGTAATTGCTTTAAAAACGCCTACTGCCTTCACCAGTTTGACAAAGGGGTCCTTGGTACAAAAAATTTCAAGAGCTCTTGTTCAAATGGTTTTTGCCCTTAGATTCTTGTTCCTGATAATATTTTTCATTTCTACTTTGAGCCTCAATAGGAGCCAACACATTATTTGAACTCCCAAATTTTGATAATGAATTTTTGTTTCACATCATAACAGACATTTCACACTCATGGTATACAAATTTTACAGAGGAAATTTATAGGGCAACAATTTTTAAAGTTACACATGAACAAAAAGGACACAACTACTTCTCCCATTTGGAGCCCACAGATAAAAGAACCAAAAGGTTTAAAATCAAAAGCCTTTCTAATATTGGAAGTGTTTTGAGGTGTAACAATTCCTCACTGTGAGAACTAGCTTTGAGACCCTGGAGAAGTCACTTGACCTCTCATCGCCCCCAAACAGCTCTCAATAAATTACAAAAAATTTGCCATCTGTATTAATGGCAGCAGTTTTTACCAGGAGTTTCCAGCATCAACTAAATCATAAGTCTGGAATTTAAAAGAAAAAAAAATTTCTAGCTATCCACACCTGTGGTGGAATTTCACACCTCTTCAAGGAAATCGCAACCATACTTGAATTTAATCTATCTTACAGCAGAAAACTGTGGAACCAAATTGTGTCTCCTACTCCCTCCTTTTGCATATTTCTCTCCCCTGTGTGTCTCTATCTCTTGGCTTCCTTGCTCTCTGTTCCTCTTTCGTCTCCAGATTTCTTTTACCACCTCCCTCCTCTTCTTGACCCCCTCACCCCTCACTGCCCCCCTTACCTTAAATGGCTACCATATGGAACTGCAAGATCTCATTGGTATTTTTTGTACTTTTATGATCATTATTCCTAAATCAAAAGCAAGTGAACTAGACATTTTATATGTAGCAGAGGTGATTCTATGGAACTTAACATGGATTCTGGTTCTATGCAAAGGTGGATGCACATTGGCTTCTTGCTTTTTAAAAGACACTAGAGGTGGATGGCTAATGTTCAAACAATTTCCTCCATCCAACGGCCAAAATCTTGTAACGGTATCATTATGTACTTTATGTACTGCTTTGTTTAGATAACCCTTTTAGGAAAACTGCTAAACATATATGCAGTATATGTATGTATTTATGTGGATATATGTATGTGGATATGTATATGTGTACGTATGCATATGTATATGTGTGTATTGTATATGTACGTTTACATGCACATGTGTGTGTTTATATTATGTATATACAAACACATCCATAATATAAACACACAATAGGAAACAAGCACTTATTAAGCTTTATTTATTAATTAATTTATTAAATAATTTACTTCTTATGTGCTTATCACTGTGCTATATACTGGGGGTACAAATAGATACATACATATCTATATATTTGTGTATGTGTATATGCATATATATGTGTGTGTATCTATATGTGTATATATATATTTATATACACTTTAATTTATATTTCTCTAAGAAAACAAAATACACTTGCTTTTTAATTTGATAACATGCTATCATGTTTATCATTTGGTTTTCATATACAAATGTACATGTGTATGTGTGTGTATATCCATATACATATATATTTTACAAGCTCCTAGTGAGAATTTGTGCTAGCTTTATAACTTCATGGTCTTTTGAACACAGTACTTGCTCTTGGTTGAATTTCAAAAATAAGGTCATTTTGATTCCATTGATTTTTCTTTTTTTCTGGTCCTTCTCTGGCCATTAGACAACTTTTATAATGCCACATGTAAGAACTGGGAACTGAAAAGGGCTATTCAGGAAAAACATATCTTCTATTCTCCAATTGACTTTCTCTTGAATCACAAGCTTTTCAAGACCAGTTTGAAGCACAACTGTGTAAGGTGATAATCACAATTATAATGCTGCCCATTAGGTTGCCTCTGAAATATTCTAGCTTTCAGAAATTTTTAGAATAGGAAAAATCTGAGGTACTTGCCATTAAACCTTGCTCTCCTGGCTTTCCCGGTTCACCCTTAAAAAAGAATTAAAAATTAATATTATTAGTATTGCACGCATTTAATGTCTAGTTCATATGCCTATTCAGTAATGATGTTTCAACAACCACTGAAGCAAAGCACAGAGAACAGTCACTGATGTACACATGTCAACCACGTGAAGATACAATTTTTTTTCTGATTCTGCTGCGTTCTAAAACACTCTAATGGCAGGTACAGAAACAATGTAGGTAAGAGAACTACTTTAAAACTATCCTGTAGTCATCTTTTAATCTAAAAAAAGGCACATAGTTTCCACACAAGGTCAGCTTAAAGAGTTATAGAAATGGTAACTCAGTCAGATGGGGGTGACCAAGTAACAGTCTATGGGACTCAATGCTAGTAATGCTACTGAAGTTTACAACTACGTCAAGACTTTTGTGACATTATATAAATTGCATTTATATACCATTTCTATTCTGATGCCTCATCAGGTTGAAGAAGTGACTCTGGATTCTCTGCAGGTCTACAGAAAAATTCAAACTCTGGCATGCCCTACCACTAAGCTGGTAGGGTTTTCATAATGGTCTGATCACAGAATATAGATCTGGCATTCAATAACCAACCTAGTTAAATTTAGAAAGACTTATTACTGGAAGATTGACTGGTCTCCAGGTGATAAATTTTCTGCCTGTAACAACTCACGATAACTGTTTACCAAAGTGAAAAGAGAGCTGCAATGGAGGGCCCAGGCAATAATGAATTCTAACACTGATATATTAGAATAATACCCTGCTCAATGAGAGGTCAGACTGGTAACCTCCACCATTTAAAAAAAAAACAGCTAAAAACTTGGCAACACAGTATAAGAAAACTCTGAACAATGAGCATCTATCACAAAGCCCGTGTATTTTAGGAGAAGTAGACTTTTTGGTCCCATGCAGTCAACTTTTGAAATTCTTTTCAAATTCAAGGCACTGACAGTGTTCAAGAAGGCCCAATGAACTCCATTTGAGACAAAGGTCTTTGCTAAATTTCAGACAAATGCTTTTCATGTATGTGAAGTCTCCTTAAATGGTTCAAAATTGTATTCTTGTGCAATGGAATACATGACTTTTGAAAGAATTTTTAGGAAAGCTTCAAAACTATTCTCTGATTACAGAAAATTACATGAAAAAGAATTTCATTTGTATGTAGAGACTGTCACTACACAAAATTTTCTAGAGTTTAGGACTGATTGATAATGGTTAAAATAATTGATTAACCCCCAAATGCCAGGGAGGACTCCTCAATGGCATTGTTATTATCATGATTAATTTTTGCTTAGATTAATGGGGGTACAATAGGGAAAGCAGTAGAATTGGAATGAGAGGACATGGGTTCAAATTTGGCTTTTTTCTGCCTTAGTCTTCCTTTCTGTAAAATGAGGGATGTGGAAGAGAATGACATTTAAGATTAGTTCTAGCTCAAATCAATGATGCTAACCTATGATTACTTTATCATCATTATTAATGTCATAGAACAAAATAATAGGCATTTGAGCAAAATAACTGCATTTGACAAGCAAATGACATTGGAAACAGGTAGCCTTTTAAAAGGTGCTTCTGAATTTCTTTTAAGAAATTCCTTTCTGAGGATTATAATATTTAATAATTTTTCAACTAAATTTAATCTGAACCTATAATCAAATATCTAATTCAATCTGTGGAATTTACAAATAGCAGTTTGGATCTATGAAATGTGTAAGGAGCTCCTTTCTTAACACATCCATTGCAATAATAGCAGTTTATGTTTATATGCAGCTTTAAGATCACAAAGAACTTTCCTATTTATTGCACCTTGATATAAGGCTAAAACAAATTCTTCATAGTAAACAGGAGGGCCATCACTTCTCTCTTTATCCTCATTCCTTAACAATAATTCTTCAATGGAATTTAATTCCTGGCACAGCCCTAGAAAATATAACATGTGATTGATATAGCTATCCAAAAAAGGGAAGCTATTTGAAGAGATATTTATTAGATTTTGAGCTAGAAGGGACTTTAGACATCTAACCTCATTGAATAAATATGGAAACTGAGGCCCAGAGAAGTAACTTACTCAAGGTCAGGCAAGACCAGGCTCCTGAACCTGGTTCTCTACTCCAAATTCATCACTTTCCATAATATCACATATCTTCCCTAATACCAAGGCTACCAAAGAATATACAATTCACAAGAATGAAGCTTCTCTTGGCTATGGCCCATTTGGAGCATCATCTGGAGAAAAATGAGTCATTAGAATCGAGCTTTTGGAATTCTGAATTTTTCCTTCTAATGGTAGTATAACTTCAACAATACCATCCCTGGGGCTAGCCCACCATATTCTAAGAGTGAATTCCTCATATAACTATGTGGAAGAATTAATAGTGCCATTCAGCATGGGAAATAGCATTTGTAGGAAAGTTTGCCTTAAAACTTTTGCATTAGAACTGTAATTAAAAAATAATAATAAGGCAAGCAAGCAAATAAACTCTCATTTGGCTCATTTTCAGTTCATTGTAAAGTATGCTATAATGCAGTTTTAAAAATCATTTATCACTTACAACGCAGTATACAGGTGTTCCCCAAGTCAATGCAGCCTTAAGCTATAACAACTTTTAAATGTCCTAAGACTTTGGAGATACCCTGTGGTTTTTATTGGTTGGTTTTCATTGCTAGACAGACTGATTTCTTCTAGGACCATACAGTAACCATACAAGTCTGGTCCATTCTCCGCTATGGGAGATAGACAGCATTGATACATGTAGCTCACCATTTATTCTCAAACCTTACCTGGTAGAACTCCAAATCAGTTGCTACCCCTTCCACTCACCCACTCTGACACTTCTGAGGCTACCAAAGGGAAGAGGGCTGTGGCTGGCAGCAGCACCTGGCTGCCACTCCATTTGGAGACTTCTCAATATATGCCTTCCTCATGTCTCTTCTTCCCGTCCCTTATCCCCACAACCTGAACCCAACCCCATACCCTGGCCCAATGATCATCAGGAAGGCTTTAGGGAAATTAGGAATAGTCACTCCTCATAAAAAGTTTTGGGAATCTGTGATTTGGAAAGCATAAGGAGACAGCAACTCACAGGTACTCCTGGCATGCCATGGGGACCATCTTTTCCTGTGTCCCCAGGGGGCCCTCTGGGTCCTGGTGGGCCAGGGGGTCCAGGAGGGCCAGCCTGACCTTGGTCACCCTGCAAGGGAAAAATGAACAGAAATACAGATGATCACACAGGACATGTTCTGAGGCATCTCTTATTCAAGCATTCTTCAAAAAATTGCCTTGTTGACTACTCTTTGGCTCAAATGATTCAAGTAACCAAAAGGTGAAAAGAACCCTAGAGAGACATAAAACAGGCATCTCTGCTAGCCACTTGCCTGACCACAGGAAGGAGATAAATTCATACCATGTGAGCTGGCTTGATGTGATAAAACAGAGAGGTACTCAGTGGCCAGGCACTGATAGCTCTTGACAATAGTGCTATATCACAATCGCTGTGCTTGGAAGCAAAGTTGTCCCCTCCTTTCAAATAAGTCTACAAGAACAATGCTGCATCAGCTTGTTTTGATTTTAAACTTTCCTTATAGTGGTAATAAAACAAATGGCTAGACTAGCACTTTCAACAGATGCATTTCATGGCTAGGTAATTAATAAATAACACAACGAGGCCCTTTCCTTATAAAGTAAAGTCATTCTTGGCTTAGTTCAGAATGACTTCTTAATTACAAGAGGCAGGAGGTTCTGAAAACATCCCTTACTGACTTCAATTATTATAAGTAAACTTTGAGAATAGAAAAGACAAAAAAAGGTAAAAACCTTTTAATTTCTTTTAATTTTTCTTTTCAAACTCACAGTATCACAGGATGATAGATTTGAAGCTGGAAAGGACCTGGGAGGTCATATAGTCCAAAACCCTCATTTTACATGGGAAGAAACTAAGGACCACTGAAATTAAATGGCTTGCCCAAGGTCACAGATAGTATGAGGCAGAGCTGGGATCTGAGCCCAGGTCCCCTGGCTCCCAGGCCAATGCTTTTTACATTGTACAACATTGTCTTTTTATCTCTTACAAATATTCTCCAAATACAACTTATTAAAATTATTTTGCTTTGGGATGTTTTCAAAACAACACTCCACCATTAGGAGATACCTGATACAAGCATGCAGAGTAATAATTAAAAGTAAAGAAGAATCAGACTTCAGACAGAAGCAGCACTACCTTAATGAGGCGGCGTTTAATGAGCTGCTGATCAGCAGAGAGAAACCCATGATTGATTTTAGGAAACACCATCTGATCAGGCAGGTGAGGTCAAAGGTTGAAGTTCAGAGGTGAGAGAGTTGAGGAATAGACATCAGAAGGCCCCATAAAGAAATAAAGATACAAGCATTAGACTTATCAAAACTAATAATAGGAGAAAATAAGAACCAGTGCTTGTGTGACACCAGAACCCCAGCCTGGTTGTTGAAAAGAATAAAGCTGTGGAGCATGTTGGCAAGGTTAGGTTTTCAAATGCAAATAACGTTTTTCAAAACAGTTATTTTGGCCAGAAATGTTAAGAGTTTGGGGTTTGGGTTTTGGTTTTTGAATTCAGTATCATCCCACAGCTCCAGAGGCTCTCATATGCTTTTCTACAGGCAGAGATTCCAAGGACAAAGTACCAGTCCAATTTTTCAGCCAGGATTTTCAACCAGCATAGTGTTGCATGAACCTTGGTGCCTTTTTAATGATGACTAAAGGCCAGGAGTTCTTATGATGGCTTAATCGACCGGGTGTTAGAAAACATAGATAAGAACACTGAGGCACAATACATTCCCACATAATTGAGTCTGAATAAAAATGTGGGGTACTTCAAAGATCACCTCCCCCATACATGTTGCTTTAGATAAATCTTCATCTAAGAAAATTTTATTTAAAAAAATTTTTAAAGAAAACCTCACTGGAGTCCATGAGGCAGCATGTGTTGATGGTTTTTACTCCTAAGACAGATGGAGTAATTGACTTACAAGAACCCAGCTAACTGTCCGTACACACTCTTATGCTGATTGAGGAGTCTGACTGAGTAGCCATACGTTTCAACCACAAACCTTGACGGTGAGTATCTGATTACTGTGCAGAGCCGCAACTGTGGGGAAGCCTGGCGGACCCTGCAGACAGACATAGCACGAGCACCAAAACAACACGACAGAAACCGTCACACAGACATTTCACTGATTGACAAACAGAACAAGCAATATGCCCAATGGGGCCAATGGACTACCACTAGCCTCATCTGTCACGGGGCCAAACAAAATTTAATACAAGTTCTTCTTCAACTGGGACAGAAAGTCAGATAGAGACCCAGCAGTCCTCACACTGACCAGCTGATGGGATTCAAGTTTGTTGTATATAGCCTATAGCTAGAATTTTTCTAGAATTTTCTAGATTTCTAGAACTTTAGATGCAAAAGGTTCTCCATGGATGGCTATGGGGCATGTGCTGAACACCAACACATTGTCACAGAATGAGAGCAATGCTCTGTTTACTCAGACATAGGACATACAATACACACACCCATTTTTTTTAAATTGACAGTAACACGCAGTGAACATGGCAAGATTAGAAACAATGCTCAAGACAGACCCAATGAGTTTGATACATTTAGTGTTCCCACCTATGTTTCAAAATCTCGCTCTCATATCACACAATGACTCCCAGTTCAAATAGTCTGTTTTCTCTTGCTTGAGGAACTCAAAGTGATACCAACGGCCATCTATCTGTGAGCATGTCTATGACAGGGTTTGACCTTTATGCTGTACGTAAGTATACGTACTTTTTCAAAAGTCCAATATTTTAAAAAAGCAAAATGCTGTTGGGAACCCTTAATAATGAGAAGGGACCAGATAGAAATTTTGCAGGGACATTTCCGTAAGACGGATCATATTAGAAAGCAGAGAAACAAATCAGTTTTATGAACTGGTTTGCACTGGTTCCTCCTCTCTTGAGAACAGACTATTGTGGAGGAGATCAAATTGGACAGATATGAGAGACATTTTTGCTCTAATTTTACCACCTTTCCAACACTGTACTCTGCAAAACTGGAGCTCTCCAGCAAAATAATTCCTTCCTCTTATCTTTTTATTTTGCTTGAGTATAGTTTATAAATGTATTGAATCAAATAATGAAAAAGAGCTGCAAATATCTATGCCCTCCCCTTTCCTATTTCTGTGGAAGCTTCCACAAAAAAGTTCCCTAGAATCTTTATTTCATTAGGTTTTTTCCCATTGGGGATTTATTTTTTTCTTGAGAAAGTCAATGGACTTTAAGATAGGTAGATAGATAGATAGATAGATAGATAGATAGATAGATAGATAGATAGATAGATAGAT
>NW_020954599.1:15096005-15127716 GCF_900497805.2 Vombatus ursinus
GATAGATAGATAGATAGATAGATAGATAGATAGATAGATAGATAGATGGATGGATGGATAGATAAATAGACAGATAGAGAGATAGAGAGATAGGTAGATGGATAGGTGGATGAATGGATGGATGGATAGGTAGATAGATACATAGATAGATACATAGATAGATACATAGATAGGTACATAGATAGATACATAGATAGATAGATAGTAGCATTTCTGCTCTGTTGCCTTTGATTCTCATCTATTGAGGCAGTGCTTGGATAGAACCAAAGCAAAGGAAACTTTATTCACTTTGCCAAAATCCTTTCTGATAAGACTGTTATGAGGCTCAGTGATTTCTGAGTGACCTCTTCTCATTTTTTTCTCCCTCAAGCAAAAACCCTTTAAACATAGATTGTACACAAATATAGAAATGCTGCAAGTTGGAAAACAGATGTGTACAATTTGCTTTTGTTTTACTGAGGAATATGAATTTATCAGATGGTAATGTGCCAGCATCTTTACATCTGTGACTCATTAGCCCTATATTACACAAAGTCAGAACACTATATGTAAACTACAATATTTATGTGACAAAGAATAAAAACAGATACAAACAAGAAGCATATGAAGGACCAGAAACCTAATTAATGGCGATAAATCATAATGTCACTTTAAAATGGGATTATCTAACAAAAATCATTTAAATTTTAAAACATTTTAACCACACACATGGTAGACTTTACAAGTATTTTGAAATGGTAATGAATAAATAAGCCACTTCTCACATTCTTAACTGGATATGCCTAGTAAGAAGTGACCACAAAAGCCCATGAAAAAAGATTCTAATGTGACAAAATCTGAAATGGGAAGTAGAAAGGTAGTTGGAAAGACGCCTTTCATTTAAGACCCTAAATCAATGGAAATTTCGTTGTGAGAATGTGTTTTCAGATTCCTCAATCTTAGTAACAAGAAACCTTACACACTTAATATTGTAACTATATACTGAAGGTCTCACTAGGTGACTTTGGCAACATAGCTTTAGGAGTCTGGCTGAGAGGAAAGGAAAATGGTTCAAAGTGGAGAATGTCTGCGACTTTGCACAGATATCCAAGGTGAGGTCAGTGAGCAAGAAGCTCAGTCTAGACCTGGAAATCATTCTGCATTATATTCACGTACACAGGTATATTCAAGGATGGTGTCTATGACTGTTTCCCAACAACTTGGGACCACAAGTTCAAACTGAAGATGCTAGCCTCTCCCTTTCCATATACATTCTTTATCTGGCTATTCTTAATCATCTTTTTTTCCCCTCTCAAGTTTCTCTTATTTTAATTTTAATGAGATCTCACATGAAAAAAAGGGGGGGTGTTGGAGATATAATCAACACTGTGTGATTTACCCTCCTCTGTCCTTTTCACCTACTCCCCAATGTAGGAGCAGAACAGTAATTATAAGGAGGGTGAGAGTTTCTAATCACATAGAAGAGATTTAGCTAGATCATTGGTCTCAAACAAAAAAAAATGATGCAAAGTCTCATGAATTTCCTTGCCTTAATCACTGTGTTTAGTCATATTATACTTCATATGCTCAGGGAAAGGTGGAGGAGGAAGAAAGAAGTAGGATGAAAATTTTGGATTAGATTGGTTCCAACTGGGACAACTGGAAGCCTTGGAGGTGAGAAGGTCATTAGGGCTGGAGAAAAATTCTCTGGGGAATTTTCATGCATGGCCTCATATTTAGATCCCCAACATATTCACAAGTTAAATGGTTCCATATGGATACACTTTTAGGATGAACTAACAGTGGTATGTATTGTCACTGTTTAAGTTCGGATTTACAGAGCTGGCAGTAAGAGCTTTGTTTCCCCTAGGCATTTTGCCTACCACTGGGGTATGTTGCCACCCAGTGAATTGTGCCTTTTTATGTAGGCATTGTTTTTTCTATGCCATAGCTCTGTGGTCCATTCAGCAAGGTTTCGCTTAAGTGTGGTTAACTTAGATAAATAATAACAATGGATGAATGTAAAAAAGATTTATTAAGCACTTACTAAGTGTCAAACACTGTGCTAAGTACTGTGGACATAAATATAAATGTGAGATGTGGAGCACATTTAGGACAGTGTGTGATGATAGAAAATATGGGAGGAGAGTTTTGGTCAGAGGGTTGGTGAGGGAAGCCATAACAGAGTTGACTGACATGTCCTTTCCACTAATAATGGAAACACTGAATTAATTACAGGTCCCAGAAGACATGGAACCAGGGAGAAGGAGAGCATAATAAGAATAATTATAAATAATTCACATTTATATGAATGTTTCACAGCTTATGGAGAACTTATTTTTTCATAGCATCCATGTGGTAGTACAAATATCATTATGCCCAAGTGACTCACCCCAAATTCATACTCCTAGTAAGTGCTAAAGTCAAGACTTGAACGCAGGGCATACTGACCTCAAGCTCAGTGTTCTTTCTATTATGCCCAAATGGAATAACCCAGTTTCCCACTCCATTGAGATTTTTCTCCACAGTAATTAGTGGTAATCTTTTCCAAACAAGTGAAATGGACATATTTCATTTAGTTTTATATCTCAGAAAATTTGCTGGGTATACAGAAGGCTTGGAGTGGGTGTGGGAAAAAAATACATGTGTTTCTTCAAGGCATGGAGAAAGAACACAAGAATAAGCTGATGCATTCAAGCAATTTGCACATGTTTCCCCCCCAAAAAATGTTTGAAATGCTTCAAGAACCTGGATGCACAAGGGTGTAAAATGACTTTCCACAGGCAATCTTCCTGCTCAAAGCACTTAACACATCTAATCTCAATAATGTTCATAACACTGTGATGAGTATAACTTTAACAGGACCCTTTCTATTAGCATCATTCTAGGAAAGGTACATATTTTGTCACAGCCTCTGGGCAGTGGTGAAACACCAGTCTGTCTCATGAGGATGCTGTGGAGACAAATAGTTCGTATGAAAGGTTTTGACCTTCTTAGAAGAATGGCATAGCCATTCCCACCCAAAGTTCACAGACCTTTGGTGGGGAATAATCACATCCAGGGGTGGGGAAACTTGAGGTCACATGTGGCCCTCTGGGTCCTCAAGTGAGGCCCTTTGACTGAATCCAAACTTCCTAGAACAAATCCTTTTTTTAAGGTAAGTTTCTTATCTATTTAAACAACAGAGAGGAAAACTTTTGACTTTTTGCTTGTAGCTGTATGAAAGAACCAGAAATGTCATCCATAATTTAAAATCCCAGACTTTGTCACCATGTTATATTGTGATACAATGTCCTTGCCTTTAATGATGGGAAGAACTTTATTTTTTGATGAAGGGAAGAAGGATATGGACATTTGTTATCAGGAATTGCCAGTGAGGACGTCCACTCTCCCAAGACAGATCACTATCTGTTAGGCAATTTATAATCTCAGAGAGTTGCCTGGGACACTGAGATATTAAGTGATTTTTCTAGGGTTACACAGGCTTGAACACAGGTCTTGACTTTAAGACTCTCTATCCACTATACCACACTGCCTCACATAGAAAGAAGTCTATTATTAATTACTATACACTTATGGTACTTTTCAAATACAAGCCTGTACTGGAGGGCATCCTAGGACCATTCAACTGAAAATAAGTTATCAACTTAAAAACACAAGAAATTGGGCAGAGTTGACAGATGAACATTAAAAAGATATGAAATGTTCACTAGCCACAAAGTGTGGCCTCAGTTATTTCAATTAATTGGTAACTAGAAATAGTAAGTATTAGAAACAAGTGTACAATGGGAAAAGACCCAATTTTGAACAGGAAAGAGATTCCATCTTTTTGGGGACCTTCACAGTTCTAGATCATGTAAGCCCCGCATACTACTTTAAGGTAAGAAGGGAAGAAATTAAGCTTTACCCAGAGGAAGGAATCAGCCTGAACCATCTGTTGAATTAGTTTAAAGAAAACCAACCAAGGCAGAGAAGCTTAGGTAAGTTTGAGTTTCCCAAGGCCAGAGTGTACAAGGACTGAGTCAACACAGAGGAGAAAACTTTAATGGTCAGAAAGAGAAGAATCCAACTTTAATGGTCAGAAAGAGAAGAATCTTTCTTAGCCAGGCAGCCATATCAAGGAAAGCAAATTTAATGACATTGAGACCTCTAGGGAGAGATTAATGAGGTCCTTGTAGGATGGAGGGTCAGCCAGAGAACAAGGGTTTTCCATTGGTTAGAAAGTAGAACACTCAGAGAGGGGACTGAGAAGCAATTCCAAAAGAGGTATGAATTCTGATAGCTGCAACAATCTTAATCTTAAAAGGCTAGAATTTAAATCAGCACCCAACTCAGCAAAATAAGCTAGAAGAAGGAGCTCAGTGCAGACAAAGGGAAGAACTAACACATAACCAGTGTGGTCTCCTGAAGCTTAACTTTTAAGATCAGTGTAACTTTGAAACCTTTCCCTTTGTATGTTATTTTAAACCTCTGCTTTCATGTAGTAGTGACCTGAATGTTAAAAACTCTTTAAAAATCTAAACAAGGGGAGCAGCTAGGTGGCACAGTGGATAGAGCACCAGCCCTGAAGTCAGAAGGACCTGAGTTCAAATCCAGTCTCAGACTAAACACTTGACACTTACTAACTGTGTGACCCTGGGCAAGTCACTTAACTCCAATTGCCTAAAAAAAATCTAAGCAAAGGTTGTGCTCTGATTTCAAAGACAGCAAAGCAGGGGAAACATTAAGAGTAACATTTCTCTTCTAGAGGTAATCAGACGAGGGTTACCCACGACAAAAGAAAGGGTAAATGAAGCACACTTAACTGGAGGTCATATGATCATATATTTAGAGCTGGTAGGGACCTCAGAAGTCATCAAATACAACTCCTTCACTTTATGAATGAGGAAACTGAGGCCCAGAGAAGTTATAAGTATCAGAAGGCAGGTCTTAAACTAAGGACTTCTTCATTCCAAGTCTAGCCCTCTACCCATCACACCATGACAGGCTCAAGTATGGGATCTAATACTTTTAGGAGTGTGACCTTGGGCAAGTCATTTAATCTCTGTGAACACCAGTTTACTTATCTTTATAACAACGATGCTACACTAGGTGAATTCTAAGTTCTTTTCCAACTCTGATATTCTAGGACATTAATTCAACTAAAAAATATTAAGTGTATACTATGTGCAGAGTACTGAGCAATATATAATGCTGAGATAAGATATCATCCTGGTCCTCCTAGAAGTAGCCTAACCTAATAGTGAGATATGATGTTACTTGAATAACAACATAACAAAATTAATCATGGTATTTTGTAAAAATACATAAAAGAGGTATAAGAAAAATGCTGTATGAAAACTGGGATGGGAGAATGGAGAAATGGAGAGAATTTCTAATAAAGGATTTGGGAAAGTCTTCTTGAAAGAGGTAGCATTGGAGTTGGACTTTAAAGGATGCACAGAATTTATCAGGGGAGGGAATTAGAGACAGAAAGAAGATGAGCAAAGGTTTGTTGTTGTTCAGTCATTTTTAAGTCATGTCCGACTTTCATGCCCCCCATTTGGGGTTTTCTTGGCAAAGACACTGGAATGGCTTGCCATTTCCTTCTCTGGCTCATATTACAGATGAGGAAATTGAGACAAGCAGGGTTAAGTGACTTGCTCAGGGATATACAGCTAGTAAGTGCCTGAGGCCTTATTTGAACTTAGGAAGATGAGTATTCCTGATTCCAGGCTTGGCACTTATTCACTGCATCACCCAGCTGCCTGTCCCACCTAACTGCCTAGAGGGAAAAGCACAGGGAATGTATGGGGAGCAAAAATTGGTTCAGTTTGACTGAAGTGTTGAGTGGATTAGAGGGTTGAAAAATAGGGGATAAGACGGGAAAAGTAGGGTAGCTTCAGAATGAGTGCTGGGCAAAGCAATTTGGGTTTTGAGCAAAGGAGTGAAAAGACCTTCCTTTGTGTAAGGAAGATAAGTTTAATAGTAGAGTGAAAGATGGTTTGGAGAAGGGCAGAGAAAGAAGACTTGAAGACCGATTGGATCATGGACCAAAGCAGGCCTATGGCTCAACAGATGATGACAATCTTCTGCCCATGTCATAGTTTAACTTCACCAATTATTCTAGCCACTTACACAATTGAGTAGCTGATAATCATTAATAAGGTGTCTTGCCTTAAAAATCCACACAAGCCAAGTTAATAAGCAGTTATTAACCACCTACTCTGTGCCAGACACTATGCTAAGTGATGGGATTACAAAGAAAGACAAAAATAGTGCTAACCCTCCAGGAGCTCACAGTCTAATTCAGGGAGACAACATTCAAATGACCATGTACAAACATGTCTCCTTTTAACTTATCATTCTCTAATTTATAACTGAAGTTATTTGAGCATTTTTCTTACTAGGTTATAAGCTCCTTGAGAGTTTATACAATGTATTATTGTACCTTCCCATTATCTGTATCTTCAGCACTTAACAAAGTGTTTGCACATAGTAGGTACTTCATAAATATGTCGAATTGAGTTGGCTAATATTTAAAGCTAATGCCTTGTAAAACTCGTTTGTAATACATAGGCAGTGATAGAAGCAAATATTCTAAGTTCAATTCTATACTATGTCTCTGTTCTTTATTATAATATGAATCTCATAGTACATAGCTAGCAGAAATGTCTTGTTGTAAGAATATACTTATGATGGACACTACACCATGGACAACCTAAACCTGTCAGATGTATGGAAAGTTAGGCATTGGATGTCGTTGAGATATGGTAGAAAAGATTAAGAAACTTTAGTTATAGTTTTTTTTGGCTGGTTGACAAAAGAGAAAATACACTGGAAGAGAAAAAGTGGTATTTTGAGCCATAAAACCCACTGAGATAGCCCATAATATAGTGCTATGACTTTGCTTGACCAATTACAGAGCACATTCCAAAAAGACAATTATGATGGGCTGCATAATGAAAGATTAATATACCTAGAAGTTGACGAAATGGTTCCCAGCTAAGGAAGACCAGATGGAGAAGGATTATTATACAATGCAAAAAGGATTTAAGTTAGTGAATAACTTTAGTCTAAACAGCAGGAACTGTCAGAAGACAAACTAAGGATAGGAGAAGAAATGAATAAGGAACGGGTATGGCAACTCAGTCATACCATACTCTATTATGTGATTGGATCTGTCTTTTTGAATTAAAAAAATCAGGTGCAAAATGTTTAATATACAATGCACAAATACAAATACAAAAATATTCAGTATTCAAATATTACAAATGTCACGATGTGCAAATCTGGAAACTCACCAGAATTTATCATTGAGGATGAACTGTGGTATTTTTACATGATTGCTAAATTAAATTCTGGTAAGAATCACTGTCATAGAGGTAAGCATAGTGCTGAGTGATAATGCATAGTGTAGCTAATAAAATGAATCTCATTCTGGACATTCTGTTAATCTGCTAGGGGTAAATACTTGGACAAAGTTTCAAGGGGTGGATGGTTCAATTGACCTACCTCTAAATGTACAAAAAGTGTGGATTGGCCCCAGGTCTTTGAAAAAGCGTCTAGCAGCACTGCTTCACAATAGGTATTAGCACTGGGGAAGTGAAAGTGACAACTGGGAAAATCCCAAAAAGAGAAGCTCTGCTCTCTGGGGTGGTACCCATTTGACTGAGTTCTGCATCAAACTAGCCAAGTAATGCTCTTCTGATCTCACTAGTCATTAACTCCCCACATCAATTCTGAATGTTTCCCCAAAACATTAACTTGAACACTAAAAGTCTGAACACTAAGAAAGTGTTTAAGCCACCAAGTGGGCTCAATTCCGGGATGTAAATTTGCTCCAATAATTTCCCTGTATTTGAAAGGAACAGCTGGATAGTTAATAATGACAATACGACAATAATGACAATTAGATTTATGACATCTGATAACTTGATCTGCTGATGCTTTGGAAGTTGGCTTAGTCACAGTTGGAGAAAGATTTTGCTCATAGCAAATAAAGGTTTTGGTTGTTTCCAACAATGCCTTGATTTTGATTTCTATTCTTTTCTGTTATGTTAAAAGAGTGACCTTTTGCTTCATCTCACCTGGACCCAGGACTCTAATTTACTTCCCAGACACCAACTAAAATCATATCCCCTCATTCTGGCCATCATCCTTACCTGTCCTTGAATTTTGCCCTTGGTACCACTGAGAGGCCTGCCCAGCACACCAACTCCAAACCATGTCACATTTCTCTCTTATCCTACCTCCCTTTTCCTCACCTCTCCCAGCTCTCTTTTATGTGTGCCTAACTCGTTAAAACATAGGCTCCCTGAGGATAGTGACTGTCTTGCTTGCTTAACTTTGTATACCTAGAGCTTAGCACAATGCTTGGCACATAAACAGCTCTTAATAAATGCCCTATCTATTCATCTATTTCAATAATTGACATTTACAGACTCTTTGAAGATGAAAGAGTTGAATGTGAAATTCTCCTCACATAAACCACAACACGGAAGAATTCCATGTGTGCAGGCAAGTATCTCCACTAAAAGAGATACAATGAAGAACAAATATCCAACATATCAGCTTAGTGACGTGAGAAAGTCCTTTTGGGACTTCGATAAAGGAAGAACAAAGTGTAATTCCTTCTTGGAGGATGAACACCCCAAATATATAATAAATATGTCGCTATAACCAGTGTCAGAGTTATTGTTTCTTTGGGAAACTCAACTCTGAATTTCCTGACTCCTAGGAAATTAAAATCTCAACTTTATCATAGTATATATTTTTCCTTTACTTTTAATTTCCTGATCACTGTTGGCTTTTGCAAAATGAAATGTAGCTATGTGCCATATTGTATATTAGATTTAATTTCTTAAATCCTCTATTTTTATTTGCATAAATAATTTCTCCAAAATGCCTGAATGGGTCTCACTTTAATCTTCCACCTCAAGTTCCCACTTTCACTCCCCACTTTCAGAGATGTAGGACAGCAAGTACTGCAAATATTGGGGTAATACATTAACCTAACATAGAAAGTAATGGAAATGGAGAAGAGAAAATGTGAGCTGAGCTCAAGTATAACCTCCCCAAAGAGACAGGGTCAAACCCTTTCCTTGGACATACTGAATCTTCACATCAGGCCATGGAACTGGCCTGCCCAAAAATGAGATGAGACTTGGGCCCCTAAATGTGAGGATAAATAATTCTAAGTGAAGAAAAGATATTGCAAGTCAGTGAATAGCAAAGGAATCCTTCCTTATGGGGAACCCATCTTACTAGGGGAAAAAAAGAAGTGGTTTTCAATGTTCAAAAACAGAAAAATGACCGTATGGTACCCAGTTTATCTAAGGAGGGATTAGTTTTTTTCCTGATGTCTAAGGGTAAGAGCAATAGTCTGGTATACAAAAGACAGATGTATTTCGTAAGACCTGTTTTTCTACTATATAAGTCTCTGTTTTCTATACCTACAAAGGCTAAGGTTTACTTTTTAAAACCAGGTGGCATCTGGTATATTCCCATCACTACCAAGTCCTACTACTGCAAATCTCCAATTTTCTATGATTTCCATATGTTTGGTTTTTGGTGGTGGTGTTTTTTTTTCTAATCAAAGGATGCACCTCTAACTTATTGCTATTTAATTTTGCTTATCAATCACTGCCAATTCTACATACTTTGTGATATGGACTACTATAAATCATAATAAGGGAGGAAGACAAACATCTTCTTTGGTCTTGAACTCTGGGCCATGCTGAGACAAAACCTGTCCATATGATTTGATCTGTAACTCCAACATTAATACTGAAATTGTACAGGTCTCTGGGCTGGTGAAATATCTGGGGAGGTTTATTACCGCAGGGAAATAGTATTGAGCGAAGCCAAATTTAAAAAAAAATATAAATTCAGCTCTTCAAAGAAACAGCCATAGTTTCAGATTTTTCATCTGTCTTCAATCCCATTAACTATTTTATAGTATTTCTTTTTCCTGAGACAAAGTCACCCTATCTCAACCAGGTTAGAAGTGTAGCAGCCACTTGGAAGCCCAATTGCTCTAGTGATCAGCACAGAAGCTCTGACCTTCCCTATTTCTGATTTGGTTTGGTTTGCCCTTTGTTGGGCAGCATGGCGGTCCAACATTGCCAGAGGCTCACAATATGGGTGTCAAACTCAGTACAGACAGCAGCAAACTCCACTGTGCCTCAGAACTCCAGAGCTCAGGAGATCCACTAGCCTCAGTCTTACTGGTAGCAGAGATTTTAGGCATACCCAGATTACATAATCATTTTTGAATACCTCACTGCCTACGATAGCCTTAGCTACAGATCAGGAAGGAGAAGACGAGGGATGTGATGTAAATCACTTTATTTTGCCATTAACACCCATAACACAAAGCTTGATCACGTAGAAATTTGAAACTGTCAACATGAGGTTTAAAATTTATCTTTGTGTTTCTTTCATTTTTCTTAATTATTTTCTACCTTTATTCAATCCACTTTTTACTGTTTCTTTGCCATAGGCATTCCAAAGGGATATGGAACTTCAACAGAATCCCAATTTTTAATCTCTGCATCTCTCAATGGTTAAACTACTAAAGGAAAGATTTTTTTTTCTCTTTGGTCTACTTATCCAAAAAGAGGCCGTCTAATCTACCTTGTAACTTTCTTCCTACCCCATCAAATTTTCATACTTTGCACCAAAATGTATAGGCAATATTTGTTCTGCTCTCAGAGAGAGATGGTAAGGTTTTATTTTATTTTTGTGTCCAAGAGGAGACAAAGATATGGGATTCGAATACTATTCAGTGGAATACTAACCTCCAAATCTATTCTTTCTGTAAAGCTTTGCCAGCACAGTCATACAGGACAATCCAAACAACCCAATAACTCATTTTTCATTAGTGCCCCCAACAGGGCCACTTTGATGGGAATATTTATGAGGGGAGATATTTCCGTTAATTCAAATACACAACTGGAAAGAGAAAAAACAGAAAACATATGTAATACCTCCCGACACAGAAGTTTCTCAGAGTCTACTGAAAAACGCATAATAGGAAATTATTTGGGCTCAAATGAAAACATGTGGATGTAAAGCTGCATACTTTTTCTAAATCACTATGGAAAATTCATATAAAGCTCTGATAGAGAATTACTGTGACTTTGTGTGCAGATCGCTCATTCTTAGACAAGAAACCAAAAGTATACTGTGCAAAATCTCAAGGGGGAAGGATTTGAAGATTCTTGGGGGATACATCTGAATTTCTATATTCTCAGGAAGAAGACAAGTCAGCATGGAATGCTACTGTTGGGAGTAAAGCACATCCCTTATCTCAAATTACATTTTTGAAGAGATAAAATGTTAAATGTGTTACTTTATTCACACAATTAGAAGCCCTACACTTTACTTTAGAATTGACTCAGTGTTCATTGTAAAGAAAGAATACTATTTGCAGATTATTTTTAAACAGATAAATAAATACCTTGAAGGGAAATATTAATATTTGAATCTCAAGATAATATGATTAATCCTCCTTTAGCCTATGCTCACCAAATCCTCCCCAGCGTGGTCTCATCTTTACCAGTATCTCAGATTTTAGAGGCAGCTAAGTTGTGCAGTGGGTAGAGCATTGAACCTGGAGTCAGGAAGACCTAAATTCAAATGCAATCCCAGATACTCACTAGCTGTGTCCCTGGACAAGTCAATTAACCCATGTGCCTCAGTGTCTTCATTGGTAAAATGGGGATAATAATAGCACCTGCCTCCCAGGGTTATCGTGAGGATAGAATAAGATAACATTTGTAAATCACTTTACAAACCTTAAAACACTGTACAAATACTAGTTATTATTTCAAGTTATGGCAATTTGACAGGTTCCAGTAGAATATTCCTTGAATGTGATTCTAGGACATATGAAAATTTATTTAGATTAAGCATAAGAAGTAATCTACCATCCTCATAAAAGGTGCTTTCCTTGGTTCATAAGAAAATTAATTTGAATAAAAGGGGTTGACCATCTTCATAAAACATGCTTTCCCTTATCAGTTGTTTTGTTAGCTAAGTAAGTCTGAATTTCTGGGATATTTATCATTACTGCTATTGGGTAACCGTTACAAAATAATGATTGAGTGCTTATTGTGGTGGGCAGATGATCATTGGTTTAAGGGTAAGTCATAGCATTTTCTAAAATGTTAAAAAAAAAAGCTTTGAATCTCTTATGACCTGCTTTTTCTGTTTAAAGACCAAACTAGCTAAGTATAGAGAGGCTTATCACCAGTAATTTGGCATCAAGCAATAAATTGTTTGGTCATAGCAGCCCAAGAACCTAAGAAATATACATATATCTATATGATCTCTCTCAAGATTGAGAAATATTTACACCTGATATTTAATATATTAGGTATAATATAAATATATTAGTTCAGTACTATATTAATATATCACATTCATGCATGTATGGATGGACATATATATCTATATATGTATGTATATTTTTTCTTGAAAGATTCATATCTGCTTCTAAAATTATAGTGTCAAAGGAAAAAGAAAGCAAAATGAGAGATGTTAGATTTTCTAGAAACATTCATTTAACTGCTGATACTCTAAACGTGAGATGTTTGTTCAATGATCAGTGGGACTATGTACTATTAAAGGAACTGAACCATGTTACTGACATGTTCTCTGTAAGTGAAACCAGAAGTCAACAGAAAATCACAGCCAAAGAAAAGAACGTCTCAAAGACGCTCCTTGGGAAGAGAAATAAATGAGTTGGTTCCATTGTGTCCCAAAGGCAATAACAAACACCATTTTGTGGAATGTGACCATCTTGCCTACTACTGCATAGTCTATGCATCGAAGAATTCCATATAGAAAGCAAGTTCTCCTAGAGTCTCCTATTTATAAATGACCCTAATCTGATTGCATTGGGTGCTATGGCACAACAGATTTTCCTCCATGAGATCCATGTCCACTCAAAAGAGATCAACCTAACAATCCAATAGGAAAAGCCAAATGGATGAAAAATGCCTATTTATCTCTTAGATATACCTGGGTGGACAAAAGCATTCATACATATCTTTGACGGGTATTGCAGGTAGACAATGATCTGGGCTCATATTTAAATAGAAGATAGCTAGATTGCATTTGGGAAACTGTGAAACACTTTAAATGAGTTCAAGCTACTTCGTGACACAAAGTTAATCTTTCTAATATCAGTATTCCTCCTGTGATGCTCTATGACTGTGTATTCTGAAATATCATGTTCGAAGAATCAAAATTGAGAATCAGTAGAGAGATGATTGTGACTGTATGTAGACTTGCATGTGGGTGCAAGTGAACAGGTCATGTTGTAAGAACACAGAGGCAACTAAAATATTATACTGGTACCCATGACGTATTGAAAGACTCAGAAGAAGGTGTTCAAATATAAGTTTCTAAGAGACACAATCAATTGCAAGCTCAAATATCAACTCTGAATAGTGTTAATTCCAAGGATGCAAAAAAGTATATATAAAACAAGGTAGCTGCCTCAAGAATCAGGGCATAAGAGGAATGAAGAGAGATCATATCTTTTTTATGTACATCAGACAAGGATGTGATTCTCCACCCTTTCTGTTATTATGTACCCCTACAAAAAACAGACAGGACAGTCCCGTAGCCCCACAGTCCCGTTGGCATATGTCAGTTCATTTGGCACACTTTAAAAACCCTCAGAGCTCTTATAACAGTTAGTATATAAAGTCCCAGGCAGACACCAGGACTCATATTCTGCATTCCTGTCTGACACATTTTATTAGAACTACATGACTCTGGAGTGGAAGCAATACCACCAATTCGTATAGAATTACAAAATTAACATTTAACATCGTGTGGGTGATGGAATAAGCTCTGTTCTGCTTCCATTGTGTTGGACTTTTCTGTCTAAAAATGTAAAGTGAAGGGTGAAATTGTAAGTCTCTACTTTGTCTGTTCCAACAAACTGAAAACGTCTTATAGATCTCTAGGAACTAACTTCTCCCTGTAGTTCCTCATGATTTATTTGTTGTAAAAGAATTTGAAAATTGTTTTTGTTTAATTCCCAAAATGTATTGTCCAACTATGATAGAGAATTCATTCCAATATGAGGAAAGAAAGAAAAAGACTTATTGACACTACCTAGGCTTATAAAATCCAATTTAATTAAATAATAATTAATGGAAAGCCTACTACAGTATGTGAAAAACACAGTATTAAACATCAGGGATATAAAGACCCAAATAAAACAATTGCTTCCTTTGAAGGAGTTTACAGTCTACTGGGGAATGCCACCTATAATTTTCTCATCTATTAAATGACCGAGTAGGACTAAATGAACTCTGAATTCATCTTTAAGGTGTCTGATAGATTCTTTGAGGCAGAGGTGAGGAGAAAAGGTATTCTGGGGCCACAGGAAGGTCTTTGCAAAGGTATAGAGACAGAAGACAGAATGTTGTGTTTGGGGAATGACAAATAGATGAGTTGGGCTGGAATGTAGCACGTATGAGTAGCAGTAATAGGAGCTCAGTCTGGAAAGATCATTTGAAGCCAGGTTGTAGAGGAGATATTGATGCTTACTGACATGTTCAGAAATGTGCTTTAGGAATATCAATTTGCCACCTATGTGGAGGGTAGTTTGAAGAGGGAAGAGACTAGAGGCAAGGCTATCAATTAGAAAGCTGTTGCCTGGAATCTTTGCTACTGGGGAGGCTGAGTGGATCTCTTGAGCTCAGGAGGTATGAGCTGCAGTGGACTAAGATGACTGATCAGGTGTCTACACTAAGTCTGGTGTCAATATGGTGAGTTCTCAGGAGAGGGGTAGGGTCAGATCAGAAATAGAGCAGGTCAATGGTCCTGTGCCAATCAGAATGGGATTGGTCTTATAAATTGCCTCTGTACTTCCAGCCTCCAAAAGATAGGGAGACTCAGTCTTAAAAAAAAAGATAAAAATAGGAAGAAGGCTATTATAAGAGTCCAGGTCAAAGGTGAAGGGGTCCTGAACTAGGGTGGTAGTTTTGTGAGTGAAGAGAAGTGGATAGATGTGGGCATAATTTTTCCTCCTGAAGATGCATTTTTGGCTATGTACATATAGGGGGAAGAGAGAGATCTTAAGCTATATAGACTGTAAAAAGCATGTGTTTCTTATTTCTTAAGGGGGAGAAACAAAAAAAAAAGTTTCGCTTATTCAACTTATAGATGTTGAAAAAGACAGTCAAAATATTCTGGTTATCTAAGTCCTGTAATTTAGAGCCAGAATTCTTTTTTATGTTTTATTTTTTTCTCCAATTACATGTTAAAACAATTTTTTAACATTTGGTTTTATTTTTAAGTTTTGAGTTCCAAATTCTATCCTTCCTTCCCTCTATCCCCTCCCTTATCCCTGAGATGATAAGCAATCCAATATAGGTTATACATGTGCAATCATGTAAAACATTTCCATATTAGTCATTCTGTACAAGAAGACTTGAATAAGAAACAAAGAAAGAAAAGAAAGAAAGAAAGAGAGAGAAAGAAAGAAGAAAAAAGGAAGAAAGAAAGAAAGGAAGGAAGGAAGGAAGGAAGGAAGGAAGGAAAGCAGCATGCTTTGGTCTGTATTCAAACAATATCCATTCCTTCCCTGGAGGCAGAGAGCATCCTTCATCATGAGTCCTTTGGGATTGTCTTGGATTGTCATATCACTGAAAATAGTTAAGGCATTCATAGTTCATCATCAAACAATATTGCTGTTACTGTGTACAACATTCTCCTGGTTCTGCTCACTTCATTTTGTGTCAGTTCATGTAAGTCTTTCCAGGGTTTTCTGGAATCATCTTGCTTGCCATTTCTTACAGCATAATAATAGTCCATCACAATCATAAAGCACATAATGGTATATGTATACATATTATATATATATACATACATACCATGTAATGGCTTATTCAGTCATTCCTCTATTGATGGGATTCAACTCGATTTCCAATTCATAGCCACCACAAAAACAGTTGGTATAAATATAGGTCCTTTCCCCTTTTTGAAAACTTCTTTGGGGGGCAGCTAGGTGGCGCAATGGATAGAGCACCGGCCCTGAAGTCAGGAGGACCTGAGTTCAAATCTGGCCTCAGACCAAAAACTTGACACTTGCTAGCTGTGTGACCCTGGGCAAGTCACTTAACCCCAATTGCCTAAAAATAAAAAATAAATAAATAAATAAAATCTCTTTGGGATATAGAACTAGCAGTGGTATTGCTGGTTCAAAGGGTATGCACAATTTTATACCCCTTTGAGTATAGTTCCAAATTGTACCCCAGAATGGTTAGATCAATTCACAACTCCACTAACAATGCATCAGTGTCCCAATTTTCCTGTATCCTCTCCAACATTTATCATTTTCCTTTTTTTGTCATATTAGTCAACCTGATAGGTGTGAGTGGTTGTTTTAATTTGCATTTACCTAATCAATAATGATTTAGAGCATTTTTTCATATGACTATAGATAGCTTTGATTTCTTTGGAAACTGCCTGTCCATATCCTTTGACCATCTATCCATTGGGGAATGACTTGTATTTTTATGAAGTTGACTCAGTTCTCTATGTATTTGAGAAATGAGGCCTTTACCAGAGATACTTGTTGCAAAAATTTCCCCCAGTTTTCTGCTTTCCTTTTAATTTTGGTTGTATTGGTTTTGTTTGTGCAAAATCTTTCAAACTTTAATAATTATCTAATTTACATTTTGTAATGCTCTCTATATTTTGTTTGCTCCTAAGTTCTTCCTTTATCCATAGATCTGACAATAAATTATTCCTTGTAGAGCTAGAGTTCTTAACCTTTCTTGTATCATGGACCATTTCTCAGAATCATGTTTTCAAATGCATAAAATGAAATACAGAGGATTATAAAGGAAATAAGTTACATTGACATATAGTTTTTAAAATATTTTAAGAACCTAATTCACAGATCCCAAGTTAAGAACTCCTATTTAAGAGAATTCCCTATGGGTTTGTTTTGTATTCAGACATTGCTGTCTTTCCATCACATATCTCATGCCATATTTCTCATTCCATCAGTGGAAGAATTTCCATTTCAGCAGTTCCAGACCACCCCTAAGGTGGTGCCCAGTTAGCTTTAAGAGCAGCAAGACCCTAGTTGACCATTTCATAATTTTCAAGGTTCACACAAATGAACTAAGCACCTGACATTGAGAAGCTTCTGGGAAAGTTAAGGAAATGTGCGTTTGTTCTACTGACTGCATCCTTACTAATCAATCTAAGTCTTCCTTAGGCTTTCCCTTTATGAACTCTCCACTAACTCAAACTGAACAAGCTGATATGATTTTGTGAAAAAAACAAGAATCCACTATGCCATCCACTAGCACTTCCTAGGGTTACAGTCAGCTGATGCTATTTCACATCAAATCACTCAGACTTCAAGCCAGAAGATTCCTGAAGCCCTACCATGACCATTTTTCTTGCTTTCCTTCTTTTCCCACCAACACAAAAAATGATCCAATCATTTGCCTTACAAAAATCTAGCCATTCAGACAGTATACAGCACCTGGAACCTTGGTGGTTCAAGTGATAGACTATAAATATATATGTGTGTATATATATATATACACACATATATATACATATATACACACACACATATATATACATGTACATATATGCAAAGTAACTTATAAATCTTAAAGTGCTATATAAATTCTATTTATCATCATTTATTATTGTTGTTGTTATTGTTGTTATTTGGCCTGGAAGTACATTATGCTCTTTGACATCATGAACTCTAAATTAGAGCTTTATAGTAGAATCTTGCCCATTAACATTTGTACTCTCTTATACATTCTAACTCAAGATGAATTCAGCCACTAGTCAACAAATCTTGGTTCAACCCCAAACCATGTGGGATGAGATTGGAATGCCCCAAGCTTTCCAATTTCTGTGTGATTGAAGAAGCAAACATATATGTTTATGGTATTCAGTCACTTGACGTGAACACCAGAACTACTAGAAACTATTACTAGTCCCTGGCAAAGGAACTTTCTAGAAAGATAAGAATTCTCATTATTAATCTTTTTTTTTTTTAACACAGAACTCTATCAAAGTCAAAATTTATAAGCTGCCTTGGTTGTAAACCAATAATGTAATTCCTAAAAGGATTAGATTTGAAGTAGGACCCACATCCCTAGAAGCAGACATCCCCTTTCCTACAAAGCAATCTCGGTTTGTCACTTTTGATTTACAGTCTGTGTCTGCTAAAGTAGCTGCTGGAACCATTAGTGAAAACATGCAAGTATGCTTATGAAAGGATGCTGCTGTCTCGGCATTAAATTACTTTCCAGAGGGCAAGTTCAATCAAACCTGCAGTAACTGTCCGCCCTGAGTTCACTCTGTCAGTGTATAAGCTATTATTACACCTAAGATGGAAAATACAGTCCTGGAGTTACTTGCCCTCCATCTCCTTCCTGAAACTCAAATGCGCCATTAAAATTCTGCTGTTGTGACTCCTTGTGATTTCTACATTGGTGTTTAATTTCAAGTGCTTAAAGTCACAACTGTGATATATTTGGAGTATTGGGAGAGGAAGGGTAGAAGCTATGTTGGTTCTTGGTACAAAGTAGCTTACTCTCAAATTGTACGTTTTTCTGTCTTCACTATTCATAAGATGATGCACCCTGTAAGATATAGTTTATCTTTTATGTCCATAGTAAATATAGAGTATTTCCTAGATGCCTAAGAAGACTTCTTTCCCCTTCTTTATAAAACATTATAAATCAATATTTATACCAAGGTAAGCCCCAAATATCACTCACTCTTCTTCCCTTTACCCTCAACATTTCATTTGCTACTTAAAAACATCAGTGCCAGTCCTACTTCCATGTTACATAAACTATTTGATATAAAGAATTCATATTTACAAACACAGTAAAAAATTAACTCATTTAAATTTGAGTTAGATAAAACAGAGCCTTCTTATATACAATTTTAGATTCTCAAACCAACTATGGAGAAAAGGATTTAGGTCTCAAAACATACAATTCAATAAAGACCATTCTAAAGTAATAGTTCTCAAACTTTTTGGTCTCAAGACCCCTATATATTCTTAAAAATATGGAGGAATTGATAAATGGTCAAAGGACACGAACAGGCTGTTTTCAGACAAAGAAATCAAAACTATCTATAGTCACATGAAAAATTACCTAAATCACTATCAATTAGAAAAATGCTAATTAAAACAACTCTGAGGTACCACCTCACAATTATCAGATTGGCTAATATGACAGAAAAAAATGAAAAATGTTGGAGGGAACGTGGAAAATTGGAAATCTAATGCACTGCTAGTAGAGTTGTGAATTGATCCAGTCATTCTGGAGAACAATTTGGAACTATACCCAAAGGGCTATCAAACTGTACAATACCACTACTAGGTCTGTATCCCAAAGAGATTTTTTTTAAAAAGGAAAAGGTCTTATATATTACAAAGGTCTTATATATTACAAAATTACATATATTACAAAATATTCATGGCAGTGCTTTTTGTGTTGGCAAAGAGTTGGAAATTGAGGGATGCCGATCAATTGGGGAATTGTATGAACTGTGTTCACATATGACATCACATAAGACTGTGATAATTTATTGTGCTGGAAGAAATAATGAACTTCAGAAAATCCTGGAAAGACTTACATGAACTGATGCAAAGTGAAGTAACAGCAGGATTGTATGATGATCAACTGTGAACAACTTAGCTATTCTCAGCAATACAAAGATCCAATAAAATTCCAAAGGTCTTATGATGAAAAATGCTATCTACCTCCAGAGAAAGAACTGATAAAGCCTGATCAAAGCATACTTCTGTTTACTTTTTTTGTGGGGGTTTTATTTGGTCTGTGCTTTCTTTCACAAAGTGACTAATACGGAAATTTTTTCATGATTGCACATATATCACCTATCTCAGATTGTTTATCTTCTCAATAGGGAGTAGAAAAAGACAGAATTTGGAACTCAAATTTTTTTTAAATGAATGTTAAAAAATAGTTTTCATATATAATTGGGAAAAATGAAATATTTAAAAACACACAAAAAATTTTTAAATATTGATGACCTCCAAAAAAGATTTTCCTTGTATGGATTATATCTATTGATAGATACCATATTAGAAATTTTAAAATCTTAGTATTATTGTAAAAATAGTTTTGACCTTGTTGGACTCCCTGAAAAGGTCTTGTGTCTTTACACCACACTTTGAGAACCTCTGCTCTGAAGTACCTAAAAATACTTGCAAACATAATGGCACACTCATGTAGATTTCATTGGAAGGAATATAAATGGCCTTAATATTACATTATTCAAAAACAAAATTTTCTTTGTCGTCTAAAATCCTCTAATTCATTAAACGTCAAGAAATAACGTAAGCTGGTTCAGCTAAGTCTGGAAAGATAGCAGGATATATCAGATCACATATATCAAATGAAAAAAAATAATAAAAAGGAGATTATTGCAAATAATGTAAGCAATGAAACCCAAGGTAGAAATGTGGATGTGGAAAATGCAATCTCTTACGGTTTGCTCTAAAAAATGGAAACAGGGTCATGAAGAGCATTGCACGCAGGGAAAATGCGTAGGAAACCCAGGACGTTTACAGGCTGGTTAGCATCACTCAGTGGAATTCCCTGGCTGAAAAAGTAATTAAGTCAAAGTTTTTTTAAGTTAACTTAATAAGTTTATGGTCACTGATAGAACTTCCAGATAAGAGGGCTTATATTTCAATCCTCCCAATTTAAATGAAAAGGAAGTAAAAGGTAAGTGGGCAACCAAATTTTTCTCCATCCTTATAACCAATTATCTTATGTAAAGCTTCACACTGTTAGATGGAAATATTTATTGCATAGAGATCTATCTCCAATCATGGTCCCATTTCTTCCTTTGACACATGAGAAGGAAAAAGATAGAAGAGAATAAACATGTATCAAGCACTTTACAAATATTATCTCAATTTGATTCTCATGACAACCCTGTGAAATAGATGCTATTATTACTCCCACTTTGCAGTTGAAGAAACTGAGGCAAACAAGCCCAGGTTCACATAGTTAATAAGTGTCTGAGGTTGGATTTGAACTCAGGTCTATCCTGACTTCAGGCCCAGAGCTCTGTGCACTCTGATACTTAACTGCCTCTAAAAAAAATTTTTTTTAAAAATAAGTGAAGTAAGATTCTTAGACACTGGCCCATTGTTCGTTAGCGCCTTATTGTTCATGAGGTCAATTACTGCCTTCTATTTGTTGTAGATTTCAAGGGGAAAAACTTTTTTTTAAAGTAATATGATTTCTTCAAAATAGTTCCATAATGGGACAAACCTTAAAATGTCTGAGTTCCATTTCATATGAAAATTCTGAGTAGTTTAAAGTGAAAGAAAAATACTGCCAAGGCAGCTCTGATTTTAAAATATAACAAGAGCTGTTTTGAATTCTAATGAATTTGTTGTTTCCATGCCAACTTTTGTTGAATCTGGAAAAAATTAAAATAATTTTCTCTCATTTGAGTTCCTTCCATTGTGAGATATCCGTTCCCTTCTCACAGTCAATACGTTCAGTGCCAAATGAACGTCTAATTCATTAAGCATGAGGGGAGAAAGGCAAGGGTTAAGTAAATAAGAAAATCACATTAATATCTAGGCCTAAATGTTTTAACAGAGCAAAAGAATCTGCTTAATCATTCAAGTCAACAAAGGTTAAGATAATATAATAAACTTCTCAATGCCTTCCTTTTCTGGAACTTCATCCTTCCTGCTGAAGACATTTTTAAGATGCTATCGGTTTTGCTTAGCCCCAGCTGTTAGGAAAATTTACTTGAATACACCATGAGGACAAAAGAATTTTATTAAACTAGTTGAGCCCAGCTCCTGGGTAGCATCTTGGCACAGAATTCATGGAGAACTAGCTATTAACTGATGATTTTTAGATCCAATAAGAAATAAATAAGATTTATTAGAGCTGTGTGTCATTTGGCATGAGAATGGTAGCCAACTGATTAAGATACTGATACTGATCAAAAAGTAACTTCTCAAGGTGCAGTCTCATTTAATATTCTTTACCTGGTTAATAATCCCTCTGCCATTTCAGAATGACCTTGTCTCTTTCTTGAATACAACATTAAGTATTAAAAGGCATTGATAATGTAAAATTTTTCATTTAACCTGGGGCATTAGGAAAGAAATGAACATATTCATATGTTAATATTAAAGCAAAAGGGCATCTTTTTGATTCTCAAGGACTAAGGATGTGGCATAGCAGAAAAGACTTCTATGAATTAGATAATAACAATAACAAAAAGTGTTCTGTGTAAGTCAAAGGCAGAGAAAGCACTGAAGAAGATGATGCCAGTACAGTGAACTTTAAGTCAGATAATCTGGGTTTCAGTTAAAGCTCCCATCACATTCAGTTAAAGCTGAGTAACCCTAGGCAAGTCACTTTACTTCTGTAGAGTTCACATTCTTACTCTTTGAAATGATGATGATATTTTTATATTACCGATCTTACAGGGTTGTTTTGTTTCATAAACTATGAAAATAAATTAAGAAGCAGCGTGGCATATACTGGATAGAGAATAAGTTTCACAGGTAGGAAGGCCAGGTTTTCAATTTTGCCTCAGTTCTTACACCTGAGGCAACCAGATGATTTAGAGGGTCTTAGAATCAGAAAAAATTGAGTTCAAAGCCTGTCTCATACACTTACTAGCTGTGTGGTACTGTGCAAGTCATTTAACCTCTGTATGCCTCAGTTTCTTCATCTCTAAAATACAGAGGTTGAATGCAAGGAACAACACTGTCCTTTCCAGGTCTAAATCTATGTTCTTATGACTTCATCTTTCCGTTCCCAAGACTAATACTATAAATTGAAAGGGAGGTGCTAATATGCATTGGTAGAGAGAATTTCTTCATTGAGAGATTTTTATGCCATCAAAATCATATCTGATAAAAAAACACTTAAATTATTGTTTTTTAAAACATTTCTTGAGGGTTTTTGTTTTTGTTTTGCTATTAGCCTTCAGTGTTCTACTTCAGATCATAAAATGTAATTAAAATTTCTCTTTTAATAAAAGCAACTCTGAACAAAAGCAGGATTGAAAAATAGTATGCTCTTTGGGAAGGAGAAAATCAGCTTCACTGAACACATTCTTTTACAGAAATCACAAATATCAAATACATAAGATGATGCCCTTCTCAGGATCCACGTCCCAGGACTGTGATGTGGGTGTTATAACAAGGTCCTGAAGGAGTTTCACTTGGATGGGGGTGGTGGGGTCAAGAATGATCTACCTCGAACTCAGTTCCACAGAGGGAGTATAACTTGATCACAGCAATGAGAATGCATTCAGCTGAAATTTCTGTGTTTGTTCTGGTAATAAGGGACATGGAACAGGATGCCTGAAAACATTCTTGCTTCCCATTCAGTTGTCTCTTTCAAAGAATCTGAGAGCTAGAGGTCATGGAGTACAATCCCCTGACAAAGTGCCGTAATGATCCCTACATCATACTTGAATGGAGATCATTCAGCCTGTACTTGAGGGTAAATTCATAATCCCATAAACCTGAGATTCTATGCCACCCGGTCATTAAAAAGGAAAACACTCTCTTGGTGACACATGCCACGCATGGCAACACTTTGAATGAATAGGATACAGAACTATTTGCCTAAATGGAAGACCTAGTTTGCCTGAAGGACTGAATTGGAGATGAATAACAATCCTCTGAGGATATTCCCAAGAAGAAACTGAATTCTAAAGCCAGAATGAATGAATCTATATCCCTGACAGACAAATACTGACATCTGTCAACCGTGTGTCCCAATGGGGGTAGAACATGATGGATATTTACAGTAGTAATGCTAAACCCAAAATACATGTACCTTATAATTGACTGAATTTTAATGGTTGGAAATCTTTAGAGAGACTACAGAGAGTAGTAGATAGAGAACTGGCCTCAAACCCAGTAAGACCTAGGTTCAAAACTCATCTCTGATGGTATGACCTTCAATAAGTCCCATAACTTCTCTATGCCTCAGTTTCTTCATCTATAAAATGAAGAGCTTAGACTCAATGCTTCTTTTATAGTTTCTCAATAGCTTCTTTAAAGGTATGATTCTATGATCCTATGATACTGGGCAAATCACTTGACTACTCAGCCTCAGTTTTCTCATCTGTAACATTGGGGTGATAATAGCACCTACTTTACAGGATTGTTCTTGTGGGGACCCAATGAGATAACATACAAAATGTTTTGCAAGCCTTAAAATGCTTGAGAAATGTTAGTAATAATGATTATGGTGATGATGATGATGATAGACCAGGTGGCCTTGGAACTGGGAATACCAAAATTGAAGTCCCACCTCTGACACATACTGCATATGTGACCCTGCGCAAATCACTTAATATCTCAGTACATTAGAAAAAACTCTCTCAGAGAGATTTTTGCTACTAAGCTGCAGAGAAGGTACCACTTTCCAGTGATAGTATCAGACAGTCAATAAGCATTTGGCACATGCTTACTGGGCAGCTAGGTGGCATAGTATATAGAGCACTAGGCCTGGAGTTAGGAAGACCTGAGTTCAAATCTAGCCTCAGACACTTACTAGCTATAGGACCCTGGGCAAGTCACTTAACCCTATTTGCTTCCGTTTCTCATCTGTAAAATGAACTGGAAAAGGAAAATGGCAAACCATTCCAGTATCTTTGCCAAGAAAACCCCAAATGGGGTCACAAAGAATAGAACACAACTGAAATGAACATGACCGAAATGGACATGAACACACAAGTGCTTACTATCTTCCAGGCACTGTGCTGAGCACTAAGGATACAAAGATTTAAAAGAAAAACCAGTCCTTGCTTATAAAAAGCATACATTCTAATAGTGGAGCCAAAATATAAATAACTAGGTACGTATGAGATATAGGTGATCTGAGAGGGAAAGGCACCAGGAGCTGCAGGACCAGAAGAGGCCTCCTACAGAAACAGGAGCTCAGTCTTGAAGGAAGCCAGGGAAACTAAGAGGTGAAGGTAAAGGGGCAGGAGATTCCAGGAACGGGGCACAGCCAATACAAACACAAAGAGAAGTGAAACTGAGTGTCATGTGTAAGGAACTTAAAGGCCAGTGAGGTTGGATTGTAGAGTTTGTGAGAGGCAGTCTAAGGCAAGTGGAGAGGTAGGAGGGGGCCAGGTCATGAAGAGGTTGGAATGTCAAACAGAAGAGTTTGGATATGATCCTGGAGGTGACCTCACAGGGGAAGGGAGTTGGGAGGGGTCAGACCAGTGCACAGTAAACCTGAAGGATAGATTGGAGTATTATACTCTCCAGTCATCTTCTTAGGTTCAATAATTCCACTGCCATAGCCTAGCTGCGTGGATACAAGAAAGTCACTCAGTCTACCGGTGACTCAGGCAACCTTCTCAATTGCTGATCTGAATTGGCAGATGAGGTTTCCCCACCAGGAACTCCCTGCACTCATGAAGTTACAGATTTGGAGCAACAGCAAATAAACAAATAAACTTTACTTCTCATTAACTATTGAATAAAGTTCAAACTCATAATCCTGGAATTTAAGGCTTCCCACAATTCAACTCCAACTTGCCTTTCCAGTCTTATCTTCTATTATTCCCTTCTCTACCACAGTATAGCAGACAACAGCAATATATACTTGGAAGGGTCCTTAGGAGCCATATAGTTCAAAGAGTTTTATAGATGAAGAAAGTGAATAACTTGCTATAAAACACTGATTTTTTTCTATCTCTATACCTTTTCCTCATGCCATCCTTTCTAACTGAAAAGACTGTGGCATTTCTATCAGCTCATTCACCCTTCCAAGCCTAGCTCAAATGCTAACTCTTGCTAACTCCATGAAGCCGACCTATATCATTCCAGCCAACAGTGATCTCTCCCTACCTTGAGCACCTATAGCACTAACTCATGTCACTATTTCTTACTGTTCCTTGCGTAAAACTCCCCATCTCCCAACTCTGTGCCTTTTCACTGGCTGTCGACCATGACTGGAATAACCCTTTCAACTACTACCAGGCCACATATGAAGGAATGGATGGATGGATGGATGGATGGATGGATGGATGGATGGATGGATAGATGGGTGGAGTAACTGAATGAATGAATGCAGAGTACTTCCTATTCCTTGGTTCAATACTTTTTTAAAGTTCTCACTGATTTGTTTCACCTATGACCTTCTTTTTCCTTCCGAAACATTTGTTAAGGGAAAAGGTATATGTGGGAAAAGGGGGAGGGAAAGGGACGCAATATAGACTTTGTTGTGTCGTTTCAGTCTCATCCCATTCTCTGGGACCCCATTTGGGGTTTTCTTGGCAAAGATTTTGGAGTGATTTGCCATTTCCTTCTCCAACTCACTTTACAGATGAGGAACTGAGGCAAACAGGGTTAAATAGCTTGCCCAGAGTCACAAAGTTAGTAAGTGTCTGGGGCCAGATTAGAATTCAGGTCTTCCTGACTCTAGCACTTCTATCCACTGCACCACCTCTAGTTACCCTCAAAATACAGACTAGTAACGAGTTAAAACTTAGCAAGAGAAAGTCACCCGACAATGGCATGAGGTGTCGGAAATAAGATGATTGTGTTAAGTTTATGCTGTTAAGACTGGAATAAACAAATGATAAGAAATGGTATTCAAGTCAAGTATCACACCTTGGAGAAAAGGTTGACGAAGGGAAAAAATGTGAAAGTCAAAGTCAAACAAAGGAAGAACTGAAGTTGGAAGCCATTCTACTCCACATTTCTCAAACGATACATTATTTTGAAACCTTGAGATTCTCAGAGCAAGTAATCTAATTATATTGAATTGCTTTAAAGAGATACATCTACCTCCAGAATGGGATGAAAAAAGATCAGTAACAATTTGTTTCTTACATTTCAATATATGCAAAGAAGGTTCCCTAAACTTTATAAATGTGCCTGCAAATCTGAAATTGTTTCCATTTCTGTATAATCTTTTTTTTGGTTTGGCTGTTTTGTTTACCTAAGTTAGAAAAATTTCATTGGCCACCTTAGCTGTCTTGGGTACTGATTTCTTCTGTTTCTGAATTCATCAACATCTTCTGACTTGTAAAAGCAGTACGTATATTATTTTTAAGAGCATGGATGCATTTTGACCTCCTTCATTTCCTAATCTTACATCAGTACATCAAGGTTCTGTGATTTCAGCAGTATGATTATTCCCTCCACTGGTGCAGTTTACAATCTTAATTACAATATTATAGTAGTCTTCATAAGTTGTTGCTGCAAACAACAACGACAAAAACCACGATTTGGTGGCCAGCTACTTGGGAAGAGTTTCTCTGAACTTAATTAGTCTAATCCTTGGTTGAGAGGCATATAGTCAGCTTGGTAGGACCTCTGCCAGAGGTTGAGCCTAGCTGGCACTAACTTCCAAACCCAAATTTACCTCCATTCTATAAGGAGCCATTGGAGGTGGACTTTAGTGGTTTTACTAATTAGATATTATGCAAAAGATGTCCAATTCTATTTGGTACAAAGTTTCTTCCAAATCTGGTATCAAGGTACCCAGATTCCTACTCACACAAACCCTCCATGAACATGGGATCTAAGCCATATGCTTCAATGCAAAGTGAAAGTCAGGAGAAAAAAAGATTAATATTTTCCTATTTCCCACCTGAAACCCTAAAGGATCTTGTGAAAGTTGGCCTACATTAGTATGAAAACTGGCTGAGACCTCTGTGAAATGCTGTCTGGGCTCAGCAAAACAGTTCATGAACTCCGGTCAAACTTTCAACGAACCTGACCCAAGCCTTGAGTTTGTAATGCAACATGACACCAGGTGAGATTTCACATGGCTTCAGGTTTCATTCTGAAAACTTGGCTCAACTTTCTAATCAATCATCACTCCTTGGGACGATGAAAGCCAACACACCTTTTCTAAAAATGAGCACTGACGACAGCTAAACCATCGAGCCGCCCCTTAGTTCTGTTTTGCCAAGAGAAGAGCTTTCACAGATAAAGCAGTCTTGTCCTTACCTGGAACAGGAGGGTTGAGTGATTCTGATTTGGTGTGAAGAAAGAAATGAATGAGGTGCCATGTGAAATAATCACCTGGCACAAGGTAAGTCGACCTAAGTTAATCGGGAAGGGGTTTTGTATCTGACTCTATTCACATTCACAACAACCAATATCACGTTTAATCATCTTACCCAGGGAGATGTGTATTTAGCCTGAAGACAATCATCAGCAAGGATAATTGCCAGGAGCAGTGGAATGTTCAGAGGCAAGATCACTGCTCTACATTCATAAGAGTTAAAGAATAGGAGGGGAAAACAAGAGGCAACATAACTCATTTTGAGAAACACACGGAGAGAGGATCAGTGAGATTGCAAGCCTCTCGAGCTCGCATCTCTTTAAGCTTTTGCAATAAAACTCTCCAACCCCAGCATAAACCATTTCAGTAATCATCAATGCACAGGGCATATGGCAGAAACATATTGCTGCTTTCTACCTGAAGTTTTAACTTGCTGTACTATTCTTTTTAAAAAATGACCTTGTCTTCCCCTGAAAGCTTGCTTTTGCTTCTAGTGACATGAGAAAATGGAGCAACATATAACCCAACCAAGGCACTACATCATTAGAACAGTATGTCTGAACATGGGGGTAATGAGGCACAGATGTGAAGTCGGGGAATTGGCACTACCCAAGGTAACAGAGGAATGTTCACCACTGCATCGTAATGGTTAAAATAACCGCATTTGAGAAAGAAAAAAGAAACCCCATTGACAATTTCTTCCACGTATATCTAAAGTTAAAGTTATATCTTTTAACTGCTTTTTAACATCTCTAGAATGAGAGAAACCACAGTATTATTTATACTTAGCATGACGTTTAAGAAACAGAACATATATTTGCATTTTCTTCATATATGTGCAATATATTCATCTCATAACACCTAGATTTTAAGTGAAACCATAGAGCCAAGCCAATTACAAATTGACAGACTTTGTACTGCAGAAGGCCATGATTCTTGAGTAGACTATCATAGAAATGGAAAGGTGGTAGTGTTTTTTTTTTAATTAAAATGATTCTGGTCCTTACAGAGCAGGGTTCATTATTGTAAAGCATCCCACTAATAAACCGCAAATGAATATACAGCAATATTATGTATATATACAAGCTCCACTCCTATGCACAGACTACCATTACTTAAAATGCTTACCAAAGGAGTCTCGCTTAGAGATGATAAGGCATTCATTGTTGCTAGAAGCTACAAAACATGCAGGGGATAGGCAGCTAATAAGCCAGGGTACTTTTTATTAAATTAGTTTAGTTCTAAGAGCTCATTTTTTACTCAGGGTAGGAGGAAACATTTTTTTTTTCTTAAAGAAAATGCTTACCCGAGGGCCCTGATCCCCTTGATCTCCCTGCAAAGTGGAAAGATGAGATGATAGTTTTAACACAGCATATGTGTGCTACTATCTCATAATCTCAAATTACAGTATGTCAAGATAAACTAGGTCTAGATCTCTGATAACTTGGCTCATTTTTAATTTGGCTAGCATCATCTATATCATATTTTTACTCACCTTGTCACCTTTGGGACCAGGAGGGCCCTAAAAAGAGAAAGAGAAAGAGAAAGTGAAAATATTATTGTAACTTGAACAGACCACTAATTGGACTGAGGGGTATGTGAGCAAAACACACAAGTGACAAGGTGCTCTTTCCTTATCATGGTAACTCCTACAGGAACTAATGATTCTTTAGCCATATTTGTGTTCACAGAAAAAAAGACAACAACAGCAAAACCAAAGCTAAATGTGTCTCTGCAATTGTCTTCACTACTTTTCGTCGAAAAGGCTAGTGAACATTATAAAAATCAGAATATAGTTTTTTCTGCCTATGAAAACCCCAGAAATCTTGATTCTCCATTAGTGCTCACACACACACACACACACACACACACACACACACACACACACACAGACACTGAACCCCTCATAGAGATATTGAATTCCAGAGTTGCCAGGGTGCCAGCCTCAGTCATGTGCTGGGATATGGGGAGGTAGGGAAGAGAACAAGTATTTATTTTCTACTATGCACCAGTCACTGTGATAAGTACTTTACAAATATTATCTCAATTGATTTATATATGTACATATATGAATATGATATGTTCAGTGGACATACTTATGTCAAGTCAATTCAAGAAACATTTCTTAAGTGTCTACTAGATACAGAGCATGGCGGGAGAAGCAGAAGGAGATGTGTGGAAGAGCTTTGAAATTTAGGTAAGATGGATATAGATGGTCTTCTGGAACTTATTAATTTGGTAGGGGATTTGAATCATATACCAATAATAGTAATATAGAATAATCTCAGATAAATGCATTAAAATGGTGCAAAATGCTATGGGAGGTCTAGGAGAGAAGTTCATTTTCACCTGGGAGTAGTTTACCATGATATTTGGTTCAGAAATGCTCCATAAAAAATACCAAACAACAAAACAAAACAAAACAAAAAAAGAAATACTCCATAATGGTATAGAGACCATAATGCAGAACATTAAGTATCCAGCTTGTTAACCACAATTCTGAAGGCTTCCTGGTCCTATTGCCTCAAAATGTTACTACTTATTCAACGCTATTTAATTTATTCACCCCTTAAGAAATTACTATTTATCAGTGTTTTGGAGACTATACTGTCCCATGACTCACAAAATTTATAATAATACTAGAAGAATGAAGGAATTTTAAAAGATAGGCTTTTGTTTCAGAGAGAAGATTGAGGTCATCAAAGTGTGTGATGGGGGAGGGTGGTTAGCAGGGTGCAACATACTATAGTCAGGCAATCATTAAGCATTTACTTAACATCTACTACATGTCAAGCACTGTACTAAACTCTGGAGATACAAAGGAAAACCAAAGACAGGCCCTGCACTTGAGAAGCTCACATTTTTCTGGAGGAAACAGCAAGCGAATCTGTACAAACAAGCTCTAGATAGAATAAATAGGAAATAATTAACAGAGGGAAGGCACCAGAACCTAAATTAAGAGGAACTAGGGAAGGTTTCTTTGCACTCAAAGTACTCAGTGGTGGAAAGGATGTCATCCAAGAAATATATAAATGAAAAAATAAATGTGGTTGGTCAACCTGGAAAGAATGGCAGATGACTAAAGTACAGTTTATGGGTTCCATTAGTATGCTTGGGATGATAAGAGAAAGTAAGGAAAGGTCCCAACACATTGGGTGGACACCTTCCTCTCAGCATGGCCAACTACTAGGAACAAATGGGCAAAACTTGCTTATGGGAGACAGGCACGGATGGGTTCTGATCTGCATTGCTAGAGGAAATATTCCTCTTGATGAGATTCAGAGATCCATTTGAATTTTTGAGTACATGGGTATTTAAAGCAATACAATATGTAGTTAGATGGCACAGTGGATAGAGCACAGGACTTGGAGTCAGAAAGTCAGAAAGACTGAGTTCAAATCCATCCTCAAACACTTATTAGCTGTGTGTGGCAAATCACATAACCTCTGTCTGCCTCAGTTTCCTTATCTGTGAAATGATGATAAGAATAGCACCTACCTCCAAGGGTTATTGTGAGGATAAAAATGGAATATTTGTAATGAGCTCTGCAGATTTTAAACTATGTAGTTTAGAGAAGTAGTATGTAAAGCAGAAGTAAACTATGTAGTTTAGAGAAGGAGAAGGAGAAGAAGAAGAAGAAGAAGAAGAAGAAGAAGAAGAAGAAGAAGAAG
>NW_020954599.1:15127726-15153408 GCF_900497805.2 Vombatus ursinus
AGAAGAAGAAGAAGAAGAAGAAGAAGAAGAAGAAGAAGAAGAAGAAGAAGAAGAAGAAGAACTCTACTTAGTGTCTTTTATAAGCAAAGCAGTGTAAAAGACACCAAGGGATCACAGGTACTAAGATGGAAAAACCACACAGTTCCTGCCCTCAACTAGCTTACCATAGGAGAGACTCTAAATTATCACATCATATATCTAGCATCCCCAGTGAAGAGGTCTGTTGTGTAAGCAAATTTTCTGGGGAAATGTAGTTTGTCTCTTTTAAGTGCCAAAGGGTTTTTTTATTTAAAAAATTTCAGAGAAAGTCTTTCTGAAATTATTACACATCATTCAATATTGTCTTGATGACATAGCATCACCATTATGACCATCAGTTGTTACACTGCATTGTAATACAGTAATGTCCCCAGGGCTCTTTAGTCACACAGGGTGCTTTGCGTCTACATAAATCAGGCAGATCTTGCTATACTTTTTGAGTTACGGTGGCTGCTTTTCTTTCTCCTTTGGTTATTTTTTTCTCACAGCTCTCAGTATGTATGAGTCCAGAACTCACCCCCATTCTAACCTGCCACTTTTGATCTGCTGTGGGTAAGAGAAACCAAATAAACAATGCTTTAAGACCATGTGTAAAACAAAGGCAAGTACTCATGGAATAAAGATTTGAGGTTCTTTCTCAGGCAAAAAAAAAAAAATTGAATAGGCTTTAGTGTCCTGGACTTAGACCATGTCTTTTATAATTCCTAGCTATGGGCTGATTCCCAGTGGTCTTGAGTGTTTAGAGCTTTCAGTCATTCTTTGATACTCAGGAGAACAAAGCCTTTCATAAAAATGTATCCATCTAGAAGTCTAGTTCAAGTGCTTTCAAATACACCGATCTTGAGTAAACCAAATAAGGACAAAAAGAGGGCTGGTTACATCCTTTACTATCTAGAGTTATAGAAATGGGCGCATGCATCCTTTTTGATTCAGATCACATGGCATCCTCCTCCTTCTGGAGGAAGGAACCTAATCTAGCCAGATTGCATCAACCTTGAGTTCATTGTCTTCCAAACTCTAGGGCAGGGGTTCTTAACCTGAAGTCCATGAAACCAGGTTTGAAGGAGTCTATGAATTTGTTCTTTTTTAATATTTTAATAACTATATCTCAATATAATTGGCTTCTTTGCAATCCTATGTATTATGTACTTAAAGTCTATGTATTTATACATTTAAAAATGTGATTCTGAGAAAAGGACCACAGACTTCACCAGATGGCCAGAGGACCTTGACACAAAAAAAGGTTAAAAATTCCTGCTCTAGGGCTTCTCAAATTTGTTCAGTAACTACATACATTCAGTGACAGACATTCTAAGTATTCTCCTATTCTCATTTGCTTTTATCTTTTAAATTCACTTTCAGCCTTTCCATTGTGAATGAAGTTAAATCATCCTACATTGCTGGGTCAGAGATTTAGAGCTGGAAGGGACCTTAGGGGTCATTTTTTATTTTATAGAAACTGAGGCCCAGAAATGATGTGACTACCCAATCCCACAGCTAGTAATTGGCAAGCAGAATATTCAAAACCAGATGCTCCGATGCCGTATCTTCTTTCCAATACACCGTATTACCTCTCACCCTCTACTTATTGGTTTGGGCAAAATTTAATGAAGATAACATGTAGAAAACAACTATTTTACTGTCAGAGGAACTAACCATAGATTTTGTGGAGCAACAGTTCCTGTGCAATTTATGGATACTCATGTATTACCTCAAATTATTGTGGGAAATAAGGTATAATTTAAAAAATGTATATTCATTCTCCCCACATATCTCAAGTTTTCAGATGAAGTCAGAAATAATAAGATGTTAACCCATATTTTGACAGCAGTCTACCCACAAGGGAAATATTTATTCAATTATATAATATGTACTATTATTATACTATATACACTAATATTATACATACTAATACCTCATTTAATTCAAATCATCAGGTTAGATGCTATTTCACATAAGAAGATCATTTAGATAATTGAGGTTTACCCTTTTCAAAAGTTAACTTTTTAAACAAAAATTTTAATGATGTAGAATGGAGATCTTTTTAAAACTTTTTTTTTAATTTTCCCTGTCTTCTTGAACAGAGGCTTAAATAAACCTTGTCATGATAACTCTCATTAATGATGACAAATACCTATTTTTCTACTTTGTCAATTTTAAGTCCCTTTTAGATTGTACCTGAAAACTATACAACCATTTGAAAGTAAAAATAAACCATAAAGTCTGAAATTACTTTGGAAAGCTAGAATAGATCCATTTCTGATCATTTTAATAATGGACAGCCATCCCAACTCCATTAATTACAACAGTTTCCTATCACCTCCAGGATCAAATATAAAATCCTATTTTTAGTATTCAAAGCCCTTCATGACCCTAGCCCCATCACACCTTTTTAGTCTTCTTATACTTTATACCCATCCATCTCCAATACCCTCTTCAATCTAGTAACCTCCTTGCTGTTCTTTGACCAATGACCTTCTTGCTGTTCCTTGCTGTTCCTTGAATATGACACTCCATCTCTTGATTCTGGGCATTTTCCCCATGCCTGGAATGTTCTCCTTCTTCATCCCTACCTCCTGGCTTCCTTCAAGTTCCAGATAAAATCCCACCTTTTTATCGGAAGCCTCTCCCATTCTTTCTTAATTCTAATGCCTTCCTCCTATTGATTATTTCCTAATTATCCTGTATATAGCTTGTTTGCACATAGTTGTATATATGTTGTCTCCCCCATTAGACTGAGAGCTCCTCAAGAGCAGAGATTGGTGTATGTGTAGGGGAGGATGGGGGACAGGGAAGGGAAGCTCAGACTTTCTTTGTATTTGCAACACTTAGCATAGCCCCTGGTTCAGAGTAGGTGCCTAATAAATGCTTATGTACTGGCTGCAAATGCATTAGAGAGGTTCAGAAAGTCTCTTCTACCCAACCATCCAATAAGTTATTAATCAGTTAACAATGGCAGTTCTAATTAGAAGCCTTCCACTGCCCAGAAAATACAGAATGTGAAATAAAGCAATGGGGACTTCATTTGAAACACCTGAGAAAATTTAGGCTCACAGATCTAGAGTTGGTAAGGACCTAATTCAATCTCCTCATTTTATAGATGAGGCAACTGATACGCAGAGAAGTTATGTGACTTATCAAAAGTCATATAGGCAGTTTAAAAATAGCACAGGTAGGTTTTGGATCCAGATTCCCTCATTACAAACATTTGATTTTTCCTCTGTTACACATTGCCCAGATAGCAGTGAGTCAGAATATAATATCATTTAAGATTATGGCCAGAATACCAAAATTCTGAAGTCTAGGCATCTGAATAACTGTATACAAAGTATACTGAGGTGAGTATATGATTTAGAGTTGGACAGGATCTTCTAAGCCATTGGATTTTCCTACCTATCAATATGAAAATTCCCTTCACTGAACAGAGCAGGAACTAATATACATCTTATATTCCTAGAGAGTTTCTCGAGACACTGAGGAGTAAAGGAAAAATAATACTAACAATAATAATAAAATGATAATAAACATTTATACAAAACTTTAAAGTTTGCAAAGCACTTTACATGAGTTATTTCATCCAGTCCTCATAAGGTCAGTGTTATTTGAGGAAACTGATAAAGACAGAGTTTAAGGCACTTGTCCAGGTTTATTTGGGCAGTATGCATCAGAGGCAGGATTTGAACCTAGGTCTCCCTGTCCTAAAGGACTACCCTGTAGCACTATCATCCTCACCTCTACTTCTTGGCATCCTTAGTTTCCTCCAAAGTTCAACTCTAGTACCACCTCCTACAGGTAGCCTTTCCTAATCCCTCTCAGGTGTTAATGTCTTGCACCCAAAATACCTTGTATTTCCTCTGTCTCTACTTTGCCTACACTTATATGTGTACACATTGTTCCCTGGGTGGAATGTAAGCTTAAGGGCTTTCATTTTCATCTCGTACTTCTGATATCTATGAAATTGCCTTGAACATAGTAGGTGCTTAATTAATGCTTGTTGATGAATTATGTCTCATTGTTTCTCATATACATAATTAATGAATTTTTAACAACTAAATATTAACAACTAAAGTGAGAAGACCTGGGTTCAAATTCTAGCTTATCATCTACAAAATAGTAATAGTAATACTTGTACCATTTTACAAGATCATCATGAAAATCAAATGGAAGAATGCATGTAAAGCATTTTGCAAACTCACAAAGTACTATAAGTGGGTCCTGATTAGTACAAATAACCAATCCCCTGAAGAGGTCACATGTATTTGAATTCCCACTATTCAAAGTTATAATTATGGAAAATATGGCAATTGAGTCCAGCCCGATGGAAATATGCAGTATAAGTTCAAATAATGCCACCACTTTAGTGGGAGGGATTATTATTTGTACTAATTGGGACCCAAATGTGTGCGATACTATCATTTACAGTAATCAAAGAGTGATGGCCAGGGATTGAGTTATTTTTAAGAAGCCCCTGACAGTATTTCATCGCCAAATGTCCTGCTGCTTTATAAACCCTGCATGTAACTCAAGGAGATGCAGATTAAATATTTGCCATTCACAGAAACATGTGGATTGCCTAATAGTCAATCAACAGATATTTGATTTTTCATTTTCATTTCAGCTCAGAACTTCCAAACTCAAGTGACCCACCAGCCTCAGGCTCCCTAGTAGCAAGGATTCTAGGTATGCACCACCACATGAGCTTATATAGGCTTCAAAGGTTTGCAAAGTGCTTTGTATAGGTTATCTTGCCCCCCTGAGTTACATATAACTTGTCAGGAATGAATAAAACAAGGTCATAAGATCATAGATCAAGAGGGACTATAAAAATCACTTAGTTTGACTTCTTCATTTACAGATGAGGAAACAAAAGCCCTGAGAATGGATGTGCCCAAGGTCGTGTAGTCAAATGGGATTCCAACCCTGGTCCTTCTGGGCTTCATGTTCTTTCCCTTACAACCAGTGATACAGCAGTAAATGTTTAACAACAAGCTGGGGGCAGGGAATGTAGCCATAATACACTTTAAAGTTTAATCGGCATTACTAACATTTTCTCCATCACTTTCTTAAGTCTAGACCAATGGTGTCAGACTCAAATAGAGACAGTCCATTAACCCATACAGTGAAAATCTCTGTGGGCTGCATATTGACTTAGAAAACCACATATTAACATTATTGTACTTTTATTTATTTTGTTTACTATTTCCCAATTACATTTTAATCCGGTTCTGGTTTCACTCAAGAGCATTGCCTGGCTGCATTTGGTTGGCAGACTGGGTTTTTTCACCTCTGGTCTAGACAAGCAGCCCTGATCTGTATCATTTGGAGGTGTAAATGCTCACAATGAACATTTAACAATTCGCTCTCTATAGAAGCTAGCTCCAGCTACACTGAATTATAACACAATCCCATATCACTCAAAAGTTTGGGGAAATTGTGACATAATGCTACTATTTAATACAAACATGCTTCCTGACAAATTGGGGTCCAAATTCCTGCCTTTCTCCCACTTGCCCAAATGTGGTGTGGCAAAAGGAGATAATTCTAATCAAATAAATATATTTGATAGGAAACACAACCTCATTTTGTTACTGGAGGTGTCCTCCCTGATTTTAGCGGGAATTGATTCAGAGTCAAGGTTGAACTCTATGTCATATCATTTTCACGACACAAAATAACCACATGAAACATATCAATATGGATTATAGTAAAAGATATTAAATGCATGTAGGAAATGCCCATATGTATAGCCATATATTTCCTTAAAAGTCCTAATGAAAAGACACAAGGTATTTTCGACACAATGGATTCTTTCTACATTGTTAGCCATGTGTTAATTCTACCTATTATAATACTAACAGAATGTTAATGTTACGATTTTTACAATCATTCCCATGTCAGGACAAAGAAAAATATGACCAATGGTTTTCATTGAGATATAAAGGAGAAAGTGTAATGCATTAATATTTGGGACATGATAATGTTTTGTTAAGTCTAACATGATTTATTTAGGATGGAATATATTACCACTTTAATGTGACAGGTCTATTATCCACTGAGAAAAATGCAGACTACTCAGCAGCTTCCTATACAAAAAAAAAGTTGTTTGAATTTCTTGGATCATGCATGCATTTTCTTCCCTCCCCCCACAATGAGCCTACTGGGATCTGTAAGAGATTTGATTGGAATGCAAACCTGAAATATGGGGATCACTAAAGTGATACACAGGAAGATTAAGACAAAATTAAAAACATGTGCAAAAGCATGGGGCAACAAAATCCTACAAAACCTTTTCAAACGTGGCATCTTGTTATAGTCAGATCATTTTTAACAACACAGGAAAAACACAGTTTCATTTTTATAAGGTGGGTGAGGGGCTTGCAATGATGATGCAGCGAAAGAAGAAAGGACCAGGAGATAGAAGGATTTCTCAAAACTCTCCTTTGTTTTTCAAAAGTCATTTTCAAGCAACACACATGAAAGGAAGATACACGACCATATGGGCAGTTGTCTTGATGGTATTTGTGTGTGGTTTTCCAACTTGCATTTTTTTCCCACTGAGTAATACAGAATTATGGCATGCAGGCTACTTAGGTTCTTTCAATTCCTATGGGGATTGCCTTTCCTTTATGCTCAAGAGGCAGCTCCACAAAATATTAACATTTGGGATAAGGGAGAGGGAATATGGGACCTCTATCATTTATACAGAAGAAATGGCTTTACTTTGGAAAGACTACCTTTAATTCATTTTTTAAGGCTCCTTGTCTCAGTTTTCCTCTATTGAATAGCTGCTACTGAAGTTTCTTTTGGCCACAAAAAGTGTAGTTTATTTTTGCAAGTAAGCCCTGGAAAGAATATTGCATTTTTGTTTTATAAAGCAAGGGATTTATATCAAATTAGATTATTATTGGAAGAGTTCACTTTCTAGTAGTATATCTCCAACAACTATGAAATATATTTTATAGTTGCTTGGGTTCTAATAAATGTAAACCAGGCCATGGGCCAGGCAAAGTAGTCTGGCTTTTTTTTTTTTTTTTTTAGTATAGGTCATGAGTATAGCTACTTGTTTCATTATGTCTCCAAGTTAATATTGGATGTGTCTTTTCTGCAAGGATTATGGCGTTCAGAGTCCTTAGAGACAACTCAGATGGTTCTACCTATGGTATTCTGCCAAAGAAATTCAGAATTATCCATTAATGGTAGAGTTCTTCCTCCTTCTATTGCTTTTTTTCCTTTGCACTTCTAAATAATGAACTGAAGCACCTGAAATCAAACTGTACATGCTCTAAAAAAATAAAAATAAAAGCATTGAATCCTCCATGGTAGGATTAGATGTTTATGTGATGAGTTTACAAATCGTTACACTCATTTTCCAGTAAGAAATTGTTTTGATGATTACTGCTGTATAATATAGTTTGAAATCTGGTGCTGTAGCTTCTCGTCCTTCATATTGTCTTTTTCAACAATTCCCTTGATATTCTTGACCTTTTATTCCTCTAGAAGAATTTTGTTATTATGTTTTCTAGCTCTATGAAGTAATTCTTTGGTAGTTTGATATGGCACTGAATAAGTAAATCACTTTAGGTTATATTATCATTTTCATTATATTGGCTTGGCCTACCCATTAGAAATTAATATGTCTCCAATTATTTAGATCTGTCATTATTTATGTGAAGTGTTTCGTAATTGTATCCGTATAATTCCTGTGTTATGTCTTGGCAAGCAGACTCACAATTATTTTGTGCTGTCTACAATTATTTAAAAAGTCTCTTTCTATCTCTTCCTGCTGTGTTTTGTTGGTAATATATAGAAATGCTGATGATTTGTGTGGGTTTATGTTATATCCTGTAACTTTGCTAAAATTGTTAATTGTTTTGAATAGTTTTTTGTTAACTTTCTAGGGTTCTCTAAGTCTACTGTAATATCATTTGTGAAGAGCGATCATTTTATTTCTTTGTTGCCTAAGCTTTATTCTTTTGCTTTCTTTCTTCTTGACATTCCTATAAGCTAGCAGTTCTAGTATTATATTGAATAATAATGGTGATAATGGACATCCTTTCTTCGCCCCTGATCTTATTGGGAAAGCTTCTGATGTATCTCCATTAGAGATAATGCTTGCTCTTGGTTTTAGATAGATATTACTTATCATTGTAAGAAAAGTTCCACTTATCCCTACGCTTCCTAGTGTTTTATAATAGGAATGGGTGTCTTGTCAAAATATTTTTCTGCATCTATTGATATAATCTATTTTTTATGTTTTTGCTATTGATATGGTTACTTATAGTTTTCCTAATATTAAATTAACCCCAAATTCCTGTGTATAAATCCCACTTGGTCATAGTGTACAGTATTTTATTTAAAATTTTTGCATCGATATTTGCTATGAAAATCGGTCTGTATTTTTCTTTCTCTGTTTTTGCTCTTCCTTGTTTAGGTATCAAAACTATATTTATTAAGTCATTACAATTGGAAATAAAAGTGTTGACATTTTGCTTAGTCACTATTCACAAGATAGCATTTAAGGGTTGTGTTTTCCCATTCAGCAAGTAACTCTCATAGGTTCTCAGAGTTGGATGGAGCCCCAAAAGTCATCTAGTTCAACTTATCCCTGAACATGAATGCCTTCTACAAAATCCTTGACGAATTTGATCTTGTTTGTACCTACTTGTTTGCACATCGTCTCTACCATTATTCTATAAACTCCTTGAGGGGAAGGATTGTTTTTGTCTCTTTGTATCCCCAGTATTTAGAAAAGTGTCTGGCACATAGTAGGCACTTAATCTGTTTGTTGCCTTGACTTGTCAACTTGTCACATTACAGTGACAATTCTTTCTTCTGAGAAGGATGCCCCAGTGGTAGAAAAATAAATCTTACGCTTCCTGCAGCCAAGCCTCTAAATGCAACACAACTCAGTAAATGTGTTGGTAGTAGCATTGCTATAAAATGGGTAAACAAACACTTGAACTTGGCAGGTACGTGATGCTTTAAATATTACTCCCTCCAGTTATCAGTCACATGCAACTGCAACGCTTTTTAAGTACTAAGCTGTAACAGCACGTTTTTAAGAACAAGTATCATTAATTTTCAGGCAGAAAAGTGGCTTTCTTTTCAAAGAAGTCTTTAGTTATTCTGCCAACAGTTTCCTGAGCTTGGGGAGATGGCCAACATAGCTTTCACAGACACAACCTATATCTGACCAAGCACTTCCTTGTACAACATCACTAAAAGCAGTCTGGTATCTTCTTGAAGACTCCTATTGAGAAGGGCATCAAAGAACAATCCATTCCACCTGAGAACAATTCTCATTGTAGGGAAAGATCGTTTGTTTTTTTTTAACCTCGACTCTGAATCTGCAACTTTGCATCTTCCACCTTTGGCCCTTATTTATGGACTTTTGGAGATAAAACAGACCTGAATGTGCCTTGCTCATTGCCCAATGGGACGGGGGTAAACTAGAAGAAAGAAGGAAGGCTCTTGTTCAGTTTCCAAAATACAAAACAATAGCATCAGCATGAATGTTGACTGTTATGTTTTCACTGGTTCTATCTTCATGTAATCCCAAAAATAAAAATCAGTATAAAAGACAGCCAGGTAAGATTAATTTCAATACATCACTGAATACTCATCTTTTCAAATTTGTTTTCATAACCTGTGAAAAAGAGCTAGTCTATGAAATACTGATTTTAAAGATAAATATACTCTCTTTCCTCCTCTCTCTTGTTCTCCTTTATACCTTACCTTCTTTCAACACTCATTTCATTTTGTTTTTTTTACCTACCCATTTCCCTACATCGTTCTGATGCAATTTATTCAATTCTCTGCATTCTAAATGCTTCACATTCCCCACTGCATCTTATTATTTCTTCCTTCTATCACTTTTTCTCCATCAACACCTTAACATGTTCCTCTATTTTAATAACTTATATTTTAAATAATTAATTATTATTTTAATTATTTAATAATAATATTTAATAATAATTAATGTTTTAATAATTACCAAAAGAGTTCAGACAATGAATTTAGAATTCAAGGACCTGGATTTATCTTTATCTCTGCCAATAACTTTCTATGTGATTCTGGGAAAGTCACATCCTCTCTAGGCCTCAGTTTCTAATTCATAAAACTAAGTAGTTGGGTAGGTCTTGAAACACGAATCTCCAAACTGGGCTGCTTAGAACCTCCACTTCTTATATAAAATGACTTTTAGTTTCTATTTTTCAAAGACATATGTAACCAGATTAACAAGTCTGTGTAAACAGAAACCAAGGTTTTCTTTAGATACCATAAGCCGTCACGCAAGTATATGCTATAAACTTAAAACAAGTTGACAATTTAAGTTCAGGGGGAAGAGCTGATCTCTAAGGTCATTCCAACTCCATGATTCCAAGATTTATGGCAGCATCTTCCTAGCTCATCTTTCTGCTTCCAGTCTCTACTACAATTTATCCCAAACACAGCAGCCAGAATAATTTAATCTAAACACTGTTTTAATCATGTCAGTGCCCTGCTCAAGAACTATGTTCTCCTAGTTTTGGGTAAATTCAATTGGGCACTTCTCTCACTTAAGTTATTGATATTCTAAGCATCCTATGCCTCCAGCAAAGAACACTTTTCTTAACTTCCCAATCTCAGTCAAGACTCCTTAATAAACTAGCCTAAATCTCCCTGTTAACTATTGTGTTAGGGGAAAAAAAATGAAACTTCTTTCATTTGCATGGAATTTGGGCAATTGATAATGGCTGGGCTAAAATTTAGCTTCTCACCATCTTTAAGTTTGCTTTGCAGATTATTATTGCAAAAAAAGATTACAAGGGAGAGGGATATGAAAATCTTAAGGAGTCCAACTTTAAGCAGATATTCATGCTATAGAAGCATAAAAGTACACTCTCCTGTTTGTGGCTTTAACCTCTCAGTTCTAAATATGCCCCCTCCTTGGAACATACCACTTTGCATTTCCCTTTCAGGATAACTTCCAGGTATCATTATTACATAGTGGGAGGTTCCTCTCTGATTTCTGGTTTCTGTGATGTATTAGGAGAACCAACTAGATACCCCTGAGTGAAGACTTGTTTTTTCCTATAAAACTCATAGTGTAGAGGTGATGGTAAAGCTATTGGCACATGCAGAAGAGGAGGAAGGAGTAAAGGAAAACTGGCCAAGCCAAAACCAGGACAGCCTCTGTGCAGCACCATTGTCGACCTCCTTCTCACCCTTCCCTGAAGATCATCACACCCAAAGTTCAGTAGGCATTCCGACTGTAGCTCTCCCTTCCCTGTCCTGATCAGGAGGTGCAGGTCCTATCTGGGCACTATCCTATTGAGATTGGGGGTACATGGGAACAGAATTGAAACTGCTCTGGCTGCAGTCTTCCCTCACCACACCTACTCCTAGGTGTCTCCTTGTGCAAGTTAAAACACACTATAATAAAAGTCTAAGTGTTTACTGGTTTAAGTAATTAAACTTTAAGTATTTACTGGCTAGCCTGATGTGTTTGTGAAACAGACTGGGGCAATGCTGCAATAGACTGGGACCTGTTAGTCTTCCTTATTTGAACAGAGAATTAACAAAACTTCAGTCTCAGAATGGGAAAGGACTTAGGCAATCCTCTAATCCATTAGATAAAGAATTAATGCATTACTTCCAACCTTCATCTATTCATTAAATGAGTCTGGCAATAATACCTTGGAAATAGGTAACAACAGCACTTCGTGCTTTTAGTATGTTTCTTAATCTAATGACACTTCTTGTCAAATATCTATAACTAGGAATTTCCACTAAAGTAAGGGTTTTATCTTTTTTGTGTCATAGACCCCTTGGCTACAGTCTGGCAAAACCTATGGAGCTCTTCTCAGAATTGAGTGCCCAACTGCATAAAATTAAATGCATAGGATTACAAAGGAAATCAATTATATTGGAATAAAGAAGCAATTTTGTTTTCCATCCAAGTTTATTGATTTCCTGAAATCTAGTTGAGGCCCTGGGATCCCAGTTTAAGAACCCCCACACTAATGTTTACTGACCTTTGCCTCTATTATTCTGATTTGCTATTATCGCATGTTTATTATTGTTGTAATCTATGCTCTCTAAGCAAAGACAGGAAGAAAAGGAAAATATGCCAAACATTATCAACTGAGGTTACAGAGTGTCTGGCATTTGAAGACAAATTGCTATAAAATGAAACAACTTTTAACAAATTAGAGACTTAGTGTTAAAGGATACTGGTTTCAAAGCAACAGAATTCACGTACAATGGTCTCAATATGGACTGCATAGGCAAATATCAAGCATGAACTGAGTAATTTTAGTAAGGTGACATGCCTACAACTAATTTACCTGGCATTTGGTTAGTGGCCCCCACCTTTGACTTTCTGAGGAGCTGAGCACAATTTTTTTTTAAAGTTATGTGACTGTATTTTGTTTTGTTTTAGTTTAATGGGCTTTAAATCAATGAGTATGAACTATACTCTCACTCAATCAATAAACATCTATTAATACCGAATACATGGCAGGCAGCTAGCTAGGTGTTTCAGTAGATAGAGTACTGGGTCTGGAATCAGGAAAACCTAAGTTCAAATCTGGCCTCAGACACTTACTAGCTGTGTGACCCTGAGCAAGTCACTTAACCCTGTTTGCCGCAGTTTCCTCATCTATAAAATGAGCCGAAGAAGGAAATGGCAAAACACTCCAGTATCTTTGCCAAGAAAACCCCATGGATGGTTATTGGTGTGCTATAGTCCATGGGGTCATGAAGAATTGGACATAACTAAACAACAACATGTCAAGCACTGTGCTAACCTCCGGGAAGACAGAAGGAGGCAAATGGCTGTCCCTGCCCTCAAGGAAATTGCAATCTAATGGGGGAGACGACATTCAAACAAATATATTCTAAGCAAGCTATAAATAAATAATTGATAAATAAATAAATAAATAATCGATGAATAAATAATTACCAGAGGGAAGGCACTGGAATTAACAGGAGTGGGGCAAAGCTTCCTGAACAAGGTGAGGTTTTAGTTGGGACTGCAAGGAAGTCAGGGAGATTAATAGCGAGAGAGGAAGAGTATTCCAGACATGGGGGACAGCCAGCGAGAATTCCCAGAGCCAAGGGGTAGAGTGTCTTATCTGTGGAACAACAAGTAGATTAGAAGTCAGGGAATAGTGTGTATGAAGCCAGTAAAGGTAGGAGGGGGCTAGGTTATGAAGGGCTTTAAATGCCAAACAGAGTATTTTGTATTTGATCCTAGAGGCTATAGGAAACCACTGGAATCTATTGAATAGAGGAACGACATGGTCAGCTATACTGCTAAATTGGGTGGGTTAAACTGCTTTTAAGCTGAAGATAAAACCTTGTTTCATACTGTAGATGAAGTCCCACAAAGACACATGTATTCAAACTATTTTGTTCCTTCATCATGGTAGCCCTAGATTTCTTCTGAAACCATTCCTAGGTCTCTTTTAAGCATTTGAATCACGTATCCATTACAAAAGTATAAGGGAATAAAAGCATTGAATGCAAATTCCATTGCATGGACCTTATTTTACTTAGTAAAAACCAATCTTTTAGTTTTGTACCTACAAAGGAATTTTGTATAAAAGCAAGTTTGTATTCCTCCATATAAATTCTCCCTGAATTTATGCACTAATCTATGGTGGGAGGCAGATATAAATGAGACATTTTTCTTTTTACGTCAAAAAGCAAACCAAAAGTCAAATGTAAATGAAGTCTCTGCTTGGATAGTAAATACCTATCAAATTAACTGGACAGCTGGTTAAATATACAGATAAAAGTTGGCTTGTAGGATCAATCTTGGAGAACTTGGAATAAATTTTCCCAAAGAGTCAATAATACAAACTATGGTTGAGTTCCCTCCCAAAATTACTATTTAATTTAGTTTGGTAGCATACATTGATTTACACATTGACTAATCAGGAAATTTTCTAAAGAGTTCTAAGTTCTAAGTTCTAAGAAGTTCTAAGGAGAACTTCTAAGGGAGTTCTTTTGAGTCAGGAAGCTCATTATTTAAATTCATCGCCTTTTTTTTTCTTTTTCTTTTCTTTTACAACTGAAGAGAACCAGGAAAGTCAATTTAACTTGGAAAAGAAAAAAATTATCACAGTACAGAGTTGATAAGAATTGTGACATTTTCCTATAACTTGTGAGATTTTAGGCCACACTAAAAACCACTAGCCTGTATAGGCAGCCTACAAAACACTAATTAACCACAAGGTTAAAGTATTATAGTAAGTAATTCTATGGATAGCCTACTAAGCTGGTCCAATAATAGGTAGATTTTGGATAGTCACTACAGATTGATGGGCAACTAGGTGGTGCAGTGGACAGAACAGTAGGCCTGGAGACAGGAAGATCTGAGTTCAAATGTGGCATCAGACATTTACTAGGTGTATGACCACGGGCAAGTCACTTAACGCTGTTTGGTTCCTCCACCTGTAAATGAGCTGGAAAAGGAAATGGCAAACCATGTTTGGGAGGCAATCAGGGTTAAGCAACTTGCTTAGGGTCACATAGTTAGTATCTGAGGCTGAATTTGAACTCAGTATCTTTTGAACCTTAGTATCTTTCCCAAGAAAACCCCAAATGGCATCATGAAGAGTTGGACATTGAACAACAACAGACTGACATTGAACTTGGTACTATATTTAAAGGAGAAGCACATTGAAATATAATGGATAGAGTGATGGGGCTGGGAGTTAGAAACTCCTATGTTAAAATCTCTCCCCTCCCACTTACTATGCACACTTACCTAATCTCAATGCTAATCTCAATGTCCCGATCAACTCCCAAAGACAAAATCCACCAGGTCAATATTGATGGAGAGAGCTCCTCACGTTGATAAAATTAGATCCTTTGTGCAAATACAGGATTATAGACTTAAAGTTAAAAGCAACTTTGGAGATTATATAGTCCAGTCCCCTAATCTAACAAATGAGGAAATCAAGGCCAAATAGGGGGAAATTATTTGGCTAAGATCACGTAGGCATTAAGTAGTAGAACTGAAATTTAAAGCCGGGTCCTCTGTCTTCAAATGCCAAGCTTTTTCCACTATACCAAACTGTCTCCTATTGTGTGAGTCATATGGTTGAGTCATATAAAACCTAACCATCATTCCTAAAAATGATTGCCATGGAAAAAATAATTCCAACTTGGAATGCCAAGAACATAGTTACACACAAACATTTGTGTATGTATATGTAAATATGTGTGTTTATATATATTATATATACATATATCACACAAATGACATATATTCTCCTTTCTTCTCTTGGTTTCATATACCTGGTGAGGGAGTGGGGTGAGATGTGGAGAAGAAGACCAATGAAAAAGAAGTATTTATCTTACATATAAATAAGTTGGAAACTTCTGAGAACTGAGGAAACAGACAAGGAAATCTCAAATAACCTGAAACTCAATAACTTATTAAAAGCCTAAGTATGAGAGTTTTATAAAAATAGGGAGCTTCAAAAATTCTTCCTTAAAAAAAAAAGAAGTAGGCCTACTGCTTATGGAACAAAAATAAACTCACTTTAGATTTGGAGTCAACACTGCCTGTAAATTTTATGCATTGGGAAACTTTTGGGGAAAGTGTTCATAGTATATATTACTGAGATCATTTTTTATTGAAGCAAACAAAAGAAAAAGGAAATTTTAAATGAAACCTGATCAAATAACAGAAACATTTCAACAGTTTAAAAACCCTATAAAATGTAAAAATATCCACGTTTCACTTTTAAATAGAGGTGGAATTTTTCGATCGCTGTAGCTAAGCCTTATAAATGTACATGCATTAATCAAATGTAATACATACTTTTGATGAATTTTATCCAGAAAAGTTGACTTAAGGTAAAGTGTTAATGCAAGATATTATGTAGTGGTATAAATTAGTTCAGTTGTATGCACTGATTTATACACTGACTAACCAGGGAACTTACTATGTGTTCATTTTATAAAGGTGAGTTCTTTTGAGTCAACAAGCCTATTATTTAAATTCATCACATTTTTTCTTAACAACTGAAGAGAACTAAGAAAAGCAGCTTAACTTGGAAAAGAAAATATATAGAGGTATAGAGTTGACGTAGACTATGTAACATTTTCCTGTGAGACTTTAGGCCATGCTAAAAAAAACACCAGTCATTTGATGGAGCTGTGATTTCAATGTGGGCACACCTTCTAATGGTACAGATTGTGACCCATTCATACTTCTTTATCCCATATGGCTCTTTCCCCTTTCCTTACTTAAAACCTCTATTGAAGGTCCACTCAATATTCTGGAGGTGTTGGTCTTATAACATGCTGAAGGTACCAGCATAGTACTTAAGTTGTCCAGTTTAACACATGCTCCTTTCTTTTCCATTCACATAATGTCTTGCACAGCATCTTTTATTATACCACCTTTTCATCCAAATCATCCTTAGTGACAGGCTATAATTGATTTACACTCTTCATCTTTCTCTCCACTGCCCAATAGGTCACCTGTAATCTTGATTCTTTAGAGATTATGCTATTTACTGATTTGCAGTCATATAGAATAATGGTATTTAAAATGAGTTTTTATTTTTTGGGGGGGGGCTAGGCAATGGGGTTAAAAGACTTGCCCAGGGTCACATAGCTAGTAAGTGTCAAGTATCTGAGGCTGGATTTGAACTCAGGTCCACCTGACTCCAGACCCAGTGCTCTATCCATAGGCAAAGTAAGCAATTCAGCCTACTTTCATCCCACCCCCTCACCCCTAGACCAAGTTCAATGTCAATCTATAGCGACTATCCAAAATCTACCTACTGTTGGACCAGCTCGGTAAGTTATCCATTCAATTGCCTACCATGGTCCAGACAAAAAGACTTTTTTAATCCATTTGGGAATTTTTTATTTTATTCTGGAGGCAGGAAAGAGTCATTGGCGATTTTGAGCAAGGGGGAGCCTATGCTTGAGGATTACCAACTTGGCAGCTATGTGGCATATGGCATTAGATAGAGAGTCTGAAGCTAGGGAGACTGTTGTAAGAGGTGATGAAGATTCTTACAAGGATAGTGACCATGTTAGTGGAGAGAAGGTGACAGATGAGAGAGATATTAAGGTGGTCTAATTAATAAAGACTTAGCACCTGACTGGATATGAGGGGTGAGAGAAAGAGAGAAGAGTGTAGACCAGTATCTCACACTGTGAATCTAGGAAACTGGATGTATGGCAGGGACTTCAACAGAAATCATGGAGTTAGGAAAAAGAGTGAGTTTGGGGTAGGAAATAATGAGTTACATGGGTTGCTCAAAGGCCACTCAGTTGGTATGTGTCAGAGATAGGACAGGAACCCACATCTTCCTGAAGTCAAGGTTGGATTATGCCACGTTGCCTCAAGCCCAATAATTATGTGTATCGTTTCATAGTATTATGTTACAAGATAATTTATATTCATCACTATTTCCTACTAATTCCTAATATTTTAAAATTTGTACCAGGCTTTGTATTAGCCTCTTTTTGTTTTTGTTTTTCCCCATTTACACACATTCCTCTGATATGCTAAATTTTCTCAATCTGTTTCTTGAATTCACATTTCTTTCCATAATTCCTATCTTCAGCAGTAGAAACATACTGAAACTATAGAAAACAATTCAGTTCCTGTGTATAATTAACCAAAAGTAGCTAGTAGGAATGGATTTGAAGTCCTTGGTCTGCACAGATTTACAACAAGATTATTAGCACGTGATTAATAAATAGCTAATGCAAACCAGCTCATGCTCCATGTTTGCTAAGTTCTTCTGTCTCACTTTCAAGTTCCGTGGCAATGTTTCAAACCAGTTAAGAGTCCTTCTTTATTTGGTTGTACATTGTTAAACTCACCATCTGGTCAGACAGCTGATGTAACTGAAAGGGCTGAGAGGGGCCCCAGGCTACCCTCCTAGGAAATATTTGTTCTACCATGTTGTGTAATGATTGCCAGTAAATAGCTATTTTTAATATATCAGTTGAAAAGAAGTGTAGAAAATTTCAACTTTGAGGAACCCTACATTGGAATCAATTCCTTATGAGGGAGCTCTCTTACCTGTGGACCTGGCTGACCCTGAAAATAAAGAAAAAAAAACAAAGAATTACAAGATTGTTTTATTCCTATTTCACTACCAGAGTTAACAGTGGGAAAGACCTTTTTTGAAAAAAAAATACTTGTTGATTTTTCTTTAATATCACCTTCATTTCCAAACTTTCATTTTGCCCCTGTCCTTCCCTACCTAGAGAGTCCATTCTTTACATAGCATAGAATTTTTAAAAAGAATGAAGGATGGAGAAAAAAATGGTTCAGCAAAAGTAACCAGCCTATCAACTGAATTGGCAGGTAGAGGCAATGTTCCATGCCCATGGCCCCCCTCCTCTACAAATAATGAAGACAGATCAGTTTCTCTCATCTCTTCCTTGGGGCCAAGCTTGAACTGACCTTCATTATTAAAAAGAAGGATCTCCCTACCCTCCACCTCCAAAGTAGTACCAAATTATGTAAAATCTTTATTTGATGATTTCTTGAAAATTGCGTTACACCCAAAGGTCAATTGAATTCTTAATTCCTTGTCAAGATAACTGCATTTAAAATCTCAAATTTTTACAATTTAACTCATACAGCTCCAGAGTGACACGAAAACATTAGCATTCACTGAAATGTGATTGGGGATGATAGAAGGAAAGGAAACAATAAATTGGTTCACTATATTGTAACGAATGAGTCATTTGATGGGAAAGTCTCCATGGCCCAGAGAACCAAATGTGTGGCTATGAGCTACAGCTTCACAGATGACCAGATCATCTGTCATGACAAAGAGGCACATGAGAAGGAGGTACATTTTATGATTCACTGAGCCTTTGGCTTTCCTAGTATCCCAGGAACATTTTTTTCCCTTTTTAATTCAATAGAATTGAGCCAAAGGCTGTAAAAAACATTATGAAACATCTTCAGCTCAGTGAAAGGGGATCGTAACTCCTAACAGTCAATAAGGTTTATGACCTCTAACCAACTTAATGCATTTTGAATGTCATTTTTTGTTTGAGGCTGTTAACGTTTTTAAAAACAACATAATTGAACTGCTTCTAACCAAAAAAAAGAACTCCAAAATAAACAATCACTGAAAAAATACAAGTATTGATTATCCATCACTTTCTTAAACATTTTTAATCAGTTTTTCTGTTCCATGAGATGAGAGGGTTCTGTGAGTTAGAAAATAGAAAAAATATTGTTCATGATGGGGACATCAGGGTTGGGCAGTAAGAGGAAGGCAGGAACCAAGGAAAGCAACTTGAAAATGTCTGCTTAACCCTGCTGGAAAGAGGGCCAACCCTAGTCAAGGTTTCTTAACCTGTGGTTCACAGACTCCCAAAGTGTCTGTGGATAGAATTCAAGGGATCTCTGAACTTGCATAGGAAAAAAATGCACCTTTGTTTCAGGATAATTGCTTTCCTTCGTAGTCCTATGTATTTATTTATGCATTTAAAAACTTTCTTTTGAGAAGTGGACAGTAGGTTTCACCAGACAGCCAGAGGGATCCATCACACACACACACACACACACACACTGAAAGAGAGAGAGAGAAAGAGAGAGAGCACCAAGAATCCCTGCTCTGAGTGTTCTGACCTAAAATACCATGACAGGAACAGAGTAGACCAGTGGAATCAAATTAAAATAAAAATTAGGGGGGGAGGGCCACTAAACCATACATACAGATCCCTGTGTTCTACATATTGACTTAGAAAAACACACCTACCATTTCTATAATGCTTACTATGTGCTAAGCACTGTGCTAAACACTTTTCAGTTATTTTCTCATTGATTCTCACAATGTTGTTTGTCCTTCATTCTCAGAGGACCAGTGACATCAGGAAAGTGATGTCATGACTTGCAAGTGAATTGGATTTCAGTGACGCAGGGCTGTTCAAGGTCACCAGCCTCACTCTCTCCTCCAGAGCCAACTGGATCTAATATCAAGATATAGATAGAACAACTGGAGATGGCCCCAGATGCAGTGGGAGACCTTGTCCTTTTTAAGCTAAGACCTTTGCCAGGTCTCAGTTTGAGACAACAAGCATTTTACAAATATTATCTCATTTGATCCTCATAATAACATTGGGAGGGAGGTGCTATTATTATCCCCATTTTATAGATGAGGATACTGAGGCAAATACAAGTTAAGTGACTTGCCCAGTTTCACACAGCTAGTAAGTGTTTCAGACTGAACTTGAACTCAGGTCTTCCTAACTCCAGGCCTGGTGTTCTATCCATTGGATCATTTAGCTTTTGTTGGTGGTGGCATTTTTAATACATCAACACACTAAAATCAGATAGAAAGTGCATTTTTATCTGGTTTTGAGCTATGCTCAGGAGTGTTGTGGCCCACAGGTTAAAGCGTGAACTGAGTGTTTGATGCTTCTTAAGTACGTAGACACTTCACCAAGATATAGGCAGAAAATCTCGTTGGTCAACTAATAATCTCCTGAAATCCACCAATAATGTATTTATTTTGTATATATTTGTATTTATTTTAAATGTATATTCCTTGTAGGCAGAGACTGTTTCCTTTTTGTCTTTGTGTCTTCAGCACTTAGCCTGGCACACAGTAAGCACTTAATAAGTGCTTGTAGACTGACTAATTGATAGACTACAGCCAGATTTTAAAATCATCTGAATGTGATAGGAAACTCATGTTCCACTCCACTCAAGGACCACCTTCTCCATAAGGTCTTTCCTGAGCCCCCCTCACCTCATCTGTCCTAGGTCACCTTGTATCTGTTTTATATACGTCTATACATGTGCATGTTTTCTCTCCCATTGAAATTCAAGCTCCAGGAGGGCAGGGATTGTCTTGCTTTGTCTGGATCTCTAGCCTCTAGCAGAGGCTTCATTCCAGCCTTTTCTACTATCCCTCAGAAACTTCTTCATCCTATATGATCATTCCAGCCCTGGAATTCACCCTTGGCAGTACCCTCCCACCAAGGGCCTCTCCGTTTGATTGGATGGCTCCAAGAATCTCCTTTTGAGGAAGACTCCCAGGCCAGCTAGCTCTTCATTTGTCAAATCGCTGCTCAAGACTTCTCTAGGTCCCTGCACCCTGCACCTGATACAGACGGACAGGCACACAAACACACATTCAGCTTCCTTTTATATGTTGTCTAAACCCATAGGAATATAAGCTCCTTGAGGACAGGAATTGTTTTTCTTTTTGCTTGTATTTGTTTTGCCAGAGCTTAGCACAGTTCTGGTATACCAAAGGAGCTTAATAAATGCTTTACTATAATTGTTTACTCTAAGTGATTAATAATTGTTTGTTGGTTGAACTGTCTCTTTTCCTGCAATCTCTCTGCTACATAGTTAAAAAATAACCTTCCTAAAAGCAAAGGTCTGACCATGGTCATTCCCCTGCCCAAAAGTTTTCAGTAGGTATTTACTGCTTTAAGGATGAAAGATAAACATTTCAATTTAATGTTCTTTACAATTTGTATCCAATCGACTTTTCCAGAAATCTACTTTTCCTATTAACTCTCTACCACTCTCCCCTCTTCTTTTGCTCAGTGTTCCAACAAAGCTGAACCCATGAACTCATCATTTCATCTCCTGGTTTGTACAAGTGACTGTCATGGGAGCCTCCTTATCTTCTCTATGTGGGAAGATATATGACTGTGCTGAGACATATAATTCATATATCTGCTCATGTCCAACTCTTTGTGACCTCATGGACCACAGCATGCCAGGCCCTTCGATCCTCTACTGTCTCTTGAAGTCTGTCCTATCTCATGTGCATTGCTTCTATGACACTATCTATCCATCTCCTCCTGTGCCATCCCCTTTTCCTTTTGCCTTCAATATTTCCCAACATCAGGGTCTTTTCCAAAGAGTTCTGTCTTCTCATTATATGACCAAAGTATTCAAGTTTCAGCTTCAGCCTTCCAGTGAATAGTCTGAATTAATCTCTTTAAAGTGTACATAACAGGTGATAAATGTTTATTGAAGTTAATTGAATTCAATGCCCCAGGTCAGAGGTGAGGCAGCATGACCTCACAAATTAACAAAGATTATAAACCAGCTAAATTTAGGATTGCTCCAAGGGTTCCCCAAATACTCCAGTTCTGCTAGCTATATAGAATCTTAAGACACACAAGTGATATCATAATTTATATGAGGTTCAGACTATAAAGTCAGCCTGGAAAGTAAAAATCATATTTAATCAAAATTACCCTCTCTCCACAGGTCTTCAAAGTGAATAGCATCTAAATTGTTGGGACAATATAGAAAAAAAAAGTCAGTAAGCTGGATCCATATCTTCTATATAAAATCCATTCTGGATCTATTGGGCTGAGGGTAAAAAGTAGGACTTAGTACTACCTACAGTACAGCTGTTCCCTTTGTCTAATACCCAGCTGCTGCCCTTCTCTCCTGGTGTTCCCCTCTGCCCTCCTCCTCTCATCCCTGCCTTGAGCCTGAATTATTTATTTACATTATTATTCCTCCCCTCATCTCCTTTTATTGGCTGAGCAGTTGAATTCATATAAGTTAAATGTAAGAATGTTAATGACTCCATTGTATGTCTAGGAGTGACAATATGTTTTTCAGTCATATGCCAGCAATTTGTCAGCTGAAAGCCAATAGAAGAAAAGATCCCAAACTTGGGCAAAGCTTCCTTGAGTAAAAGATGCTCCCACAAAGAATGTCGGGCTTGACCTCTTTCCATGGACAAGGTGACAGGGGCTTGTATACTGGCAAATACAAGCCAATGCTGTCAAAAGAGCAGTTTAATGTATGAACAAAAATGTTTTTTCCCTGGATCTCACAGCACATCACTGGGCTGAAACTAACTGATATCTGACAGCTAATTGGGCATCTCTGCCTTCGTTGAATCAAATCATAAAATGTCACAGTCATTAAAGTAGGCATTGGCAGCAAAGGGCACTGTGAGTGATGCCTGAACTACCCTGTGTCTTTCCCTCCTTGGGAAATCAAAGTCCGTATACCTCATCTTGGTTTTTAATTTATGAAAAGAAAGTGTTCCCTGTCCATTTGAAAAGCTGCACTTTCAGCATCTATCATTTGAATCCATCTTTTGAAATACTGAAATTCAAAATAAATGAGAACTTATGATCCCAGGGATTTCCACGAATAGACAACTTCAAAAGTTCCTTTGAAAGTCAAGTCAACAAGCTGATGCCAGGCATTGTGCTAAGCACCAGGGATACAAAGAAAATAAAGAAACAAAAAAAAAATGCTCCCTGCCCTCAAGGAACTCACATTCTAATGGCTGAAACAACATGCAAATAACTATGTGCAAAGAAGATGTATACAGGACAAATTAGAGATTATCTCAGAGGCTAGGCACAAAGATTAAGGTTGATATCCTCCCTGAGAAAGGTTTTCAGTAGATATTTGGAACTTTAGAGACAAGAATCTCCAGCTAAATGTAAGAAACTTTTTTCAAAATGTACTCTTTGTCTTCCTTAATATTTTGGCTTTCCTCGTAGCTGGGAGTAGATTCAAACATTGGAATGTAATAATCAATCAACAAGCTTTTATTAAGCAATGACTACATGGCAGGCACTGCAGTAAACAGACACTGGGAATACAAAGACAAAGGGGCATTAGATGTTTTTCCAGAACTCAGAACACACTTTGGTATAATCGAGATTTGAAAATCAGAGTCCTAGAAGCTTTTTTCCTTGAAGGCTGGATTTGCATGACAGCTGGAACTCTGTGCTCCAGCCCTGCAGACTGCATGACTCTATTTTTTTTAAATGTCATGGTGCTGCTTCATAGTCAGAATAGCTGGCGTTTATAGAGCATTTTAAGAGGCTGACAAAGTGGGTTACAAATATTATCTCATTTGATGCTCGTGGCAATCACGAGAGGAGTGCTATTATTGTCATCATTTTACAGATGAGGAAACTGAGGCTGAGAGATTAAGTAATTTACTTAGGGTCACATAGCTAAGAACGTATCTGATGCCAGATTTGAACTCAAGTCTTCCTGACCCCAAGGTTGGCACTCTATCCATTGGGCCCCCTAACTGCCCGTGTTTCCTGACACTAAAAAAAAGCCAAAATTATTCTCATAAAATACCTTCTGGATTATATATACTTTCACAGTATTGTATGTGTGTGTATAGATATAGATACAGATATAGATATCAACATAGACATAGATATAGATATGTATGTGTATGTGTATGTATGTGTGTATGTATTTAATATATTTTATTCTTTCCCAATTACATGTTAAAACAATTTTTAATATTTGTTTTTTTGTTTATTTTGAGTTACAAATTCTATCCCACCCTCCCTCCCCCTTCCTTGAAACAGTAAGCAATCAGATATGTGTATGTGCCTATAGGTGTGTGTGCATGTATGTATACAATGCTGTAAAAATACATATAATACATTATTGCATAACATATAATACGTTATTTAGTATAGGTGTATGTGTATATGTATTTAATATATTTTATTTTTCCCCAATTATGTGTTAAAACAACTTTTAACATTTGTTTTTTATTTTGAGTTACAAATTCTATCCCTCCCTCCCCTCCCCTTTCCTTGAAACAGTAAGCAATCAGATATATGTATGTGCATATAGGTGTGTGTGCATGTATGTATACAATGCTGTGAAAATACATATAATATATTATTACATAATATGGAATACATTATTTAGTATACATGTGTTGCTGTGAAAATACATATAATATATAATAAATTATATAGTATGAATGTATCTAATACTGGGAAAATACATAGTACATTATTACAAAATATATTTTATAGTAGATATGTGCATATATTGCTATGAAAATACATATGATACATTTTTGCATAATATATAATACAGTGTATCGTGTGTATGTGTGTGTGTGTGTGTGTGTGTGTATGTGTGTGTGTGTACTCACATACTGAATTGTGTATTACATATTCAAATGATGACAGCCCTGGGCCTTAAACCAGCCAATCCAAATAAAATAAAAACAAAGCATGAAAGCCAAAAGCTGTAGGTTGCTTCTGCATAGGGTGTGCAAAGCTTTGCTGGTGCTCCAGAACTTGGGCTTTGTCCCAGGGTGTGGATGGGAACCCAGCCCAGCCCAGAGGTAATTATATAGAAAACATGACAAACATGTGAGTGTGGCCTAAAACCTGTATTAAACAGCACATGCCTTACAAATCTTGCACAAGATTTCAGTGCTGCCTCTCATAGCCAATATGATGTAATCTACTGTTATCCAAAAGACACACCAAAAAAAAAACTGTATGGGGAAAAAACAGGCATCAAACAGCTGCAGTTTTGTGGCCATCATTAAAAAAAGAAAAAAAAAGAAAACCATCTGGCCAAATGATCGAGGTGATAAGATGAGAGGGGTTCAACAATGAGTGGCAATGGCAGCTGGCCGTTGAAGAGTCCTGAGGCACCAAAAAGGACACCATAGAAGAGTCAGGAAACAGCCTCAGAGACACAAACTGGTGCTTGAGAAAACTTGGAGGAAGAGAAAGAAAGGCAGAATAAAAACCCAAGAGATAGCAAAAAGAATGGGGAAGGTACAGTATGGAGAGGGAGGGAAGGAGGAACCAAAGAAGATTAGGTAGATAGATAGATAGATAGATAGATAGATAGATAGATAGATAGATAG
>NW_020954599.1:15153418-15156782 GCF_900497805.2 Vombatus ursinus
TAGATAGATAGATAGATAGATAGATAGATAGATAGATAGATAGATAGATAGATAGATGGATGGATGGATAGATAGATAGATACAATGTGTGTGTATATATATGTACATCATATATTATATATTACATAAATAGTACTTTAGGAATGAAGAGAAGATTTTAGGAGCAGAGAAGGGATAGACAGATCTTATTACTAGGTAATTAGAGCTCAGAGGGAAACTTGGCCCCAAAGAACAAGGGATAAGACTAAAGATACTAGACATATATGTGTGACTCTAGGCAAATCATTTAATCTCTCTGGACCTTTGGTTACTCCTCAGTAAAATGAGGAGATTGGACCAGATGGCCCCTAAGGTTAGATGTAGGGATGAAAGGGATCTCATCCATTCTGATCTCCTAATTACACAGCTGATGAAACTGAGATTGAGAATGAATGGACTACTGAGCCTAAAATCAGGTCTTCAGAATTCAAATTTTGCCTCAGACACTTACTGGCTATGATCCTGGACAAGCCATTTAATGTATCTCAGCTTCCATTTCCTCTTTAACAAAACGTGATGTTAATACCTACCTCAAGGGAGTTTTGTGAAGATTGAGATAACGTGTTAAAGCACTTCACAAACCTTAAAGTATTATAAAAGTGTTAATTACTCTTAATCATATTCCCTGTATCCCACAAATAGTATGTGTCTGAAGCTGAATTAGAAACCAGGTCTTTTAGACTAAAAGTCTAGAACTCTACCCTGCCCTACCACACAGTTCTAAGTCTATGATCTTCTGACATGGAATAACTATGAGGAAATAACTATAAATCTTGAGTTTAAAGAGTTTGGTTTTAGAATCTGTCAAAATGGCAAAAATGATTTCATTTTTTCTGGTTAAGCATTTGGGCTGTTTATAAAAGATATTTCTTAAACCTGTCATTAGAAAGGGGCTTAATTACTGAGAAAAAAAGAACAAAAGCTAAAAATAATAATCACTTTAAAAACTAAGGCTCCCCAAACTGCCTTAAAACACCCTTCTGCATATTTCATATCTATCCCATTTGCTAATGGAAATTTTCCCAAGTCTAGCTGGGGTAATGATCAAATGTCAGGAATAATTATTTGTACCTTTTAAAATCTGTTGCAATGAACCCAAGATGGCCAGCTATAAATTGGCACTTTTATGAACTAAAACTTAAGTGAGTTTTTTTTAAGTTGAATTCTTAGAAAGACCTAGGTCAATCATGTTTTTGAAAAAAAAAATTAAATCACCCAACTCTCCATCCAACTGCTAAATCTTACTACAATCAAGCCCAGTGAAATAGTTAATCTTGGGATGTCTGAAATAAAGAACAAATATGTGGAGGTGGAAAATACTGAATGCTCTAGAAGATTTACTATATGTCAACAGTTGGAAGCCATGCCCTGACAGCATCTCAGACACTAGTGTTAAGCAATAGCACTAGCAGGAAAAGCAGATCTAAAAAGGTGGTAATCAGAACAGTATGGCAGTAGCAATCAGCCAGTAGCTGGTGATTGACAAGAGAGTGTTCAAAAGAGAAAGATTTGTGAGGCTCACAAACCATAATGGAATGGGGCTGACACATGAGATCTTGCATCTGGCTTATTTTTGGTTACTTTAACTCATTCAGAAACTCTATTAGTTAACCCTTCCCTGTAAGCCTGATTCTAGAATGAGGGTTTCCAGACAGGGAAAACACTGTTCTCCACTCCTCCGAAGCAATTTAGATTTCTGACAGAGGTATTTGGATTTTGCTACACGATAGTTTGTATTGCTGAGGAATTTGCATTACTGGTATGCAGATGATACAAATGATACTTTGGAATTAAAAATCTCTTTGGCTATCTGCTTGAATAGTGCTATCGTTTGAACTTGAGCATTAACACAACTCTGCAATATATTATTTCTTATGGTACACAGTTCCTAACTTCAACATGTATTGGTTTCATCATCATATTTATAAAACTTGCTAAACTGTTATAGATTCTTATCATGATAAAATTTAAATAAAAAGTCAAAGGAAGATCAGAAGAACCCTGAAATCATTAAAATTCATATTATTCTTGAATGTAAACATGTTGTACAATATAGAAAGATATGTAGAGAAAATATATAGAGAAAATAAAGAATATAGAGAAAACATTGAACTTCTGCTCAGGACATATAGGTTCCAATTCCAACTTACAACTTTACTAGTTGTACAATGTTGGACAAATCATTTTATCAATCAATCAATATTTCTTAACCACTTACTACATGTCAGGTACTGTGCTAAGGCTAGAGATACAAAAAGAGGCAAAAGACAGTCCCTGCCCTCAAGGAGCCTATAATCTAATGATTAATAACTACTCTTAGCCTTGGTTTCCTCATCTGTAAAATGTAGATAATTATATATGTACCATCTACTTCATCATCAGTCAACAAACTATACACCAGAAACAGGGTTTTTGTGAAGCAAGCTTTTGGTTAAAAAAAAACAAAACTAAACAAAACAAAAAAACTAAAGCACTATATAAATTTGAGCTATCATTTAATGCTACCACTTTAAGACAGCAATAAATGTAGAAGACACATCATAGATGCTCATTGAATAAATGAATGAAGGTAACAAGCTCTGTGAAATGTTTCTATCAGCCACTATGTAATGTTTTCCTTCCCATAATCCTTTATAGGATCGAATGAGATATTTGTAAAAAGTGCTTAACATAGAGCTTGATGCATAGTAGGTGCTACATAAATGCTTACTTCCTTCTCCCCTTTTTCATCCCTTCCTGCCCTCTACTTAGAAGAAGAGAACACTTTAGAACAAGCTCTCAGGCGAATACCCACTATCAGAGCCCGGACTCAATTATCCTAAAGTGACCTCTCTGATAGAGCGTCAGTTCAAATTTCCCTGCTACAGTCATAGAGACATATACGTGGGCTCCCCTGAACTCCTTGTTTGCTCATGATTAAATAAATATAGATATGGATATAGATGCTGATCTAACTCTTCAGATCATTCTTACCAGAAGAAATTCTAGAGTCATTCATGTCTGAGGTGAAGAAAAGGGCTAGGATCTGTACCAACAGAGGCATGAGAATAACGAGGTTCCATCACAAACAGTCTGCTTTCCAATTCATTTAAAAAGCATTATTTATTTCCTGTCTTCAAGAATGTATCAAGGGGCAGCTAGGTGGTGCAGTGGATAGAGCACCGGCTCGGGAGTTAGGAGAACCTGAGTTTAAACCTGATCTCAGACCAGACACTTGACACTTACTAGCTGTGTGACCCTGGGCAAGTCACTTAAGTCACATAATTGCCTCACCAGACAGAAAGAAAGAAAGAAAGAAAGAAAGAAAGAAAGAAAGAAAGAAAGA
>NW_020954599.1:15156792-15239292 GCF_900497805.2 Vombatus ursinus
AAAGAAAGAAAGAAAGAAAGAAAGAAAGAAAGAAAGAAAGAAAGAAAAAAAGAAAGGAAGAAAGAAAGAGAAAGAATGTATCAAGCATTGATACTGTAGGTGCTGTAGATACAAAGACAAAAATGAAATAATGTTCTCAAAGAGCTCATACTCTGTCCAAAGGTAACACAAATATATATATGTATATATATTCACACATATATACATATATATACAAATATATACAAACACACACATATATACACTTATACACACATGTATGTGTATGTTTGTATGTATATATTACATATGTGTGTCAATTATATATATATGTATACATATATACATATATATTTGTGCATTTGGTAAGGGTGCCAGCAACTGGAGAGGGGGACATCAGGCTAGATGACTAGGTAGGAAGTAGCACTTAATCTAAGCTGTGAAGGAAGCTACAGATGGAATCTGATCCCTGAAGGAAACAGAGATGAGTAGGGAGTACATTCCGAGCACAGCCGACAGCCTGTGCATGAAAAAGGAGATGAGAGATGGAATGTCACAGGTGGGGAACAGCAAATAGAGCACTTGGGCTGGAATGTAGAGTGGGTAAAGGAGAATATATGTGTACTAAGCCTAGAAATATAGGTGACAGTCAGATTGCAAAGGGCTCCAAATAGAGGTGTGTGCATTTTATTCTAGAGGCAATTATGAGCCACTGGAACACTTTGAGCAGGGGGATGGCATAGTTGGAATAGGTGCACCAGTTTGGCAGCTATGTGAAAAGTGGACTGGACAGGTCAGGAATAGAGGCGAGGGGATCAATTAGGAAGCTATCCAAGTCAGATAAAGGCCTCAACTGGGTGGTGGTCCTGTGAGTGGAGTGAAGGTGATGGAAACAAGAAATATTGTAAAGGTAAAATTCAAAAGACCTGGTGAATAATTGGATGTGAAAGTGGGAAGGGGGAAAAGTAAAGAGTCATACTCTGAGATTACATACCTTGTTGCCTGAAAGAATATGGTGGCTTTGTTGAAATACAGAAAGAAGATGGGAGCTTTCAAGGGAAAATAAAATGAATTGTTTTTAGAAATGTTGAGTTCAGGAAGCCTATGTGACATCCAGTTGAAAATGTCAAGTCAACAACCACTTATTAAGCACCTACTGTATACTCAATAATTTTATAAGCAAATTTCAAGAGCTGACTAACCTAATAGCAATCTAGCTTTGGACAAGCTCCAGAGAGGGGAAGATAAAACCCTCTGTCGACTTCCCCATCCTACATGACCAAAGGATGACCCTCAAACTTTAAAAAGTTGGACAATTTGGACTCCCCCATATACATACTGGTAGCAGTATCCCAAGAGCAGCAGTGACCTGAGAAAACACTAAATGCATTGAGGAAAAGATGATTTCAGGACTTCTAAAAGGAGCTCAGCTGAACTCTGTTCACACCACGGGGGAACTTCACCAGGATTCTACAGGCAGGGAAAAGGACTTGAACCCAACCAAGAGTTCCATCCACCCAAGCCCCATCACAATTTGTCTGCCACTGTCCGGCTCCAGTTTGACCAGGACCCTCCACAATGGATCTAGAGCTTTGTCACTAGCGCAAAGCCCAGTTGATCTATGACTGAATGAGTGCAAACTAGCCCACTTAGTTCACAATACTTACTGGCTGACCGTAGACATCAGAACATGTATCAACTTCCCATACCATTCACTCATCTACCCAGGCCATCTCACCATCTGTTTCCTGCTATCTGAGTTCCCACATCTCTACCTCCCCAGAACAAAACTTCCTTCCCTGGTCATATTTCCTCTCTATGTACTGTCTTCCCCTATTAGAATGTCAGCTCCTTTAGGACAGGAACTGTATTTTTTAATCTTTGTATCCCCAGTTCTGAGCCCAGTGTCTGGCAAATAGTAAGTGCTTAATAAATGCTTCTTCATTCATTTACTCATGTCCAATAAGCTGTTAGTGATGCAGGAGCCCAAAAGAGAAACTAGAGATGGCTATATAGATCTGGATGAGCCCACCGAGAGAATATGTGTACACTAATAGAGAGTTGGCAAGAAATGAATCCAGCAAAGAACACGGGGAAGTAAGATCACTACTGAGAAATCATGGTAGTTTGTGTTGCTGGGAAATTTACACAGACAGCTAGGAGAAAAATAGGAGTAGCAGGGTCCCAAAATTACAAGAAGAGAGTTTCCAGAAGAGAGTAGTCAACCAATGCAACAGAAAAGTCAAGAAGGATGAGATGAGGCCATCTTGTTTGGCAATTGAGAGGTCGTAAGTAACTTTAGAAAAGACAGCTTCCATTGACTGAGGAAGTCAGAAACCAAACTGCAAGAAGTTGAATAAGGAGAGGAAAGGAACTGGAAGCAACATGTGCAGATATCTTTTTTTTCCTCTGAAGAGTTTGGCTCTGAAAGAGAGGAAAGCCTCAGGAAATGGTTTGGCCAAGTTAAAGTTGTTGTTTTTTTTTTCATGAATGCAGAATATTCAGGCATGTTTCTAGGCAGCAGGAAAGGAGAGACTGAAAATTAGAAAGTGGGAGCTTGTGGAGTGAAGCTGCCAGAAGAGACAACATATGAATGGTACCTGAATGCTTTGGTTCTCCAAAGCAACCACTTCGTAGCACTACCACTCCCCACCAGTCTTGGGCAGTCACCAGTATCAGTTGGATTCTGTTTATTCTTTTTACCTATGCCATTTATTTCTTCCATAACCATTTAGACTACAATTTTTATTTCACTTTTCTCAGAGTCTGATTTTTTTTCTGTCACTTCAAATAGTCATATTAAACATGTTAAGAAAAATTTTAAGGCAATTTTAAAATCGAGAGTCAAGAGAATCTCAAATGCTAAAGGACCAGTGCTATGATAGAGCCTTCTTGAAATTGGACCTCCTTGAAATCTCTCAAAATCTTTCACTTCGGTTGAAAGCTCACTTTCCTTATAGAATAAAAGCAATGTGCTTTACTTATGAATTGCACAAAAATGATGCTCTGTTTTTGATGGTATCTGCCTACTGGCAGAAAAAGTTCAGGGTTAAAAGGGACCTCCTAATAAAAGTGGCTTCTGCCTCCAGACTGCCACCCCAGTGAAAAACCTCTAAGGTTATCTTAATTCTTTTAAGTTATTAACTTAAGAAACATGAACATTTCAATATGCAAAGAACATAAAAGACTGTATAAGAAACTGTGAAGTTCTGCTATGTCCAGTTTGGTAAGTGTTTATTCAATTTAATATAGGGATAGAGATCACAGAGACTTGTAATCTCATTGGTGCAAGGAGCACTTGGATACGGAAACTTTATCTACCAACACAGGTTGATATCTTCTCTGCAAGAGAATTGCCTAGAGCAATGAGAGGTTAAATGATTTGCCCATGGATACAGTCAGTGTACTTCAGAGGTTAAGTCTTGAACATAGTTATTCCTGACTCCAAGGAGAGTTTTATCCATTAAACCACTACTGTGTCTCAAATTTGACACCTTAGGAACAAAGCTGTCCAGTTTGTTGGTATCGCTTTCTGAAATTCTTGTTATTATTTTCTATGTATTTTTAATGTTTCCCCTTTTTATTATTAACAATACACACCACCTCCTCATTCCAAATATTGAAGTTCATCCTTGTAACAAATAAGTAGAATTGAATGAGATAAATCCATATATTGGCCATTTCTGAAAATGCCTCTCTCATTTTGAGTCTCTTGTCCATCACCTACACCAAAAGCGGGGGTGGGGGGGCGGTTCTTCCTTATCTGTATTCTAAGGTCAAGATTGATCAGCATGTGAGTGAAGTGAGCAAAACCAGGAGAACACTGTATAACAGCCACATTGTGTGATGACTAATATTGATAGACTTAACCCTTCTCAGCAATACAAGTTTTGAAAACATCTCCAAAGGCCTCATGATGGAAAATGCTATCCACATCCAGAGAAAGAACCATGGCTTTTGAATGCATATTGAAGCTCTGTGTTCCTCTTACTGGTGGTTCCTCCTATTGGTTCTAATTCTTAACTACAACATCACTAATGTGAAAATATGTTTAATAGGAATATATATGTATAGCCTATATCAGATTGTGCGCCATCTTGTGGAGGGAGATGGGGAGTGAGGGGGAGAAAAATTTAAAACTCAAAAGCTTATGGAAGTGATTGTTGATAATTCAAAATAAATTAATTAAAAGAAAAACAAAACTGATCAGCATGGGGATCAGAGTTCTGAAGTCTTTCAAAGTTGTTTTCCTTTATGTTACTGTCATCATCCTATATGGTTGTCTTCTGATTCTGCTCACTTCACTCCATATGAATTCATGCAAATTTTCTTAGGCTCCTCAGAATCCATCATATTAATCATTTCTTAGAGTGCAAGATTCTTTCATTATATTCAGGTAGTAATTTGCTCAATCGCTGCCTAAATTCATGAGAACTCCCTTATTTGCCTTCTTTGATACAATGATATTTGTGTACATATGGGACTTTTCCCTCTGTTTTTGATCTCTCTGGAGTATATGCCTAGTAAGTATTGTTGTGTCAAAGTGTCTTTGGGGTTATAATTCTAAATTGCTTTCCTTAATGATATTATTATGCTTCTCAAGGTCCATTTTCTCCAGGATGCTTTTCCTGGTCCCCCAAACCTCCCTCCCTACAGTTACTAACACCTTCTCCTTTCCCATTACCTTGCATCCACTCTTTACATATCCTATATGCACCTAGTTATTTGCATGTGGTTTTCCTCATTATAGAATGTGTGCTTGTTAAGGACAGAAACTGTGGGGTTTGCCTTTTGTTGTATCCTCAATGCTTAGCAAAGTTGGCACATAGTAAATGCTTAATAAAAGTTTATTGACTGATTAATTGACTGACTAATTGGTGAGACCACTTCATAGTTCTGTGCATTCAAGAGCTTGCTCATCCAAACCTTATACAACCATTACCACTTTTCTCTTTTGTTTTCTTTCCCAGTGTGAGGAGAGTGAGGTGAAACCTGAGGATCCCTAAACTCTTCAGGACCAACCATCTGACCTTGCATTTGATTCAAGAATATGGGAGGGAGACAGAGACAGAGAAAGACAGAGAGACACAGAGAGACAGAGAGAGAGAGACAGAGACAGAGACAGAGACAGAGAGACAGAGAGACAGAGAGAGAGACACAGAGAGAGAGATTCATTTCAACTCTCAGAACATTGGAAAACTGAAATTTCACTCTACCCTCCATGACTAAAAATATGAAAAATGGCCCAAAGGGGTTATAGAGCAACATTTTCACATAGCAACAATGTGAAAATATCACCCATTGCTGGCATAGATTTAGATTTTAGGTTCTCTGTGTAAAATTCCTGAAAGTCTTCCCTATTGCCCAAATCCAAAACAAATAGACTTGTAAGGAAGAGGAACCCCATGGAGATGACTACAGCCCTCAGAGTACTTATGTCTATGCCACTATTTAAAATTCAGTGAACTTTAAAATTAAACTTTCTCTTAATATTTAGAATAAATTTATATGCAGTCATCTGCCAATCTTTAGAATAAGTCAATATGAAAATGCAAGAAAGACAGTTAGACCAGAAGAAGCAAACACTGATTTGTGAGTGTGAATTCAAAAACTGCTCTACAAAATTGCTAAATCAACTTCTGATTTCACAGTCTTTCAAAAGCATTATGATGCTTTTTGTGCTGCATAGAAACCCAGCCTTGAAGTAATGTTGCATGCTTGACAGAAATTAAACGTTATTCATAATTTATATTACCTACTGTGTCACCCTACAGGATGGTTATTAATAATTCTTAGAACTCTTGCTTTATCTGCAGTTATATACTATAACTATATATGAGTCTTTCAAGGTCAGATGTGCTTTTAGTAAATATTTAACTCCCAAGTAGGCAAGTTGCATTCCAGGTTAAAAATAAACACATATAGCCTCAAGCCAGATTAAGATTTATTTTGTCAAATTTGAGCAAGACAGGATGGAGGGGGAGGGGAGAAAAGTGAGATGGGCTTTCATCAGATTACTTGTTGTAAGAAAATAAAAATAAACTTATTTGGGACTTGGAATATTTCTATATGACACAATTACTACCTTTAGGTAGACTCTTGAATTTAAAAGTCCGTTTCATTTTTTTCCATTTAGATTTTGAGAAAAAAAAAAACATTTGGGGCTTTACTTTTCCAGTCGCATCATACATTACTCCTTTTTGCTCCTACCACTCATTCAGCCAAATTGGCCTTTTTGCTGTTCCTCGATATACAATAATTGGCCTCCTTTCTCCATGCTTTTGCCTACACCGTCCTCAAAGCCTAATATGTTATCTCTCCTTTCTCTTGCCTCTCAGAATAAAGTTTCCCTTAAAACTTTTCTAATACCTTCTATATGAGATCTTTTTCTAACCCTCCCAGCTGCTAGTGTTTTCCCTCACAAAAAAAATTATCTTGTATTTATTTTGTATATAATTATATGCATTAATGTTATTTGTAGAATATAATGTTATTCGTAGAATGTTAATGGTAGAATATAAGCTCTTTGAGCACAAGGATTGTTTCATTACTGTCCTTGTAACTGCCATGCCTGGCACTTAGTAGCCACTTAATAATTGCTTAATTGATTGATTGAAAAAAATCATGCATGTGTAGCTTTTGGCCATATAGCAAAATGTTCTTAAATTCTACAGTAGGAAAATAGAGTTTCTTCCTTTCTTTTCAAATAGAATTTCTCTATTTTAAAAAGTCAACTAAAGGATGAAAATAAGTTTGAAATCACATGGGACAAGAGAGCAGAAAATGAAGAAACAAAGGAATGAACAAAAGAAAACAAACGTATTGTGTTGATGACATTTTAGGAAATTAAAGGAGTTAATAAGGCAATGCTAAATAATTTCCATTGTGAACTTAGTCCTTCTGGGGACCATCCATTTCAAGAAAAGGTCAATATTCCATTTGGGGAACAAAATAAATTGGACAGAAAAACAAAAGGTAGAGAGACCTTTCCTGATCCCTCCACTGCTATATAAGCCCACATCTTTCCAAACTGGTAGGACCCCTACTGGCACAGAAATCAACTTACCCTCTCCAAAACTACCTTGTGTTTACTTTGTATATATTTCATTTCTACTCAGATAGATAAATAGTTTTCCTTGATAGAATGTAAGTTCTCTGAGGTCAGTGATTCTTTCTTCTTTGTCTTTGTATCCCCAGTACCTGACTCATAGTAGACACCTTGTGTGGTGATTATTGGCACAAATAAATACATTTATTGAAAAGCTTTCTCTACTAAAGTCCTACTCTGATGTTTCATCATGGTGCAGAGATTACCCTGTTCTTGACTTCTGTAGTCCTATAAGTTTGGAAAGACATGGGCATGTATACTGTTAAAGAGCCAAACTAAATTCAGAAAAGCTCATCATAAGAGGATTGTTTAACAACTGATAAATTATTATGTGCACAATAACTCATGAAAGAAATCTACCTAAATGTGGAGTGGGTTGAGTTGTGTGTATGGTCATCACATGAGTAAAATCACAGATCCTTGAAGTACTGCAAAAATTAAACATTTCAGGATTTTCAAAAGATTTTCAATTATTAGAGGTTATAGTATCTAGTAAAAGGTGCGTAAAGCAAATTGAATGAGCAAGGTGGGGGAGGGGCAGGAGGAAGAGGGCAGTAGAAAGAGGGCAGTAGATAGAGTACCTGGCCTGGAGTCAGGAAGACTCACCTTCCTCGGTTCGAATCTGGCCTCAGACACTCACTAATTATGTGACCCTAGGCAAGTCACTTAACCCTGTCTGCCTCAGGTTTCTCACCTATAAAATGAACTGGAAAAGAAAATGACAAACCACTCCAGTATCTTTTCTAAGAAAACCCCAAATGAGGTCAGGAAGAGTTGGACACAAGTGAAAAATGACTGAACACCACCAACAACAAATTTAAATAATATATAATTTAGTATAAAAGTTTATACTCTATGAAACAGATACTTCATCAATTTGAAGGACTAACTGGGAACTAAGGTAGCATTCCTAAAGAAATATGGGTCAGTTTGAGATTTTTAATATAACTATTATGACCATTTGATTACATCCTCTTTATTGTAAGCTCACATTTATTGATTATTTACTTTCTAACTGTACTACATGCTTCATGTGTTATACACTTTGGAGAATAGATGGAACCCATCATCATGGAACTGATAATTCAAAAACAGAAGTAAGGCAGGAGTGCACAGATTAAATACACAATACCAAATAGCAACTGAACACACACACACACACACACACACACACACACACACACACCCCAAAAGCTAATGTTAGCAATAAGGAAAATCAACTAGCAAATTCAGGACTTAGAAGAATGACTCTCTAAGTGCAGTTTGGCAGATTCCTTGAGACACTTTCATGGTGTTACAAGGTCAAAATTATTTTCATAATAATACTAAGACATTTAATTCTTAATATGGTAAATAAATATTGATGGATATAATCCACATAAACACAAACTCTTTGGAGAATAGGGATCCTCAATCATTTTTAAGGGTGTAAAACAGTAGGTCTTGAGTGCAAAAAGTATGAGAATCATTGCCTTAGAGATAATTTTGTTCTTCTTCTTTCCAAGACTATAATTTGGAAGCAGGATATGTCCCTGCACTTATTCATCAAATCAGAAAAAAGCTGGACATAATGCTGACTAAAGAGATGTTCTAACCTTTCCAAGCATGGTATCCTTCCTATTCATTTCACTCAATTAGGCTTACATTGAAGATTCTCTCACAGGTGTTAATTAGAGACCAGTTTTACTTATACATTTTAGACAGAATGCAACAAATAATGTGAAATAAATGAGAGAACCCTGTTAGAATTAATAGCTCTAAAAATAAACACCTCAATTCAAAACAAAGATGATTTTTATTGCCAATTTATTTTTATAGCATAGAGCAGAGGGGCCACAGCACAGAGCAGAGTTATTGTTGTGACAGTGAATGCCATTTTAAAAAATCCTTCAAAAGTTATACCTCAAAGCCGCTTTGCATTTTGGATCAATCCAATTCCACAAGCATTGATTAAGCATCTATTACATGCCAGGTGAGTAACTGGAGACATAAATGACACATATTAAATTGTCCCTGTCCTCGAGGAACTCATATTCTCCTGCATGAAAAACAAGGCATATACAAATACAGAAATATAAAATGTATGCAGAGTAATTTTAGTACTGGAGGAGTTCTAACAACAAGGGGAAAGGAGTTCTAACAACAAGGAAAGGCTGCATGAAGGAGAGATTATGAAGCATATGCAGCCAGAATAGAAGCTAGATGTCCAAGACAGACCCTGGCTCTGGAGTTGGGAAGACCTCAGCTTAAATCTGGATTCAGATATTAGTAGCTGTGTGACCCTGGGCAAGTAACTTAAATGCTGTTTGCCTCAGTTTCCCCAACTGTACAATGGTAATAGTAATAGCACCTACCTTTAAGGTTTGTTGTGAGAATCAAATGAAATAATATTTGTAAAATACCTAGTACGGTACCTGGAATACAGTAGGTCCTTATTTCCTTCCTTTGATGGGTGCTTTGGAAAGGCTTTGAGTTGGGGCCTGGTGACAGATTAAGCCTGGCTGTCATCCTAAGGAGGCTTATTCCCAAAGGGCTGGCTATCAGACAATAAATAGCTGATTGGTTTGGGGCGCAGGAAATCATCAGACTCCTACTAAGGCATGCAAACTGTGATCTGCATTGGTAAAAGAAATGCCTGAAGGAGATAAGGAAAGTGAGGCCTCAAAAGTTTTCAGTGGCTTACCCAGGGTCATGCAACTTATCAAATATCTCAGGCAAGATTCAAACCCAGGTCTTCCTAACTCCAAGACCAGCATTCGAATTTGACTGAAATTACATGGTTCATATGGGCATTTTCAGTGGCTGTCCCCCATTCCTGGAAATTTCTCCCTTCTGTTCTCTGCTTTCTGGCATCCCTGGCCTCTCACCTAAAATCCTACCTTCTACAAGAAGCCTTTCCCAATCTTCTCCTTAATTTCAGTGCTTTTCCTCTGCGACTACTTCTGATTTTTACTGTGAATATTGTTTATACATAACTGTTTGCATGTTGCCTCTCTCATTGAACTGTGAACTCCCTGAGAAATGGGATTGTTTTTCCTTCCTTTCTACCCTCATTTTTTAGCACAGTTTCTGGCACACAGTAGGCACTGAATAAATTCTTGTTGATGACTCAACTTGTTTAACTAATTCAAATTTTCTGAGCACTATGAATAAAATAGGCTAACATTTATAGCTGACTTCATTCTCACAATATAAATAAATGTGAACCAAACATCTAGCAGAGTTTCTTGAAAAATCCCTTCTCTTCAACTAACTTCATGCAGGAGTCACAGAAATCCTTATCACTCCAGGGAGACAGAACCCTAAAAATGAGCCCCTGTGTCTGTGTGTGCATATGCATATGTGTGTGTTTTAAAGAATAGTATTTTAAAATGCTCTGAGAGTTATAAAGTTCCACCTGAGTAAAGCTAAATATTTTGTATGGAATCCTGGGAATGCTTAATAAATACTTATTGACAGACTGTAGGCTGTGTGATCTCTTGGTTTCTTATTATGTTGCTAACAAGCCTTGATTACTCTACCATCCTCAGCCTCCTCTCCCCTCTGATTGGAGGGCTGGAAGGTGGAGTGCCAAACTCTTCTCCATGCCTTCCTTTAAAGAGGGCAGAAACTGGACTCTCATTCATTCCATTTTGTGTCTGTTGCCTTGCCTGGTTTTAACTTCACAGAACAAGATGCTTCCACACTGGTTGGAAGGCAAGATCTTTCCATACTGGTTGCACCTGGTAACCCTTCCCTCCCCAACTCCCATACCACTTTCCTGCCGCCTTTTGTGTGGTCTCCCCCTTTAGACTGCAAGCTCATTGAGGGCAGATACTGTCCTTTTCATTAATGGTATCACCAACACAGTAGCTGGCACATAATAAGCATTTAATAAATGTTGATTGGATTGGATTATTCATCATTGATTTAGCAACAGGGAGCGGTGAGGAGGGGGAAGAAACAAAGCCAGGAAGGAAGGAAGTATTGATTGAGTGTCTACTATGTGCCCGAATGATAAAAGAAGTGTTACATTTTTATCATCTTGGATGATGAAAGACAAACAGCCAAAAAAAAAAAGTTAAGTCCCTGAAAGTAAAACACTGTCATGAAAAAAAAAAAACAACTTAATGTCAGAAAATAAAATTCTTAATGACAGTATTCCTTCCTAGTGGCATTTAAATAGGCAGACATCCTTAAAAGTAAGATTCCTTTTAAGATGGTCACATCAAACAAGAAATCAAGAAAAAAATAATGTAATTGTTCACTGCCAGGGAGGGGCGGGGAGTTGCGAATTTGGACCGCAAACTCCAGATAGACGAACCTCATCCATGTTTATAAAAAGTTGGGTGAGTTTGCCACTTCTTAGCTAGTAAACCTACTCACAAGCAATAGGGCTGCCATTACTCACAAAACAGATCTGCACTCATAATCTAGCTTCTGTAAGAGGATGTTATAAAGCAATCTTGCATGGAAGCCTAATATGTAATACTGATTAAGAAGTCCTGTGAGCATTCTTGCATACTCATTATGGTGCATATTTGTGCATTTAACAGCTTTAGCAAGGAACAAAGGGTCCAACATAGCAGGCATTTATAAATAAATACCTTTCGATCTGGAAGAATGAGAGGAAACATGGTACAGGTAGGGTAGACGGACCTGGGTTCAAGACCTGCTTCCAACACACTCTGGCTGTAGGCATGTCCCTTAACTTCCCAGTCACTTAACCTTAACTCTAACTAGGCAACTCTCTAAGTCTTATAGAATAAACATAAGTCACAGAAAAGGTTTTCATTATAAGAGGAAGTTACTCATCCAGGAGTTTCCTACACCAATATAGGTCCAGTCATCCCTATTGCTCTCTCTATATTCACAGTGTATTCTACTGTAAAGAATATTGACTTAGAAGGTCAAAATGAGTACTTGTTGTGATCCCACATAGGGTCACAAAAAATTTGGCAACAGTAAAAGGTTTCTGAACATGCAACAACCAAAAATTAATTGAAAATCAAACACATAATGAATCTGAGGTGTTTCTGGCAGCACTTGCCCATGTCACATTGAAAGCTTCACTGCAGCCTTGGTTCTAAACACAAAGTATGCACACTTTGCACAGTGCATGCCCTCAAGCCTGCAAGAGCAGGGTGTGCAACAAACCTCAGGAGCAGGAGATACTTCAGGCCTCCCTGAAGGTTGTGAATTCAGATCCTTCTGACACACATCACTCAAAACTCACTGAAGAAAAGAGAATGAACATGAACGTCTCCATTTAGAATCCTGGAAAGAAGGCAAAACTCTGAAAATACTGGAGACCTCAGGTTGATATACCATGTAAGAATCTGATTTCTGTGTGTGGTAACCAAGCTTCATTTAGGCACCCATCTCTTCCTATTACCTTCTTTTGCTGTGTTGTTTGGGAATCTGGGAATCTAGGCTGTATCCCTAACTCTGGTCAGTTTTCCTAAAGATTTAAGCATATTCATAAGGGTAAGGATCAACTGAAGAGTATGGATGGCTTCAGTCCCTTAATTGATACTACATCCTGTCTAGAATGTATTCCTCCGCCATCACTGCGTTTTAAAATTCAACATCCATTTCTAATACTACCTTCTCCAAAAAACCTTCCCTATCATAGAGGTAGCTAGGTGGCACCATAGTGCACAGAGCACTGTATCTGGCTGGAGTCAGCAAGACCTGAGCTCAAATCCAACCTCAGACAGTTACTATGGTTGTGTGAACCTGGACAAGTCACTTAACCTCTGTTTTGCCTCAGTTTCATCAACTGGAAAATAGGGATACTAACAGCATCTACCTCTTAGGGTTGAGAAGGAAAAATAAGACATTATTTCTAAAACACTTGGCATTGTGCCTGGTACACAATAAGGTGTTTAGGTGTTTAATAAATGTTTATTTTCTTTATTCCTTCCTACCACCACAGCCAAAAATAGAAAGCCTGAAGTCAGAAAGACCTGGATTCAATTTCCACTTTTTTCACATACTCTATCTCCTTTGCTGGACCTCCCAAAGCATTTGATATGTCTATCATGGGCTTAAGTTTCATTTTGGTTTTTTATTATCTATGTATAAGTCTTATTTGTAATATTTAGACTGTAAGTTCTCTGAGGACAAGGATGAAGTTGTATTTCACTTTGTGTCTCTCTCAACACCTAGCCTAGGCCCTTGGAGACTGTTGATTATTAATAAATGGCTTGAAAGAATGGATGTATATTCTTCATTTCCACGTTGCTTTAAATCCTATGCTAGGCAGATACACTCACTTCCTTAGCTCCCTACACAGCGTTTTTGTGATTTTTCTATTATGATTTTTTTATTACATTGGACAGCTAGGTTACCTAATAAATTCCACTGTTATTATTACATTCAAAGAGGAAAATTTCAGATGCATTGGCCAGGATTTGCTGGTCCATTATTATGACTATATCCTAGTACATTTTTTACTAATTATATGCTAAAATATTTTTAGGCTAGTATTTATAGTATTGTTTTAATCACTTGATTTACCCACATTTTAAAAGTAATTGCTGGTATACAGTCACCAACAAACCATTATTATTATGTAATATTATAGGACATTTATGCTCTTGGGAACTCCTAAATTGCTGAAATTATATAGTGATTGTATTAAGTATATAATTTCCTGCCTATAATATGCACTCCCTCCTTATAATCTGCTCTAATGAAATAGCATAGGAAATTATTGGTCTTCTGTAATGTATCCTATACTGTGGCTTTTAGATACATTTTTTTTAGTTTGGTGTTAAAGAGGAAGAAGAAATAAATTAGAGGACAGAGAAGTCTATTCACATGAAACTCAGAGATAAGGGGAGAGAACACTGGGGGTCAAGACCAATAGGGGCAGCAAAGTAAGAAATATACTACATTCTGTAAAATGGAGATAGCAACACTGTTAACTAGAGGACTAAGCCAGAGATGCTCAAACACAATTGAGAAAGTCCAGTTGTATTCAGCCATATGCTGAGTAATTCATTGTTTTCACTTCTTTTTTTTTTTTTAAGGCAATTGGGGTTAAGTGACTTGCCCAGGATCACACAGCTAATAAGTGTCAAGTGTTCAGTCCGAGGCCGTTTCACTTCTTTCCAGGGCTCTATCTGCTGCTGGTCTCTTTCCCTACTGTGATCCTTCTTTTCAGTGTCTCTGTTACATGGCTGCTATGCTTGGTTGGTCTGCATAACTAAAGGGCTATCTTACAGGTGAGAGAGTCTCAAAAATCATCTTCCGATGGGTCTGGCTGGCTCCAGGCTTGGGCATTCATGGATGGTGTAGAAATTATAAGAGTTTTAGAATCCTGATATAAACGCCAGGATGAAAAAGTATCAATGGGAAACAAAGGGGCAAAAAGCATGTGATGGGAAAGAACATGCCAATGTGATTTGATGGGTTTGTGTTTTTTTAAACTATGGGTTTTAGTGAAATTTAATGGTTAGTTTAAGTTCAGGCTAGTTGAAATTTTCGATTTTTCTCCTTCATATATTTCTGCTTTTAACAGACAGAAGAAAGTCAATGCTGGTGCCTTCTCTCTGAGATTATCTCTAATTTATCCTGCATACATTTTTTTGCTACTTAGTTGTTTGCAAGTCATCTCCATGATTCACATGTAAGATTCTAGAGGGCAGAGATTGTTTTTCCTTTTCATTATATTCCCAACAGTTACCACAGTACCTGACATACAATATATGCTTCATAAATGTTTGCTGACTTGACTTGACCTATCTGCCTCACAGAGTTGTCTAAAGCTATCATTAGGGTCTATATCACAAAACCAAATCTTACAATCAGGTTCTTTTAGAAATTCAGTAACTTAGGATGGATAGACTGGACATAGAAAAATGTATTCTAGACGGAAAGACCATTGTAAAGGGAGGACAGGGTCCTTGGAGGAGTGGAATAAAGGATGTCATCCAAAAAAAAGTATGACTGTAAAAAAGGTGGTGGACTGGTCACCTAGCAAGGATTAGCAAAAAAAAAAAAAAGCAAAAAAAAAACAAAAAAAAAAAAACCCTGATAGTTCACTGCTGTCAATGAAATGTCAGAAGAACGTAAGCAAAGGTCCCAGACCATTTTGTTGACTCCTTATAATAAACTTCTCTGAAAACACAGATGAGCAGGATGGGCAGAAAAAATAGACATGGTTGGGTTAGGGTCTCTCTGTGTCATTGGAGGAAATACCCAAATCAATGACATAATGGGTCCATTTTTTATTGATTTAGTAGAATAAGAATTTTCAGGTAAGGTGTGTCTTACGGTAGGTCCAAATTTTACAAGACTTCATGAAAGATACAATTACAGATATTACTTTGTGTAATAACCTGTTAAGAGGTAGTATCAAATGAGGCATCAGAGAGATGTATAATCACCAAAGGTTGGCTTTTGATTTGACATAACCTCTAATTATAGCTGCAGTAATGGAGGATGGGGTGAGAAATGGCTAACCTCGCCTGTTTTTTCTCTACTTTAGCAAAATCTCTTGGTTTTAAAAATAACTATCTTCATTAATTTTAATGGCTAATTATGCAGGTAGTGATGTTGTATCTAAAGTAGATGTTATAATGTTATCACCCCGGGTTTTCTGAATACAATTTCTTCATAACAAAAAAAAAATCTTAATTGAGGCAGACAGGGAATGTGTTTTAGCAGTTTTGTAAAGAGACAACTAAATTGTTGCTATTGCTGAGGCTGTATACTGTTCTTTCTGAATGACATTAAGAAACTGTTTTGGAGAAAAGAGAGGATGGACATGGGCTGGGGTGGCGACATCCTTGGATTAAAATATATTTCTCTGAAACCAGAAGCCCGGTGTGTTATGCTTGAAGACCTATTGCCTATCCATTCCGCAAACACCATGCAAAGAATCAAGCTAAAGGGGGGAGGGGGAGGGAAAGGAAAGGAGAGGAGGGAATGGAACAGAGAGAGAAAGAAAGAGAGATAGAGAGAGACAGACAGAGAGAGAGAGAGACTGGCAGAAAAGAAAGTACAACTTGGAAAAACCTTTGACTACTTATAAGCCTCTTTAATGTTTTAGAGACAGAAATGGACAGGAACTTCAGATAAATTCATAAATTCATATGTGGATGGACATGCACACACCCAACACAATTTACATGTGTCTGACCATATGTCATGACCATGAACTTAGGAATTGTGTGCAACTGTCCTTATTAACAAATTAATTCAGAATCCATTTGTGAAGTAGAAGGTGGCTTTTCGCTGCTGTTAATGGATATGCATAATACACTTATGGGAATATAAGGTTCCTTAAGAAATTCACTGGTTTGCAGATACAGAGTTGGAGAGACCTTGCAAAAGTTCCCAAATTTATTTGCCCTACCTCCTCCTTTTAAAAAACAAATTATTCAGCACCCCCTGGAAATCTACTTTCTTTAATCCTTCAATGGTTTGTTGTTGTGTTGTTTTTTTTTTATTTGCATCATTTCAAAAAAAAATACCATACCCCAGATCATTCCAGTGCCCCCCAGGGAGGGCATCACCCACTTTGAGAACCTATGTGAGGATACTGAGTCCAACCTTTCATTTTACAGATGAGAAAACTGAGGCTCAGAGAAATTAAATAGTTTTTACATAGTCATAGAGCAACGAAGTGTAAAAGGACAGATTTGAGGCCAAAGTTTCTTGACTTCAAGTCCAATTCTTGAACCAGATTGCCTAATCAGCTTTCACTAATATGGAATCAAGTCCTTTGACTTCAGATCCATGGTAGAAATAATAGATGTAACATGAAAATATAAGCTTTTTTTAAAAAATAGTTTGTGCTTTCCATCAACTGCCTGAAATTAAAGGTGAGAAAGGTAATACTTTACAATCAAATTGGATTGCCATATTTGAATAATAACATTATTTATTAGCACTGTTTGCTTTTCATTGCTCTCTAGGATGCATATAAGCAGTCTAAATGTTAAGACTTGGACAAACTACTCATTATAGATGAGATCAAACTTGGAGATGGTGGAAGGATGCTCATTTGGGTGTAACGAAACATAGCAGTAATATTGTTCAACCAGTGTTAGAGAAGAGAGTGTGATATGAGCACATTGTTCAACAGTCTAACTCTCTTCATTAGCTTTGATGATTAAGATCTGATGTTTCCTGTTTTAACAGGGTATAGAAGCTCCATGGAAAAATTGATGCAGAAATGCTGTATTTAATCAAGAGAAATGGACTATATTTAGCATGATGTTTAATGAGGTAACTGGGATTTACCTGGCTCTGAAACTTTGCAAAATGCTCACAAATAGTCTGTCCTTTAGCCTAAAGAGTAGACACTGGAACAATAAGCCTTATTTGACTTCAGGTTGTTTATTCTGTGGTAAAATGGAAAAATAAATGTCTTAACTCCATCCACCAAGGTTGAAAAAAAAATTGAAGAAAAATCTCTTGGAAGACTAAGGAAAGGTGAATAGTGAGACTTGATCCCATCACCTTCTTTCCCAACCAGACAATCACTTTTAAAAGTTAAATGCACTAATGTTACAGCTGTCTGACATCTTGATAGGTATCTTTTACTTAAAACTTCTCCCTTCTCTTAAAGAAACCCAAACCCTGGCGTCCTGAAATAAAAAGCACATGGCTAATTCATCAATGACAGTGTCACTCAGGAAACATTTCTGATGTGGTTTGTGCTACAATGATGAGAAAACAATAAACTGTGAAAAATGTCACTCCTTGAAAATTAACTGGCTGTTGGTCAGCAGATAAAACCTTTGTAACAGCTGTGGCATCATGACTTTGATGAATTGGGCTTTCCTCCCCCCCTTTTCTAGAAACTTTCAGAAGAAAGACACCCCCCCCCCCCCCCGCTGAAATGAATCTATTTATTCAGTCACACCCCACCCAACAACAATCTGTTTTGTTTTGCTTTTACTCAACTCTTTGGTATATTTTGCTTTTACTTTAAATGTATTTTGTTTTATCCTTCTGTGTTGGTTACTAGCCTCAATTTCCTTCCCTCTAAAATATCAGGGTTGGATTAAATACTTTCCTAAGATCCTTTCCACTTCTGAAAATCCTATGTTTCTAGGATTTCTGGATCAGACTTGGAACATTTTATTTGAACATAGGCTCTCAGGGAAGGGGAAGAAATCCATTTTTCTCAAACCAATTGGAACGTCCAACTCCTTGATCTTCCAGTGTCAAACCAACTACAGAATCAACATTCAGGTGTATTCTTCTGGAGTGCTATTTCCACAAAGGATGGAAAGAAATCAAAAGCGCAAAAGTGAAAGGTTAAAATTGGCCCAAATTGACACTTTCAGGATCTTATACCTACATTTTCCCATATACTTAGGCAAGAAGATTGTATTTTGTACATCCATTTCTGTTCACATCACTGGACTTTATATGATTCCCTTGCTAGATTCAGCTAAATACGATTTAGTTATTCCTTGATTACAATTTAAGAACAAACCAACAGGCTGAGTTACTTGGGATCCAAAGATTAATTTGAGCGGCAAAGCAACTCTCAAGGTCATCTACCAAGGCATAGAAGGATGATGTACTACATTGCTGGAAAGAGTAACCACCCCAACAAAAATCAGACATCTTTGAAATGAATATCAACAAATCCTATGTTGCCAACACAGGATAAAACGTGGTGATACCAGGTTTATATTGAATTGACCAAGCCAGGGACAGGAATTATGATTTTTACTGGTATGAAGAACTTCAAGATGAAGTACCTCTGTCAATACAGGGCAGCAACTCCTTTACAGTAGATAGTCTTAGGGAGCAGTGAGAGGTTAAGTGACTTGCCCAGTGGGACTTAAACCCAGGTCTTTCTGGAGTCCAGGAAGGCTATCTTCTACATCACACGTCTCTTAGACTGAATAAGAGGACATAAATAGGAATTCAGTGGCTCCCCTTTTTCAACATCTCCTGTTCCTCATCTAAGCAATGCTTGCAACATGATTTGAATATAGGGCCACCTGTTGGAGCTACTCACTGACCGACAAGCAGAATGTAACAAAGAAATAATTCTTCCTTGACAAAAATGTTATTTTCGGTTCTAAAAGAAACACCATTTCATAAACCACCCCCTTGACTGTTATCAAAACTCTCTTTCCAGAAGGAATGCCTATTAGTGAGTCTGTGAAATCTAATTTATTGACCATGGAATAAAGGACCATAAATCACAGCAAGTGCTCAAGAGGATTCCTTAATGTCTTTTTTCCATGGTAGGTTACATGTTAGTAATTACCACGATTTAAAGTGGAAGATGACATTACACTGTGCCTTTGGTTTTGCTGCTACTGAAAACATACTGTATTATCTTGCTGCCTTCGCTAGGGCAGACACTCAATAAATATTTGCTATATGAATGAATGAATGAATGAATGAATGAATGAATGAACCCTCAGCTCTAACTCCTGAAAAATAACTTGTGAAAATTAATGGCTTTAAAGAAAGGACTTACTTTTCATTATAAATCTCATCATTGTGAGTGGGAAGACACTTTGGAATGCTGGTTAATTTATCTTGAAGTTTTGTTTAGACAAGACATACTCATATTTATAATTTCTATAGAGTTTGTTCTAAATTATGACACTAGATGGAAAAGGTTGTTGTTTTTCCCGTGTGTAGACATATAGATATAGACATTGATATAGATATAGATATAGATATATATACATATATGCCCAAATAGTGTGAAAGTAATATAAGCTGGTCAGTATTCTTAAATTCTTTCTTTACAAATTAGCAATATCAAACTCAGAATATAACAAATGAATAATTGCTTTTTTTTTAAATGCGGAGCAAAAATTATGCTATGATAGATAATTAAATTGGACCCTTATCTTATTGAACCCCTATTTTATTTTATTTCAACCAGTATTAATCAATTTGATATGATTCCAAAGGGGTGGTGATTATAATCAGAGCTAAGAAGGATTTGTAAATTGTAAATTCACCAAGCTTAATCATAGGAAGCTAACTAGAGGACCTCCACCTTTGTTTTTCTTTGTTATGGTGATCAAGCCCAGGGTGCTGGAGGTGATTCAATTAGATGGAAAGCCCCCCAGCTATTTTTGTTGACCCTCTATCCCTAGTCATCTTTCTATTATCCAAGGGGGTGGGGAGATGAGTATGAGCACATGGCTAATGAATGACCCTGATTGCTGAACTGTGACTTGCCCTTCTAATGGCCTGTCAGCCCATGTAGATAGATGTTTTGACACTGGCTCATCAGTCCAACCCCATGAGCCTCCTGAAAGGTCAAGGTAGGTCTGTTAAGGTCTGCTCACTAGCCTGTTTGTCAACCAGTGGGATTCTGTATTTTGAATAGACCCTCCTAGAAGTTTCCATAAGGCCTTCCATGGCAAGGTAAGGTCTATCAACCAATAAGATTCTGTATTTTTGGTCAGCCTCATATGTATTGTCCAGGTATCAAGCACTATAAAACTAAGGCCCTGGAGGAAGTGGTCATCTCAGATTATGAGGAAGATCTGAGGTCCACTTCACTAAAGGGAACCATGGACCCTTTGATAAAGTGCCATTGGCTCAGAGCTCTGCCTCAGTGTTGGGTTGGTTTTTTTTTTTTTGTTTGATTGTTTTGTTTTCTTGCAGACTGGACAATTTTGAAAATCCCCACATAAGACAGGAGAAGAGAACACTGAATAAAATGAAGAATCAACTAAGCACATAAACGACATTCCTTTATAATCATTAATACTTATATAAGAGCTAAATTCTTAATTAATTAAAGCCATAATTCTAATATCTAATGAAATATACTCTCATTTCTTTAATCAAATTTCAAGATGCAAAACAATAGATATGTAAAAGTTGGTTTGTTTGTTTGTTTGTTTGTTTTTTTGTTCATGCCCACTCAATAGAATGTGTTAAGTGTGGATGATGAATCGGAGAATCATAGATTTAGAGCAAACTAGTTTAGATATAATTTGGTTGACTTTACCACTATCCAAAGGGCAGCTAGATGGCACAGTGAACTGAGAGCTGGGCCTGGAGTCAGGAAGACCTAAGTTCAAATCTAGCCTCAGATACTTATTAGCTGTGTGACACTGAGCAAGTCACTTAAGCCTGTTTGCCTCAGTTTTCTCATCTGTAAAATGAGCTGGAGAAGGAAATGACAAACCATTGCAATATCTTGGCTAAGAAAACCCCAAAAGAGGAAAGGATGAGCCTGACAGGATTGAAAAAAGGACTAAACAATAATTACCCCTCCCCACCCCTTCTTTGTTTTGCTGATGAGGGATTAAATTCACACAATGGAGATCTCACTTTCTATACTCAAGGGTGAAGTTACAGCAATTTTAGACTTACTTATAATATGCAAAGTAAGGAGTAGGAATGAAGAAGTTCAGATAACTGAGGCAGAAAATAGAAAGAGGAATTACTTAAGGCAGCAGTTCTCAAACTTTTCTGTCTCAGGAGCTCCTTCACAACTTTTAAAAATTATTAAGGACCGCCTCCCCCCAAAGAACTTTTGCTTATTTTGGTTATAGCTATCAATATCAAACACATTAGAAATTAAAATGTCTGTTCACAACTTTTAAAAATTATTAAGGACCACCCCCCTCCCCCCCAAAGAACTTTTGCTTATTTTGGTTATAGCTATCAATATCAAACACATTAGAAATTAAAATGTCTGTATTATTATGAAAATAGTTTTGACCTCATGGACCCCCTGAAAGGGTCTCAGGTACCCCAGGACCACCCTTGGAGAACCAGTGATTTTAATACTTGTTATCGAGGTATAGAGAAAGTATTGGCTCATGGACCAGTTACCAGCTATGGAAAACCATAGCCTAATCAATTCCACTGCTACACACACACACACACGTACTTATTCTTTGGCGTTGATGAGCAGTCTAAATGGAAGGCTACATATGATGAAAGATGTACATTTAGCTCATACAACAGAAAGGCAATAAAATTACGCTGGGTGCCTGTAAGGACTCTTAACTCACTCTTTCCATGTTTACTCTCACCTGTGAAAAGCCCTGAAATTGTGTACCAATTGCTTGTTAACAATGCTTTTTCTGAAAGGAAGCAAGATGCAACAATTCCCACAAATTTGAATCAAGAGACAGAGTATTATGTCTACTTCAGTTGAATGAAACTATACATCTGAACATAAAACAGTGTCTCCATCCTGGGACTAAAGCATGTCTTTCATGTACTCTATAAAAGTCCATGTATTTTGGCCAGCTCAGGTCTCCTGAGTGAGTATAATTCTATTCTCAGAAGAATGCTCTAATGCAGATGTCACTACCAGAAGTTTTTAGAAGGACGTCTACGGCATGATCACACATAAGGTAAAAATTGTCCTTTAGAGCTGTAATTCTGAGGTTAAGATTCCACTATGTTTGTGAAATGTACCTTTGCAGAATTATATCACTGACACAGAATTTATTATTTATTTCCTAATAAGAAGAAATAAAAAGTTGGCCCAAAGGATGGTGTGGCTATTAACTTTTCCCATTCAGTATATTCCTGATAATATGTGATGATGAATAACTTGAGATCTGGAAGGAGGAGGCTGGGAGAGGAGATGGCAGACACCCTGCCCAGTTGCCCAACTACGAGTACAGATAGCAAAGGATAATGAGTAAAGGTGATGGTCCTTGAGTCCATGTTATATGAAGATTAGTTGAAGGAAATGGCTGTGTTTAACCTGGAAAAGACTCAGGAGGCCCATGAGAGCTGTTTTCAAATATCTGAAGGGTTGTGAAAAAGGGACTAGATTTGTTCTCTTGGGCTCAGAGTGCGGAAGCAGGAAGAATAGGTGAGAGTCCCAAAGAGGCAAATTTAGATTCATTATCAAGAGAAACTTTTTGAAAGTTAGAGTTGTACAAAAATGGAATGGACGGCCTTGGAGGGCTTCAAGTTGACATTCAATGATCTCTTCTTGGGTACAAAATAGTAGGAATTTGTTTTGTGTATGAGCTGGACTAGATGACTGCTGAATTTCTTTCCTAATGGTATGATTTTATAACATTTCTATAATCATACTCTCTCAATCCATTTCTTTGTAAGACAACTTGGTGAAGTTGTGGAGGGAGCCCATAGTCATGAAACAATACAAATAATAGAACTATGAAGAAATTAAGCCTTGTCATGAGCATTATGTTTTAACTAATTATGCTGACTGCCAAGTGGATATCTTCAACAATTCATCATATAGTCATAGGATCATAGCTTTAAAGCTTGAAGGGAGACTTTAGAAGTTATTTAGTCTAATTCACCCACTATACAGAGAAGGAACTGAGGCCCAAAATTGTTTCCAAGACTAAAATTGTAGACTCTATGACTTTTTTTAGCCAACAGATTATTTGCAACTCAAACAATGCTGCAGAGGTAAGAAAAAAATAGAACTCCAAGTCCTAAAAACTGGGGCCATCCACATGAAGGTTAACTACTCTTAGGATAAAGATGAAGGCAGGTGGAAGAAAAAAAAAAAAGATAAACTATGACCAGATTTTAGAATGCGACAAAGGGCTGATTGAATGTACTATTAGAGACTAATTAAAGTTACTGAAGAACATTTTGGGAGAAGCAGAAATAATTTTAACTCTACAATTTGAGGTCCTTACTTAACCTCAAATATGAAAGTATTTAGTAATTGAAGAAAGGGAATGAATTTCCCTCATAGTCCAGAACCTAATTCAAATTAAGACCATTAGTTAATTTGGACAAAGTACTGGTCAACCTTGTAAAATATGCAGAATCAGAAATGAACTAGGGGCTACCATTTGTCCAATAGTCACAGGAATTTGACATAATTACTTAGGAAGAACAAAGAAATTGAGCCCTTCTATGTAATTACTATGTAGCTGAAGAATATTAAATGTTTTAACTGCTCATGAGAGAATAACATGACCTTTGAATCACTTGTGTTCTATTTGAAATGTCACAAAAATCTTTCCATCAAGTCCCTTCAGGATGCCAATGATTTTCAACATGGCTTTCTTGATATGTCTTCCCGAGTCTATTTTTTCCTAAGTCTATGATTTCCACAATGAGTATGCCCTTGGGATATTCCTAGTATCATATTCATAATATTTCTTAGTAAGCATCCTTAGTGTTTTTGAACACTGGGCAGTACTTATCCACCACAATGCATACTGGTATTATGGAAGTCATGGGATTTAGAGGGTAGTTTAGTTAGATTATGGATCCAAGGAAGGGAGAGACAGCTGCTTATAAAGAATTTATGCAGTTATAATTTACTAGCATCAAAACAAATGATAAAAATCAAGGGCTTTTGCCAGGCTCTGATATAGTCACTTGGGTTGCTTAATAATGATTTTCAAACATACCATGACACCCATAAAGTTCAACAAGGAGATAGCTAGCTTTGACTAAGCAGCCATGAGTGGGCCACAAACAAGGGGGCTTACACCATTCCATACTCAGAAGCAATCAAAGGTAGCTGATGTTCTTTACAAATGCACCAGCCTAGGGTCAATGAATCTTCATGTACTCATTAAGACAGAAGTAAATCAGATAAGAATGCCCAAACAGGTTGGTCATTCCTTTGGTTACTGCCTATGGACACAACAGTCACCCTGCATATTTCTGCATTACACATATTTACTCAGACCCCTTGGGGAAAGGGCCACATCTGCACAGACTGACTCAAGATGCATGAGAGGCTGTGCTATGTAAGAAACAGTAAATTTCATGGATTTGCTGCTCCCATCTCCTGAAACTCTAGCCTAATCCTGTCATCATAGACCCAAACAGGAGTAAGCAGTCATTCTGATAAAGTCCCTAGTTCTACCTGCCTTATTTCTGATCAAAGAAGAAACCAATGAATAAGAACAATAGTTGTATCTAATGTCTGTCCTACTAGCCCTCTTATAATACGGTTTCTGCTAGAATTCAATCATCCTTCTGGGCCTTCAATCTATCCACGATCATTTCTTGTAAAAATGAGTGCAAGAGAATTTGAACTAATTCGTTTGGAAGAACAAGGAAATCTTTTCATATTGACTACCTCATTTATCCTCTGTTTTTCCTGTAAAATAATGACAAGGATAGTAGTAATTTTTTAAATGGCAAACCTGAGGAGATGGGGTTAGAGCTCCCAAATGATGCTCAAACACACACACACACACACACACACACACACACACATGCATACAAAGACCAAAACTTAAGCCAGGGGAAGAGGAAAGTGGTTCCAAATGATGCATGTGCACGCAGGCGCTCACACACACATACACCCGTGCAAACAAAGACAACAAAAATCTCTAGTCAACAAACCAAATTTGCTAATTCTGGCTCACAGAGACTTACGCCCCACTCTGCCATATCCTGGCTGTGTGATCCTAAGCTAGTACTTTAATTTATCAGTGCCCTGACCCCCACCCCAGGAAATTCTCTAGAACTATAAATTGCAGAGAAAATGCAGACTTTTATTACTTATACCAAAAAAGTCACAGATCCAGGCCCTATCGTTCTGCTCTCAGACATATTAATAATGATTTAATTATAGCCCTCTCAAGATGAATAACTTACTTGGCACCTAAGGAAAAAGACTTTAATATTGTCTTGGTTTGCAAATCAATATCCATCTGGGATATTCTCCCTAATTCTGTTCTTTTAATTCCAAATTCAAACATTTCTCCACCTTTGGATGAGTAAATAAATTGGAGTATGAGTTCCAGAGAACAGGGACTGTCTTTGACCTTTCTTTGTGTCCTCAATGCTCAGAACAGTGCTTGGCACATAGTAGGCACTTAATAAATGCTTGTTGACTAATAAAGAACTAAAGCAAAAACTAGGCAGAAGAGTGATGTTCTCCCATATCTGATTCACAGCAGTAAAGAGCACAGCTTTCTAATACGTTTGTATTAGGAGGAACTCACCATGCTATGAAAAGATAGGAGCCTGCTAATCCAAAGGGATGTGGTCAGTCTTGATTTCTCTCCAATTCTCCAATACAGGGCAGAGAGCTTCTGCCAGGATTTCAGTCATCTGTTTTTCCATTTCAGAATCATGAAAACCCAAACCAGACAGCATTGCCTATGATAACCAACCCAAGGAGGATCTCCATGTGGCTGACCTCATTTACCAGGTGGCAGGCAGTGTGTTGTATATAGACCATGCTTACCTCTACCAGCCCTGCCAGCCGCAGAAAGCCACAGACTGAGGCATCTGCTGAGAAGCAGCATCTTGCAACATCTCCAGATGTCCTTCAGGCAAACAGCTCTGTCTACAGGAAGCAGGTAGGGGAATGGAGAACAGCTAAGAATTTTGCCCAAATTGGCAGGATAGGAAAGAGTGACTTGACACCTCATCTGGGGGGTAGATGGGATATTAGAAAAGATATACAGGTGTTCAAACAAGGAACAGGAAAGGGGCTTTGAAACTGAGAAGGCTCTCTTTAGCGAATGTGCTTGCCACATGCCACTTTGGAACTCTCATCCAGAAGGAAGCCAGTTCTCTTTCAGTATATACTTGTTTCTCTTACCAAGGGCCCTGCTCACACCACACACCTAAATAAATACCTTCTCTTTTCAACAAATCGTCCATTCCCCTAAAACAATCATTTTTTTGGTTTATCCTTCCTGTATCCTCCCTCCCCAACACGCAAAATTCTCATGTGAGGCCAATCTCCTAAGACTTTTGAGGTTCCAGTTTAGAGAGGCGCTTTTAAAAACTGAATGTTTGAAACGATCAGTTCTAGAACATCAATCAACAAACATTGATTAAACAGTATGTGCCAAGCACTATGCTAAGCACTGAGAATACCAAGAAAAGGCAATGAATGGTTCCTGCCTTCAAGGAGCTTATATTCTAACAGTAGAGAGTACAAGTATGAAAATAGGCACATACAAATTATAAAAAATGGATGAAAAGTAGACTTCGGATAAAAGGCATCAGAAGGTGGGGGATTAGGCCTCCAGCAGTAAATATGAGAAATCAAGGATTCTACAAAGTTTTTTGGATACCATCTAGCCAGTTAGACCGTTAGCTCTTTGAGATCAGGGAGCAAAAGACTGTCTTTCACCTTTCTTTATACCCCTCCTTCTCCAAACTTAGCACAGTGCCTGGAGCATAGTAGGTGCTTAATAAATGCTTATTCACCAGTCACCTAGTCTGGGTGATCACCCTAGATCCAACACTTCAGGAGTGCTGTGTTGCTAGCTAGTGTAAAAGAAAGAAATAACCTGAAGTATTCAGCTTGTAAACTTCACCACCATTCCTGAGACCTCTTGGGTAGAATGCAGAACTCAGGCCAGCTGGCTTCCTGGCAACAATGGTCCCTTCACCTTTACAAGCCACCATCCAGCTTGCATGTGGCCTTCTTTAAATTTCTCTTTGGGCTATTTTTTTTTCCTTTCAAGACTTCCCTTGATGTTTATTTCACAAGACTTCACCAGTTATAAAAATGTTACATGGTGCTCTCCATTTCTCTGGGGATGCCCCTGTAGGTACGTATGCCTCTCCCTTACACAAGGTCCTTGGCATTTCCTGTTTCTGACTGAGTTGGAACATGCTGCATGCATACTTAGAAACTTGTGTTGCCAAATGGAATCCAGGAGTCTGTCGCATGAAAATTGTAATGTTGTTGGGCGGGGGGTTTGGGGGGTTTGGGTGGAATCCAAACTTTTAAAACTAGGTTTGTCAGAGATGCCAGTGTGGTATCATTTCTTTTTTTAAACTCAACCTTGCCATTCATCTTAATTTGTGGAGTCTCTGTACACCCATGAAGAAAATACAGGATCCTCATTCCTGGACTTCTAAATTTCAGCTCAATCTGAGAGTAAGATCAAATGCTACCCTAAGCAGTAGCAGAGTCATGCTGCTTTTTAACAACTAGGTGGCACAGCCCAGCACTCTTTACACTGAGGTCAGCCAGGATCACTGCTTGGAAGAGACAAAAAAGATCCTGAAAGATCTCATTTATGCAGAAGTTAACTCTTTTCTTGGTACCTTTGTACCTATGTGGGTGTGTCCTTAAGTGATTGACTTAGCTCTTCTGTGACACCTGGTGGTCATGCTGTTGTAACCATGGACCCAAATAGATTGCAAATTAATTCATTCCCTAGGGTCCTCTTACCCCTCTCCCTCCTGTCCTCCCTTGTCTTTCTTTCTCTTGCCGTCATGTCTGAATTTATCTAGAAACTTTACTGCCTTTTTGAAAGTCATGAGTCTTCTAGGTGGCATAGTGGATAGAACACAAATCTAGAGTCAGGAAGGCCCAAGTTCAAATTCTGCCTCACTTACTAAATGTGACCCTGGGCAAGTCACTTAACCTCTATCTGCTTCAATTTCATCTGTAAAATGGAGACAATAGCAGCTTCATCCTGGAGTTGTTGTGAGTATCAAATGAGATAATATTTGTTAAGAGCTTTCCAAACTTTGAAGAACTATATAAATGCTAGCTAATTATATAACAGATAATGTATAAAATCATCACACAGGTAATAGAAGAGCATTGTATCCAATGGCCTTGCAAAAGCCCACTTTGGTGCACCTACAGGTATCCTGAAAATAAGCAGGAATGCTCGGCACAATAGAGGCAAATCTACTAAGAATGGAAATCCTCTTCCTTCATTCCCCTTTCCTAATCCACAGTGATTCTCTACTTTCTTCCAAATGCAGTGGCTTCTACATGGCAGTCATTTCATACAACACAATTCACTATATCTATATAAAAATCGTCTCTGCTTCCTTAGATTATGGTCTACTCATACTCTTAGACAGAGGTGAGATGCAACCAACTCAAACCAACTCATGAGAGCTGATTATTATGAGAACATGTATTGGCAAACACTACAAATTTGGGCTTGATTGAATGTTTTGTTGATTTACAGACTTAAGAAAGTAATGCAAGAAAATGTTAACAATGCAGATTAAACTTAAAAGTGTGTTATTTATACTTTTCCCCCAGGGAATTAGTCATTAAACATTTGCCAACACATCACTACTCTTCGAGTATGAACCAGCTTCATAAAATATTCTCTCCATACTAAGAGACATTCTGCACCACCACTACCACATCTATAATCATCTGACATTAGATCCCAACAGTAAGTTTTTATCTAATAAATATTAAGCTACTAAATCCTCACCATGTCTACTCATGGTAGACTGTATCTATTTGAGAATGGATTGGAAAGCTAGGTGGCTCAAGGTATAGAGCTCAGGACTGAGAGTCAGGAAGACTTGAGTCTGAATCCTGATTCAGACACCAGCTATATGACCCTGGGCAAGTCACTTAAGATCTCTGTGACTCAGTTTCCTCAAAAAATGGGTATAATAATAACACCTAATCACCAGGTGCTATAACTAAATGAGATAATATCTGTAAAAACATTTTGCAAAGTGCTTTAAAAACTACATAAACGCTAGCTATTATTATTTCACTGTTATTCAAAAGTTTTCCCTCCTGGTGACCTTGGGGGGGGGTCTTCTCTCTTCATAGAACTTAAGGGCATGTTTTTAGCCTCCTTGCTTTAAAGAGACAATGTTTACAATTTATTAGCTGAGTAAGTCATTTTCCTAGGTGTTAGTTTTCTCTGTACAGTGAAGCACTTGGCTTCTGAGGGCCCTCCCCTCTCTGAAGCTCTTGCCTCTATGCTCTAGAGAAAGCAACTATAATATTGAGGTTGAACAGCATTTATGATTCAGAGAGGCACAATTCTCTGTCACCTATGAGACTAAATGCAAAATAGCCACATAGGATAGTGCCGAGCTCTGGATTTTGAGGCAGATACTTTGGGACTGAATTCTGAATTTGCTAGTTACTTCCTGTGTGAGTTAAAGAAAGTTATAATCTCTCTGGCTTTCAATTTCCTCATCTCTAAATATGAGGATTGAGTACCAAGGTCCTTACCATCTTCAACTTTTTTTGATCATAAGGTTTACCAAAGTCAGATAATAGATAACCTAAAAAAATCTTAGTAAGAACTAGAAATGATATAGCATAGGGCAGGATATTATGAATGACATGAAGAGGGAAATAAACAATATATAACCTTCTTTTGGTGAGTCATGTCTGACTCTTCATGACCCCTTTTGGGACTTTCTCGGCAAAGATGTTGGAGTGGTTTGCCATTTCCTTCTCCAGCTCACTTTACAAATGAGGAAACTGAGGTAAAGAGGGTTAAGTGACTTGTCCGGGGTCACACAGCTAGTAAGTGTCTGAGGCCAGATTCGAATTCAAAAAGAGTTCCTGACTCCAGGCCCAGCCCATCATCCACTGTGCCACCTAGCTGCTTATAACCTTCTTTACTCAATAAAATCTTAAAATTTGAAAGTGTCTGCTTCTGAACTGTAAACCAACTTTTTTTTTGATTCAGAGAAATGCAATAATCAGAACTCCTTAATTTGAAGGTTTTACAGAGGTGGATCTATGTGTGTCTATGTGAGGGGAGGAGGGTGGAGAGAGACAGAGAGAGAGACAGAGACAGAGAGAGCCAGAGAGACAGAGAGAGAGCCAGAGAGACAGAGAGAGATTTCCCCCTAATTCATCTGCCACATTGGCCAAAACAACTTTGTACCCATAGCCTGGCCATGTCTGCTTCTTACATCTGTCAACAAGAGTCTATAGTTTAACCTAGTTGACAATTGTTGATGGTACATAAGGCAGAACAGACTGTACAAAAGAGTCATATTTCACACCTCAGAGTGTTCAACACTAGCAACAATAACATCCTATTGCTGTCAGTCTCCTACGACTATGTAACTTAGAAGACTGATAGGAATCAAAAAAAAATCAGTGGCAACAAGGCTCCTGTCTCCTTTCTGGCTAAACTCCCAGGACTTGCTTATTTCTCTGACTTGTAAAAACAGGTAGAGAAGTTCCTTTGAAACATATGGGAGCAAGGGGATATTAGTGCTACAGAAGGTCAAAGCTTATTAAGAAACTAACCCCATTGTTAAGCTGTGATAGCATTTAGAAAAAGCTTGATCTGTTATTGGTATCTCCATGAAACTCATACTGCTTAGCTTTAAAGGCATCTCAAAAAACAGGAGGTATATCTTAACTGCCTCTGAAATCAGGCAGCATGTCATTTTAGCAAATATCCTTGGAGTGTCCAAACTGGGCAACCAAAATGCTTGCCTAAAATCTTTGGAATGGTGTTTTGCGTATGTTACATTTGTGTGAAGGGAAGTCAGAAAAGGGTGGCTGATAATTGCCTGACTCTAAATCACATACATTGCCATAAAATTGTTCCATTATAATCTTTTGTGGTCAACTGCTGAGACCCCTGTGATAGCAATTTACTTTTTCTCAAAATGCATAGAGCTAAGCAACCAAACTAAATAGAACATATCAGGCACAAAGGTCCCAAAATACAACCAGACTGGCTTCCTAAGGAGCAAATGGACATGTGGGATCCAATGTCTGTTGGGTTTAGAGTTATAATGACCAAACAAATATCTCAATATACAAAAATGTTCAAATTGAATAAAAGAAACATTTCAAACACCACACAATGCTAGCTGCATTTGCATCCACGTTTCCTGTCATTTCCCAAATGTTTTTTAAATGAAAATATAAAGATGTCAAGAGTTATTATGATCACTACGCATTAGGTGGTCATTAATTTTTCCAGCTCATTTGGATAGTATTTCTTCATAAAGGCAGTGAAGAATCAGGTTAGAAATCTTCACAAGTAATGAGTCGGTTAGGGCAGCTAGGTGGCGCAGTGCCTGGAGTCAGGAAGATGAATCTTCCTGAGTTCAAATCTGGCCTCTGACACTTACTCGCTAGTTCTGTTAAAGGAATAATTTGCCTTAGAATGATTCCCAAAGGTCCTTCTCAGCTCTATATCTTTCATCTTATGATTTGTATCTACAAAGGGTAGAAAATCCTGGAGATTTTTTTTAGGAAGCTTCCAATGAGGCTTTGGCATTCATTTCATTTTCCAACAGTCCAAATGAGAGATGAATGAGTACCAGAATGAGTACCACCATCCCAGGTGATGCTTTGGAGTCATTCTAAATACACAAAGATGTCCTGGCACAACTGAAAGTGGATCTCAATGTTCACTTAGGAGAAGATCTTTATCTAAAGATTAATTCAGCAGTAGCAATATTGAGAACCCTGAAATTTATCAGCATGTGCTCCCTCATGATATCTGCCTAAGAGTAAGAATCACCCATCCAGAAGAGAGAGCCATAGAAATTGCTACTCAAAAAACAAAAAAAACACAATTTCTGGTTTGTGGGAGAAGTATTAGATTCTAAAAAGAAATAAAGGTTGAGAATAAAACAAATGTGGGTAAACCGGTTACACCCCTAACAATTTTCTAAAAATCATACCTGGAGAATAAACATTCATGAACCTAATGCTAAAAACTTTTATTATCTTTACTAAGAACGAAAATCACTCAAGTCATCTGATACAAGGTCGCAAGTGGAAAGAACACAGGAAGAACTTACTGGCTCGGTAAGCAGTCAGAGGACTCAGCTACAGAGCTGTCTCTGAAACTTCTCATTAAGCCAGTGTTCATTAGGCATGTATTATGTGCTAGCTAGCTTACTTATGTGACCTTGGACAAGTCACTTAACTTTCCTGGCCCTCATTTTCTTTATTTATAAAATGAAAGGATTGGACCAGGTGACCTCTGAGGCCCCTTCTACATTTAGTTCTATGATATTTTGTAATAAAATACTATTCCTCTCTGGTTTGTCTATGTTGAGAATCCCAAGTACACATGGACACTTAATAAGTTGCTTTGATGATGGTAGATGTAGCCTTGATAAATGACAACACAATTCATTGATCTTCTTTGGGGGTTGGAGAGTGAGACATACAAATGGAAATAAATGCCATTCTATACATCACTTTAAAGGAGAAATACAATCAGAATCTTCCTCTCCTTTTTTTTTTCTTTTTTTTTCTTTTTTTCTTTTTTTTTTTTTTTGCTATGGACCAGAACTTAGTCACTGGAAACTTTATCCAAGACAATTTGTAATTAGAAATTACAAAGTAATTAGGAATTACAATTGTAATTAGAAATTACAATTGTAATTAGGAAACTAGCCAAAGCCCTTTTTCTGTATGAGATAGTTTCACTTATGTAGTAGTTTACTGTCAAAACCTCTTCTAGTGAGGCTCTCTTTTAAGGGAGAAGAATCAATATTGTTTTTAAATCTTGCTAAATGAATAGCATGAATTTTCTCCCAGCCATAAAAGAACTATTGATTTCAGCTAATAATATGATTTGAAAATACAACCAAACTCTCTGAAAACACAGATGTCAGACTAAGATAGATACTCACATTGTAAATTAAGCATGGTAGATCCAGCCTTTACTTTAAATATTTGTTATGATTTAGGGGATGTGATTTAATCCATGGTATGTCTAAATATGTGGCAATAACTCTGAGTCATGTTACAGAAGGGTTATGATGGATAAGAAAATGTTATGTAAGACGAACAATGGACATCTTTATGCATGGGATCAAGGGTAATACTCAAACTGAAGGAAACAAGATTAGCAATTGCCCACAGTGTTGGGAATCAAACCTGAATTCTAGAAAACTGTAAGTGAGCATGAAAAAGCACTAGGATTTAAGGATCACTTAGGCTACAAAAGGAGGCCACAAAAGGAAGTCTTGAACCCTCTGTTCAAGCTGGAATCTCCAGAGTTCTCTCTCTCTGGGCAATAGTGGTTTGTTTCCAGTATAAACTACAGAGGTACAAAGTTGAAGCCTAGGAGGAAACACTTACAGACCCAGGACATACCATCTGCCTGCCATTAAAGGAAGGCTAAAAATCAGTTACGGAACAAAAATCATTCTCATGATTTATGTTCCATCCTTGAATTTTCCAGGAAGACTGCAAAACATATTTGGGGAGCCAACATTTCCTCTGAATAAAGAAAACTAGCGTGCACTAAGCCTCCTGCTATCTCTGGACCAAGTCATCCCGTTAGATGAGTTGCCAATGTGTACTCAGTGATCACTGGAGCAAACTAGCTTTTGGGGATGTGAACAGAGCGCAAGGCCAACTATCACTGCTACTGTAAATACCCAGTCCCCAGTATGTCAGGCAGCAAACGGCCAGGAAATTAGTCAAAAACACATCCAACTTAAAGGTGACAAGATAATCCACTCTGGTGAGTGGAAAAAATACTGGAAACTTCACAACTCTGACCTACTTAAGTGAGAGAAAAAAGCAAGAAAAATTCTCTGAAGGTTCAGTCCTGTAGTCTTTGGGCAGGCAAAACTCCAACTCACTTCAAAGGGAATTTTGCCTTAGGAAGGAGTATTGAACAGAGTCCACAGGGCATATCATTTTCATGATCGCATCGTTATCTCCATTTGGTAGACCAGCAAATGCAAATATTTTAGATACAAGTTTAAACAGATGAAATGAGCTTTGAGATTTCTATGAAAAAGAAAACATGGAATTCCAGGGCTGCAAGTTATTGGCAATGGAGCCCAAACCAAAAGTAACACTTTCTAAAAATAAAAGAGCCGGCAAAAAACTGAGAATACTTACAGATTATTTGGTTCCAAAATACCACCTATAAGGTTGCTCCAACAAAACTGTGATTAAAGATTTTCTCCAATGATACGCTTTTAAGCAACTGCTCAGCTGTTCCAGAGGTATTGTTTAAAAAAGGTGGCACTACCTTTCCTCTAATGGAAATACGATCTATTCAACCACAGTGCTGTTCTAACAATGTTTAGACAGGCACGATCCAGATTAATGTGGAAGAGCCAAAATGTACCAAATATACTTACAGGAGGACCTACGAAGAAAAAGAAAACAAAAAAGAAAGAATCAGTCCATGCAATTGTATGAGCATGTAAAATATCAAGAATGAAGATTATAGCATATCTCAAGAATCTGAACTTCATAACAAAAATGAGAATTAATTGAGATATACTAAGGAGGATTCAGATAAAAGAGGGAATCTGATTAAATAGAAATGATTTTTTGCCATTCTTTGTAATAAATGGGTAAAGAAGCAGTGTTTGACTTCTCATAATTTACAAAATTGGCCAAACCAGGAGTCTACATATTAGATCACTTACAAATATGTCGTTCTTCCAACAACCTACTACAACTAGTATTGATGTTAAAGATACGAGCATGAGAAAGACTTCAAACACATTTGCAGTTCTGTTCAGCAGTTATATTTTCTCATGAAATCACATGTCGGGCCAAAAAAACACTGAATACAAGATTCCATTTTCAGAAATATCATACATATAATATTTTCCTAGGACACCAGTTCCAATTAGCCACGTAACCACACATTCGATTACATCTTGCCTACAAAATTATGGATTTTTTTTTTTACCCTGAATATTTGACTTTGGCATTAGGACAAAATACTTAAGTCTAGATCTTACTTTCCCTGGCCAAAAAGGACAAATTTAGTGGTCACTTGACTCCATGAAACATTCCTTTCATCACCTCGTTCTCACTCTCCCCTCCCTTTCCAGGACTCACTTATAAAAGACATGCTATATAAAGGTCACACTGAATGAAGTAATACTTGCACATATTTCTAATTATTTAGGTTCAGTGGGTTGGTAGAAAAAATTTTGAGGAAACTACCAAAGTGTTGCAAATCATATCTAATAATTCAATGATACTAAGTGATGCAGCTGTAATTCCCAAATCCATGACTTTTCATTAGCTTTTATGCCTCATTATGTTTTTTTTAAAGGGAAGGGCAAAGAGGACCTCAAACAGAACCAGCTGTGTTTTGTCCTTGATGACATCAATGCTTCCAACATCTTGATATTCAGCAATTTAATGTGTTTAAGCACTTTAGAACATACTGTGAAAGGACTGTTGTTTTCCTGTCCTTCTAGAATATCTTTCCCCTCATCCTTCAAACAAAGAGGGGCAAGCTGATAAGACTACATTTGATCCCTTGTGAAGACAGCCCAAGTAAAACAGGATGCCAAAACAATACCCAAGATAGTCTTTTCATGAAACTCATTTAATGCCTTTGCTTCATTTTGACTGAGGAGACTGGGTGCGTATGAAACTGAGATTCAGCAAACCTGGGCTCTATTTCCACTTTTTCCACTAAAAAATTGTGTGACATTGAGTTAATAATCTTTTGACCTCCCTGGGCCTTCTTTCTTTTTCTGTAAAAGTAAGGAGTTTATCCTAGATTCAGTTCTTCCAAATCTTTAAGGTTGACCTGATGTCAAATATAACCTGGTGAATATGTAATCAAATTAATGTCTTTGTGGAGAGAAACAGACTTAGAGATAGTACTACAAACACACGAGGACTACCAATTTAAAACAAAAAATGATACATATAAGTTTGAGACTCTTGGGCTGGGGGAGCTTTGAAGGTCTTTCTAAGTTCTAAAATGATCTCATTTTGTGAATATTCAGCAATATTCAAAATCCCCAAGTTTGAGTGTTTCTTGAAACATTTAAATAGTGGATTCATATCCAAGCCACATAAAAGGCAAGTGTATAATGTTCTAAATATTTGAACCTTAATGGACATGTGTTTTCTTATAGCAGTTCAGATCACAAGCAGCCTAGGCCTCCCTTTTCTTTTCAAAATCAAATTCAACCAAGGCAATTCTTTTGTCAAACTCACTATATAGAATAAGAAAAAAACAAAAAGAAAGATTTAAATTGGGGAAAGCAGTGTTGTTCCTTTCAGACAAGTATGCCTCCTGTTCTGAGACAGCTATCGACTCAGAGGCATTACGTACATTACTGACTACTCCCTAGGGACATGGCCCTGAACTACGTGCTAGGACGTTGTTATGTCACAGCCTTATTGCAGAAGAATAGGATGTATTGAACTCTATCTGGACAATGTGAACTAAACCTGAGGGAAACAACGGTAAGGAAACACAAATCACGTGCCAATGATCTGGCCAAACTCCGACTGTAATAATTCTGTAGGCCTCTCCTTTACAAAGCTATATGCAATTAAGGAATGGCTGAATAAGTTGTGGTATGTGGTTGTGATGTAATAATACTGCTGTGTTGTAAGAAATAACAAGGAGGTTGGTTTTAGAAAACCATGCAGACTTACATGAAATAATAGAGCGAAATGAGCAGAACCAAGAGAACGTAGCATATAGTAGCAACAATACTGTTCCTAGAGTAAGTGTGAATAACTGAACTATTCTGAGTTACATGAACATTCAAATCAACTGTTATGGACTTATCCTCCTCCAGAAAAAGAACTGATATATGGAAGTATGTTTTGTGTGTATATATATGTATATATGTGTATGTATGTATATGTGTACATGTACATGTATGTGTATATATACACATATGTGTATATACATACATGTATGTATATATATAAAATGTTGACCTTCTCTAATGTGGGATTGAGAGTAAGGAAAGGCAGACAACTCAGAATTCAAAATGTAACCAAAAAAAATAAATATTTTTAAAAACAAAGCCATATACAAGCATGTGTGTGAATATATAATATATTCCCCCATTTTTACCAGATTATCTGTATGTGCACCCCTACTCATAAACACATATATGTATAGGTCCATGTATACATGTATATATTCAAGAGGCTACCTGGGGTAATGGCCAGACAAACAGCCTCAGAGTCAGAAAGACCTGGGTTCGAGTACTGGCTCTCAGATTCTTGTGTGCAATTTGAATTGCTATAAGAAAAAGATGGCGCTATTGCTGTGCACTGAAAACACATGTACATTAAGGTTAAAATATTTAAACCATTACACACTTGCCTTTTATGTGGCTTGTTTGTGAATACACTATTTAAATATTTCAAGAATGTGATGTAGTATTACATCTCAAAAGGGGAACCTTTTGGGTCCCCACACCACTCTCTAAGACTATGGGGAGCAAAATAGATGTCAACCTGCACTGGCAGAGGGAGTTTTCTTATGGGAGTCCCCTATGCTAATGAAATTAGGTTTAAACTAAACACATAGACATATGTGTGTGTAGACCCATAAAAACAGTCTAGAAGAAAATTATTTCAAAAACTAAATAATCTTAGATATACATAAGATAAGACAGTACTTACTAAAACAACACAGCAAAAGAATATAATAGGAAGAGATGGCTATCTCTTGGTGACTGCACACAGAAATCAAATTCTTACATGGTAAAGTCCAAAGTTCAAACTTACCAGATTCTCCTCTTCTGCCCCTCTTACCACGTTTCCCAGGAGGTCCTGAAACAAAAAAAATAGATTTCTTAGTTATTTGTTATTTTAAGGTTGTTTATTTATTTCAAAAGTGTCTCAATGCTAGGCTTGTGTCTAGATGGACATTTAGACAAAATTTCACTTTACAATGAAAGTCCTACCAAAGTCGATGCCCTTTGGTGACAGTTAAAATATTTTATTCTGAATATCCTCTCTAGCCTACTCCTCCTTGTGGTTCTTAAGTACTACATAAACTCACTCCTTCTGAAGTATTGCCTTCCATAAAATGATGTTAATTACCAATCACGATTGCTACAATTTTAGATAGGCTCATTAAGACCACTATTAAATGGATGTTTAGACCACTACTGTAAAATGCTACTTAGTAGAAACTACATTGCACTTTTCAAGAATAAAATAAGTTGTTTTTATGAAAAGACATGGACAAGAATTCCACAGGATGAGATAGGTTGCAATGTGCATTTTTGGAGGGGAGTACCCACATTGATGAGATCACAGATCTACCAAACTATTTTAGAATTCATATTTGTCATGAATTTAGACTTACTACCAACTTATTTGAACTAGTAAAGTTTTTTCTGTTTTATACATTTGAATCATAAATATTTATACAAATTTTTAAAACTGGGTATCACAAAGAGATGGCTATAACTGGCACATATCCAATATGAAGAAGAAGAAATCTCAGGTCACAGATAACCCAAATCTATTCATGATCTTCAGGTTTGAAGTGTCACACCTTCTAAATGACACAAAACGACTCTCATTGTCTCCCATTGTCAAAAATATCATGAAAAGAAGTTCCTATCTTTTTTAAGTTATTTTATAATATTATACATGCTTATAATTATTTTTCCTATCACCAAGCAAAAAATAGCCTCTTTTGTTAGAAACATCTGACAGTGTAAGAAACAACCTTAACAAAATAGCTGCTGTCATTTGAAGTATTTAAGCAGAGATAGGATGATGATACATAGCCATTAGACAGAGATGCTATAGAGAAGACTCCTTCTTTAAATGAGAAGACTGAATTACATTTTAGGTTCTTCCTAACTCTAATTTTCTCTAAATTTTAATTCTATGAGTCTATTTTAAGAATCTATTGAAGTCTTCATCTCAATTTTTTTCTTATGATGATGACACTTGTTCATTCTTCATTTTTGAAGAGGACCAATGACATCATGATGTTGGGGTAAAATAGTGGTCGATGGGTGATGACTTGCATGTGAATTGGATTTAAATGAGGCAGAGTTGTGCAAAATCATCATCCTCATTCTCTCTTCCTGAGTCACTGAAGTCCAGTGGCAGTACAAAAGTCAAGATGACTGGCAATGGCCTGGGGTACAGTGGATGACCTTGGAGTCTTCAGTGTCTGACTAAGCGCTAAGCATTCCATAGTGCCTGTTTCAGCTGCCTTCATGGCCATTGGAACAAATTGTTTTCATCCACCATTCTGACGGTGAAGTCATCACATGCTTGGGGTAGACATCCCCCTAAGTTACAAGCAGGTTTGAGGCTCGTCTTCACAAGTTTGGGGTAGGGACCCACTAACTCACCAAAGGGTTTGAGGTCTATCAGTTACCCTCAAACTGATTTACCCTGTGTCCTGACGGTTTTACCAGGATGTGGCTACTACATAATACAGCTTCTTGGAGCCACAGGTAAGGATGAGGTGACAGGTGGATACCAAAGATAAATGAGCAGCCCAGAAAAGGGCTCAGCAACCCTTCACATGAAAAGTGCTAGTTCTCCTTGAGCCCCATAATCCCAGCTAGTTCGTAAAGAGAAAGGAACCGTCTTAACTTTCTTTGTATTCCCATTCAGTACTGTAATTTGTATACTATGTGAGTCAGATGAATAGAGGCAACTACAAAACTTGAGGGCTGTCTAGGGCTAGACCACTGTATGAAGAACTATGCTAGATGATAAAGATACTTTGATGGAATTGTTATATTGTCCATATGAATATTCTATTCAATGTGCAAATCAGATTTTACCCTCTTCACATCTTATCCTATGTGACTCTAGTCCATATCCCCCAAAGAATCTTCTATAGTGTCTATACAAAACATATGCACTGATGGACCAATTCTATAAGATCTCTTCCATGTCATGGTCTGGACAAAAGGCATTCTTTATCTTCTTGGTTATTTGTGTAGACAATCAGTTCAAACATAAAATTTAGTATGATTATAAAGCTCATTTCAAAGACTCTGAAATACTGAAGGCTTGTCACAATCATCACAATATTATTCAGAGCCATGCACACCTCTAGGACCTCATCACCTGTAGGGAATCTTCTTCAACAGTATAGTTGATATCTTTCATTATGGCAGCAGACACATTTAATGAACATGTGTCTCATTTGTATTTCATCGATCATCCTTTTCTGACTATAGTAAAGTCTTTGATTTTTATTTTCTTAACATTTGGCATTTTCCTCCTTTTCAGACATCTCGAGACTTGAGCCCTCAACTCTCTCACCATTTGTCACCTCTGTTTATTCTTGGTCTGGTCCAGCTGCTCTTCCCATCTTTGTTTTCTTTAGAGCTATTTCTACTTCCTCATGCAGCACATCGGGGATTGTGATATGAGTCCAAATGCTGTGGCTTGCCTAACATTGATGGAGAAAAGAGCTAGTGATGGTAATCCTTAGAGATCATTTTCTATTTTTAATCTCCTCATTGTCCTCCTTCCTGTTTCATCCTTAAATGCCCTGGGGATGATCTGGCTTAGTTGAGTCCCTTGTGAAACTTTCTATAAATGCCACAGCTTCTCACAGTAAAACAAATCAGTACTAGTCATATTCATCCATCCTCCATTGTAAGATTTTCTAAATTACTTTGTATTTTAAACAATAATTGTCCTTGACTGCCATATCCTTCCACTTGGCAGGGAGAAACAAGTTCTTCTGTTATTAACAATTTATGGTTTTGGGGGGTTTTTTTGTGTGTGTTTTGCTAGGCTAGTAAGTGTCAAGTGTCTGAGGCTGGATTTGAACTTCGGTCCTCCTGACTTCTATCCACTGCACCACCTAGCTGCTCCAGTCATTAACAATTTCTAAGCCTCATTGTGGCAACTGATTAAATTTCCATAGGAAAGGGTGTCCTTTTATCTTCTTCTCATTTTGAGGTAGGTGGTACAGGGAACAGAGCACTGAACTTCAAGTCAGGAAGACCCAAGTTCAAATACAGCCTTAGAAACTGATTAGCTGGGTGACCCTAGTCAAGTCACATAAACTCTGTCTGCTGTAGTTTCTTCATCTATAAAATGGGGATAACAGCACCTACCTTCCAGCATTGTTGTGAGGATCAAATGAAATAACATATGTAAAGCTCTTTGCAAACATTAAACTGCTACAGAAATGCTAGCTATGTTTTCCCAGCACCAACTACCAAATATATCAGGTTGGAGTTGCTTCAACTGCACGCAAACATCTCTTTTTTATTCTTTGCTCAATTTCATTACTGATTTTGCTCTTTGCCCTAACAATTTAATGTTCTGATCATGCATCAAGAGCGACTTGGAAACGATTACCACATTGGTAACCAGTCATTTCTTGTCTATCAAAACAATTGATTTCATTTTTTAGTCATGTTATTTGATATGTCTTAATGTTTCTGACTCAATTTCTTGAAAACAATTTCCTGGTTATATAGATGGGTAATCTACCAGCTTCTCTCCTTTCTTACTTCCAAACTATGTTTTCTAACATATTTTTCATATTCTCTCCTCTGTCTACCTTTTCACTAAGTATTAAAATACATGTTGATTTAATTTGCAGGATCTTATTGACTTATTTAGAGAATTTCTCTCTCTCCTCTTCTTCTGCCTTAGATGTTAAATGAGAAGCTGCTCCATTTTCTTCATTGTGATCTTTTTTCAAATATTCATCACGAACACTGCAATCCTGGATGACCGAGTATCCCATGAAATTACACTTATTTGGATGCACAATAAACCAACTTCATCAACACCTTCATTTGCTTCATTCAAGAGAACCTTGATCCATCATTCCATTTAGCTGAAATTTCCTTTTTTCTTCTTATTTCATTTATAATGTCAATGTCAAGATTAATTTCAATCTATTTCACCCATGGTATAATAACCTCAACTAACTCATATTCCATACCTCCTCTAAATGCCTTTGTTCTCCTACTCCCTTGGTTGGACCCCTGCCTTTGCCTCCAGGTGCCTCTCATTGACATGGTATTCTTCCAGAATTCTCTTTTATTGCTATGTCCCTTCAACTTCTACTGTGAGCTAGCAAATCACAGACCATTGACTGTGCCATAGAGCACGAAGTCGCAGAAATTCCATTGAAGGCATTGGAATAGATGCTATGGATATGACAAACAAAAATAAGGCATGTCCTTTGTCCCCATCAAAATTACTTTCTAGTAGAGGAGTTCTGATGTGTACCATAAAACAAAGTAGAATAGAAAATTACATTAAGAAAGGTAGTGATAAGATGCTGTGGGAATTCAGAGGACGGAAAGGTTAATATTATTTTTTATCATTTTCATTGAGAAGGTGGGAAAAATGAAACATTTTCCAGCAAATGACCTTTTAAAAAAAAACACTGAGCTAGTCTGTAGAAGACTTGAAACATTCTTGGCTTTCTGGCCATCATTCTCAATTACACCAGATCAGTCTCCATTTCCTCAGGCATTGTAATTCCCCCTAAGTTATAGTCCAGACAAAGAGCAAAACATAATTGCCACCACAATGAGAATTTAACCCTTATAATATTTTCTGCCCCCTAAAAAGTCCAAGGAAAATAAAGAACTGCCTGGTTTTAAAGAATGAGCTGCTAAGCCTGACAACTTCTAAACTCCAAAAAGTTCAAGACACAGGTAGCACGTGGCCTTAGTACCCTGGAGACTCAACTGGATATGGAGCTAAGGGCTTCCACATGGAAACATTATCATCAGAAATAAAAATATTGGTGGACCAGTCAGATTCTCCCAAACCCCTCAAAAGACCTGGTCTGGCCATCTGTGTTTTATAAGAAGTTTTTTTAAAAGGCAACAAAAGCATTATTTCAAATATTCTATAGGTCCTTCCAGCCACACTTTTTTTTGCAAATTGTCATTTGAAATGACCTTATTCTAATTCTTCTGAGATAGCTGGGTGGCATAATAGATAGGGTGCTAGGTCTGGTCTCAGGAAGATCTGAAAGCAAATCCTGCCTCAGACACTTATTAGGTATATGACCCTAAGCAAGTCATTTAACCTCTGTCTGCCTTGGTTTCCTCATCTGTAAAATGGAAATAATAGCACCAACCTCCTAAGGTTATTGTGAGCATGTTATCTCCCTCAATAAAATATAAAATACTTCAGGACAGGAATGGTTTCATTTTTGTCTTTATATCCTAGCACCTAGCACTTAACAAATGCTTAATGATTACTAGCTAAAGTATCTTACATCTTTGTGCAGGAAGGGAAAGAAAATGTCATTACTTGTCTGTGCAGCTAAGCTTGCCTTCCACTTACCTAGGAAAACATACCTATTTGGTTAACTAGGGATTCATTATCTTCAGAATTATTTTGTGCCTTCAGAAAGTAGAGGGCTGACTTTTAACTGAATTTCCATGGTTTTCTATATTATCTTAGTAGTGAATTCAATATCATTTTGTTAAGTGCTTAGGAGAGATGAGCACGTGTGGCAATGAAATTGATTAGACTATTCCCTTACAAGCAAATACTTTAAATTGGAATGTTAAGAGCTTGTCATGATACATAGAATGATTCTTGATTAAAAAAAAAAAAGGCCCTGTCTCCTAAAAGAAGGTTGCTGTGCATTGTTACCATTATGTACTTCAGCAAATGCTTTAATATTCCTGTTAATGAATAGATAAGCTTCAGTGACATACTCCTTTATTAGGAAAACCAATTCCATGGGTAGAAAAAATAAAGACACAAAGATGCAAACTAAGGCATCAAATACTGCTGGTTACAGTAGAAAAATATAACTGCCTGTTAGATGTTAACAAAAAAAAAACATGAAAGATAACCATATAACACACCAACTTTTCCCCTTCTTACTTCTTTACCTACAAATGGTAGTCCCCAGTTAATCTTTCCCAGAAGAAGTAAGGACCACCAGGATTGGGGAGCAGAAGGGACTGTGGGCCAATCATACTAAAAGATTGAAAGTACATTTAAATTTTGTTTAGTTGGCCTTAGGTATAGTGTGATTTCAGGGATATTTATAACCTCCCTCATAGTACAATGAAAAGGGCATTGAATTTGGAAGCAGAAGACATGAGTTTGAATACTGACTCAGCTATCTACTCCCTGGGTGGTCCTGGGCAAGTCACTTAACCTATCTTGGTCTCTGTTTCTGTAGAAATGAGAGGATTGGATCTGAATACCTTTCAGCACCCTTCTAGTGATAAAGCTATAGTCTCATGAAATTCCTTTAACACTGCACAGTCCTTCATCTTGTAGTTAGGAATAAAAAGCTGAAAATACAAGTGCTTAGTTCAACAAACACATGGTGTTACTTGTAAAGCACTGTCCTTGGTGCTGGGAAAACAAAGACAATTTCTGCCCTCAAGAAGCTTACAGGATATTGCTTAGAGGACATATTGCACGTAACAATAAGCAAAGACCAATATATACAAAGCTGTACGAAGTAATTCTAAGCAAGAGAACACAGTAACAACTGGGGTGGGGATCAGGAAAGGGTGCATGTAGAAGGTGAGCTGTGCTTTGACAAAAGTTACAGATCCTAAGAAGCAGCAGTGCGGAGGGAGAGAAAAATTAATTTACTCTAGAATCATAGACTTTTAGAATTTTTAGGAATGCTAGAGGTCACTTGGCTCGGTGCTAGTAGAGTGCTAGACAGAATCAGGAAGATGAGTTTGAATCCTGCCTCAGACACTCACTAGCTGTGTGACCCTGAGCAAGTCACTTAATCTCTCTTAGCCTCAATTTCTTCATCTGTAAAATAGGAATAATAATAGCACCTATCTGCCAGGGTTGTTGAGAGGATCAAGTGAGGTAAAGGGCTTTGCAAACCTTGAAGTACCATATAAATGTTAGTTGTTGTTGTTGTTAAAATCATATAGTATCCAGACTAGTTGTCTCTAGTCTCTACCCCCTCCAATCTATCATCTACAACACTATCAAATGAACCATTCTAATGCACATCTCTAATCACATCACTTCATTACTCAAAAACCTTAATTGAGTTTCCCCTTTCTACCTAAGGTTTGACATACAAAGCTCTGTGCAATTTCTCCCAATTTTTCCTGCTGTATTTGACATTTCTCACGTACTCAAATCCTCATTCAAATTGTCCACTAAAGACCCTTCTCCCCAAACTTTTCTTCTTCATACATCATTTAGGGTTTTCTTTTCTTTTCTTTTCTTTTTCATACTCTGGACCTATGACTTCATGGGTGGAGAGAAAATAGTGAGGAAACTGCCTCTACCAATACAGATCAACACCTGCTCCACAGTTTTAGTCTTAGAAAGTTGCTTGAAGCACTGGGAAGTTAAATGACTTGCCCAGGGTCACATAGTTTATCTGTGTCAAAGATGAGACTTGAATCAGTCTTCCTGATTCCAAGGCCAGATTTCTATCTGCTGTCAAGCTGCCTTCCTGTTCTGTTTTGTATTGGGGTTATCTGCATTTGTGTCTTATTTCCCCTCCAATATTGTAAAGCAGAGGTGTCAAACACGTGACCCAAAGAATGGGCCAGCAATACTCTCAAGTTCTATCCAATCTAGATTAAAATGTAACCAGGAAATATTTAACAAAATAAATAACATGATTAAGCACAGATTGTGTTAATATGTGGATTTTTAACACAATATGCACCCACAGGGATCCTCAATATGGCTTAGTGTCCCCTGTTTCTAGTCTTATTTGACATTACTCTTGTTAAGTACTTGAGGGCAGGGACTATTTTTGTATCCCCAATCAATTACTTTTGAAAAAATGTTTAAATTGACTGTCTTGTCAAATGAATGAATCAATCAGGTTCAAAGGTCTTGTTTTACACAAGAGGAAACAAAGGCCCAGAAAGGCAGTCATCTGCTAACAACTATTCACTAGTTAGTGGCACTATTCCCACTAGGAACACAATTAGCACACAGCAAAGTCTCTTAACGTTCAGTCCAGGGCTGTTTGCTAAATGACATTGTTTTCTAAAGTTGGCCCATCACACTCAGCATGAGTGATAATAGATCTTTTCCTGTTTGGACAAGGAGAAGGCAGGTGAAACTTTATCCACTTCACAACGTGGCCATCCTGTTAACCCTCAAACATGGTCAAATAGGAGCTGTTGTACAGACATTTTGTCATGTGCTGGAACACACGCACACCTTAATGGAATCATTATGGTATGAGCCAAATGATGGAGACCAATACTGCACTGCATGATATATGTAGATTTGATTTGTAAAAAACAGACAAAAAAAAACCCACTACATGTCTTTGGTATGAAGATTTGTTCTCAAAGGATTAATTAATTGAAGTATCACTGCAATATTTAAATTAAAGTTATTGTTTTAAATGTCTTTTTCAGTTTTTAAATATTTTTTAAAAATATTTAATCTCTACAATAAGTTAAATTTAAAAAGACTAATGAAAACAAATTATAGATGGTGGAGCAAACAAGCTTGTCAACAGCTGAATTCTGGAACCATCATCATTCAGTACAATCTATTTTATAATATTTACCTAAAAGATGAGTAATACACACAGAAAAACTGACCAGTCACATCTCTCTTGTATTTTTTTCTCAGTCTCACAAAAAGCAGTCTAAAGAAAATCCAAAGTTTTGCATTTCCAAAATGTTTGATGCATTTTTCTGCTGGCCACCCTGCCAGTGCCTCAAACTCACCAAAATGCCCATAAAACTAAACTCCTTGTGCTCTCCCATTCCTACTGGGCTCTATTGGGTGCCATCTTCCCAGTCATCCAGGTTCACAGCCCAAAAGTCATCTATCCGTGAGTCTTCCTTTTCCCTCGCCCTCCCTCCCCACGATAAGTGGTCACGTTCCATGCATTCTGCTGGGCTCTCAGCAGCATCTTTCACATATGCCTCCTCCTGTTTATTCACATTGACACCGCTTTAGCTCAGAGACTCACTAAATCTTTATTGTGATAATCCCCCACATGGTCTCCTGGTCTCTAGTCTCCCTCTCCAATCACTCTTTCACAGCAATCTTTCCAATGAACAAGTCTCACCACACTACTCCCCTGCTCAAAAGTCTTTCAGTGACTCCCCATGGCTTACTGGATGAAATACAAACTCCCATACCTGGCATCCACACAAACTCTCAGTCTGGTTACAATTAACTTATTAGGTCTTATTGTATACTGTCTGCCTCATACGTTACGTGATCCAGGCAAACCAGACTCCTTCCAATTCTCCAGCCTTATCCTGTCTTCTCCTGCTTCTGTGACCTTTTTCATGCTGCCTCCAATTCCTGAAACTGTCTAACTCATCCCTCTTTTTGTGGAAAGGTTTTTCTTCCTTCAAAGCTTGTCTTAAGTACCATCTCTTCCATGAAGTCTTCTCTGACGTCCCCAGAGATACACTCTCTCATTCCCTTTGTCCAGTTTTCTCCAAAATATTGATCTTAATATAATTTTAAGTTATTTGCAATTTTGTCTTATGTGCACTACTAACTTGTGTAATATTTGAAAGTAGAAACTGTGTCTTGTTTCATTTCTTTTCCCCAGGTCAAGAACATGGTAGATACTTAATAAATGTTTTTATTCAATTATTTTAAGAACAAAAAAAAAAGCACCAAATCAAAATGCAGTATTTATGAAAACTCTTGCAGGTCAATACTATCTTCACATCGTTCCTTTTACAAATTTACCTATTTTCTATCTCATATATGAGGAAATTTCTGGCAACCTCAAAACTAGCATAGAATATCCAAGTATACCCATCAAATAGATTCTATCTTGGCAGAAACAGCTTTTGATAGATACTGAAGGGAGAAGGAGAAGAAATGCATAACCCATTGAAGTTAATTAAGGGGTAAAGAGATTAAAAATGAACTGCATTCAATTATCTTCTCAGTGACAACTTCCAAGATTGATAACTAATACAGCTCCATTAACAGCATCCACAGTTCTACTTAATTAGAATTCTTACTGCCAGTGTGGGGAAGTAGCCCTGTCTCCAGGTGGCACATTTCTTGGAGACTAAAGATTTATGTTTGCTTCCCTATAATTTCCTGTTAGTATTCTTAAGTAATACCCTCCACAACCTCAAAAGGTGTAGGCAGCGATTTTTTATAAATTCTAGCCTGAAATTATTATTATTTCCACAAAGTGGCAAAAATTTCCCCCTGAATATCAAGATCACAAACTTTTCAATTATTACAAACATGTAACTGAGAAGAGGTAAGTCCAGGGGAGGTTGATATCACTGGTACACATTTCCCTTTCGAGGCGAGCTTCTGCGAAACTATAAGAGACTCTTCTGGTTTGGAATGTTTTACCTAGTATATCATTTCACATTCTGGTAATAGTACCTGACATAGTGCTCTGTGGATTGTGTTGCTAAACACCATAGCATTTAGGTCAACTAGACTCAAACACATGGTGGACCCTAATACTTCTTTTGAAATCAATGAAGTCCATGCCTCAGAAAGATCTGAAAATATCCAGAAGGGCTGAGAAACTAGCTACATATTACACAATGGGCCAACATATATTTCTTCCACCACCTTACTCTTTACTCTCCCAGTTTTCTCATCAGTTAGTCCAAATGTCTAGTCTCCTTTAGGAGTATGAGTGTGAGAATTAAACAAAATATTTCAAGTGCCCTCGGAAATCAACGGAAGCTTTGGAAATGAGGTTTTCTTATGACCAGAAATGGAATAACTCTACGTCTTAGACCATTGGAGCATCCCATGAGAATATGTGGGGAGCAAAGTTGAATTCATGATAAAATGAGAATTTTCAAAATTAAGTGTACTGGATAATTTTTGTTGGTTTTATGTTTTATATAAAGTTTTATTCCCAGATAAAAAGAGACTCCAGCATGCCAGAGGTACTCCTTGCTTCCATTTTCTATATTTAGATGTTCAAAATAATAGAATTTGCTTCAGAAATTGCTCAAGACCACAAACAACTCAATGCTGCAGTTCATTGACTTTAATGAGGTCGGATGTGGCACAGTTGTTATTTGTATCATTCTTCTCCCACACAGAAAATGTTTCATTATTACAGCAGCAGAATGTTTTACCCCATGATACAGAAGGTGATATATCACGATGGCTTGGGTTGGACGTGAGTATGTGAAAGGGATAGAAAAGAGGAGACACACAGACAGAGAGACGGCAGGGGTACGTGCATAAGAAAACAAATGGATTACTTTGTCAGACCACAGACTGTGTCATGAGAATGGTGACTGAAACTTAATGCATCATGCTAGGATAAAAGAAAAGAGAAAGGTATTTCTGAAGATCTCCCTAATTCCCCTCCAAACAATTAGAAAACCACCTCAGAATTGGTCTAGGAGCAGGGAAGCAGCTTCCTAGCATGGCAGGAAAGGTCTGTCTCACTAAGATGGGAGCAGACTGAGGTCTAGGAGCAGCGGCAGCAGCCCCCAGCCTCACAGCAAGGGCCCTGAAGCAAAGTTCCAAGCCTGGGGCAATCCACTAGTGAGGGTCTGCCCTCCTGAAAGCCAGTAGCCCCCTAGGCAAGTAAGCAGTCTGTGTGGCACAGCATGTCCCCACCCAGCAATGCCACCCCCAGCATAAGCCACCAACAAGGCCTTGACCTCACTGCTGACCAGTAGTGAAGCCCTACCAGAGAACTGGCCAACAGTGAGATCTCACCCCTGTAGCCTGCTCTCAGAGAAGCCCTGTTTCCATAGCAACCCAGCAGCAGGGCCCCACTCCTGGAGCAGGCCAGCAACTAAAACCCACACCCAGGGAAGGCCAGCAGGGAGGCCCCACCCCCCAGTACAAGCCAGAAGGGTAGCCTACCCTCCAGTGAAAGCAAACAGCTAAGCTCTGAAGCCCAGTGAAAGCCAACAGTAAGACCCCCAAGCCCCAACACAAAAAGCTTGGGACAGTACAGGACCAGAGCTCAATTCTCACATAAAAACACCAAGTCACAAAAAGAGATAGAAAAAAAAGTGAGCAAAAAAAAAAAGAAACTTGATTATAGAAAATTACTAAAGTATAAAGGCATAAACTTAGAAAAGGACAATAATGTCAAAATGGCTACATATGAAGCCTCAAAGAAAAATGTAATTTGGTCTCAGGCCCAAAAAGAATTCCTGGAAGAGCTTAAAAAGGATTTTAAAAAGCAGATTAGAGAAATAGAAGAAAAACCGGGGAAGGAAATAAGATTGATGCAAGAGAATCATGAAAAAGACTCAATAGCATGGGAAAAGAGATACAAAATTTTACTCAGGAAAATAATTCCCTAAAAAATAAAGTTAGCCAAATGGAAAAGGAAGAGCAAAAGCTCACTGAAGAAAATAATTCTTTAAAAATTAGAATTGAGCAAGTGGAAGCTAATGACTCTATGAGACATCAAGATACAATAAAACAAAATCAAAAATGTAAAAAAAAAAATAGAAGAAAATGTGAAAATTCTCATTGGAAAAACAACTGACCTAGAAAATAGTTCCAGGAGAGATAATATAAGAATTATTGGACTACCTGAAAGCCATAATAAAAAATAAAACCTGGACAATATCTTTCAATAAATTATCAAAGGAAACTTTCCTGATATATTAGAACCAGAGGGCAAAATATAAATTGAAAAAAATCCACTGATCACTGTCTGAAAGAGATTCCAAAATAAAAACTCCCAGTCATATCCAAATCCCAGAGCTCACAGATCAAGGAGAAAGTACTGCAAGCATCCAAAAAGAAACAATTCAAATATTGTGGAGATGCAGTCAAGATCACGCAGGATTTGGCAGCTTCCACATTAAAGAATCAGAGGGCTTGGAATATGATATGCCAGAAGGCAAAGGAACTAGAATTACAAGCAAGAATCACCTATCCAGCAAAATTAGATATAATCTTTCAGGGGGAAAACTCTCATTTGGGGTTTTCTTGAGAAAAATACTGGAGTGGTTTGCCATTTCCTTCCCCAGCCCATTTTATAGATGAGGAAACTGAGGCAAACAGGGTTAAGTAATTTGCCCATGGTCACAAAACTAGCAGGTGTCTGCAATTGGATTTAAACCCAAGTCTTTCTGACTCCAGGCCCAGAGGTTTATCCATTGTGCCACCTAACTGCCCTATATAATTATCTAGGTACATGTTATTTTCACCAAGTAGAAAAGAGTCTTCTTGAGAGCAGAAACTAATTGCTTGTGTCTTTGTATTCCTAGTACCCACCACAATGCCTAGCACAGAAGAGGTACTTAAATCCATTTATAAAGAGTCTTAATAAGAGGCTGCAGTAATATTTTTAATTATGAAACTATAGGACATTATCTACAAGAATTTAGCAAGCTAGCTCACAAAGCTTAAAGGAAACCTCCTATTTTTTGAGAATCACAGAATCTAAGAGAGAAGAGATCTCAGGCCATCTATTCCAACTCTTACTGAACAAGATGCTTCTATACAACATTTCAACAAAGACTCATTCAACTTCTGTTTGAATGAAGGAAGGAAGGAAGGAAGGAATGAAAAAGCAATTATTAAGCTCTTGCTATATGCCAAGCACTGTGCTTGGTTCTGGGGATATAAGCAGAAAAAAACATATAGTCTCTGCTCCAATGAGGTGGAACCCCATTATGTCCCAAAAGTAAGTGACTGCACTTCTGAATGCTTCTAGCTGTTAGGAAGTGTTTCCATATCTCAAGCCAAAATTTGCCTCACTGAAACTTCCTCCTGCTGCTCCTGGTTCTGCCCTCTGGGGCCCAGCAGAACAAATCTAATTCCTTTTCCATATGTGAGCTCATTAAATACTTGAGAACTGCTATGATTCCCTTTCCCAAACACATCAAAGTCCTTTCTTATTTTTAGAGACACAGTGAACATATACGTGGGGTGACAGGTGTATTCATGTAACAGTATGTGTGTAAGGGTCATTATAACCATCTCTAAATATTGGCCTAAATAGGCATCTTTCTTTCTGAATGGACCAATCGGCCCTCCCCAAACTAGCAAAAGCACATAACATTAAGGACTACTCAAAACCAATTAAAATACCATCTCATTTTTAAAAGGTCATTTTGATGCAAACTTATGCATCAACCTTTTACTTAAATCCAAATTTATGACTTGAGAATTTGGCTTTGAGGATTTGGAAAGACAAGGAATGAGACTAGGTTCCCCCTTGGTATACTTTAACCTGAGGATGAATAAATAATTCCAATTTTAAATGGCTTTAAATTATTTTTCTCCAATTTGGTCAATAAGTCCATTTATTTGTACATGGTAATTAGAACCTCTTCTGTCCAGAGAACATATCAAAACTCATTATTTCCTTCCCAAAGTTGGTTCCATTGCCTGACTTTTCTACTTCTGTTTTCATTCAACTCAGGCTTGAAAGAAACTTCAGAATTACATTTGATTCCCCTCCCTTGTTGGTTTCCATAGTTAATGTCTTTTTTTTTTTTTTGCAATGTCTCTTCCAGAAATTTAGGAAGACTTATATGAACTGATACAGAGTGAAGAGAGTAGAACCAGGGGAACAATTTATACGATAAAACATTCTAAAGACAAAGAAACTTGAGATTTAAGACCTCTGATCAATGCATTGGTCAATCATGGTTCTAGGAGATAGATGATTAAGTGTTGTGCCCACCTCCTGGCAGAGAGATAATGGATATGAGATGTAAAATGAGACAAAGATTTTTGGACATGGCCAATGTGGGAATTTGTTTTACTTGACTATGCTTATTTGTTATAAGGGTTTTGTGTTTTTTTTCCATTTTTCTCAATGGAATGGGGAGGCAAAAAAGAGAGAAATATTTTTTTGTTCATTGGAAAAATAAAATTAAATCTACAAGATCATCACCTAATTCAGTTCTTCCTTCAAGCAATTCCTACTAGTACCACCCTAGTTAAGGCCATTACTACTGCACTCTTAGAATATCACAATAGCTGATCTTAGCCTCCAGGCTCTCTTACCTCCAATCACCATGTACACTATTGCCAGTTTAATCTTCCAAAAACAATGTTTTTATTGCATTATTTCTCTGCTCAAGACCTTCAATGGTTCCCCATTAACAGAGAGATAAAAATCCAAATTCCTCAATATCCCAGGTTCAATGACATTTCTCTTTACTCCCCAATACAGACCCACCACTTCTCCATTCACTGTTACCAGAACACACTTGTTCATCCCTGTCTTCCTGTCTTTGTTTTTGCTGTTTCTTATTCCAACCTCAAGACCCATTTTCCATGTTATTCTCTCTTTTCCACCTCTCACTCTATAAGGCAGAGGTGAGGAGAGAGTTCATTGCTATCATGAGTGACAGCCTGGGAGAAGGCAGAGGGATGATAGATGGAATGCTAAGTGTGAGGAACAGAAAGAAGGCCATTTTTGTTGGACCAAAGAGTGTATGAAAGGAAATAATAAATATTAAGACTAGAAAGGTAGATTCGAGTAATTCTTATTCTTCTTTTTATTATGTATGCATTGGCACTGGCTGGCCCCTACACCATTCTCACTTCTGCCTCTCATTTTCACTCGCTTCCTTCAGTTCAGCTCTGGTATTCTGTAGGAGGGCTTTCCTGGTCCCTTTCCTAACCCCACACCTTCTCCTCTGAGATGACCTGATCACCTTCTATCTACTCTGTATTTGTACCCAGTTATTTACATTTTCTCCCCCATTGGAATGGGAGTTCCTTGAGGGCAGGGGCCACATTTGTATTTCTTTCTTTGTATTCCCAAGGACTTAATTAAGCACAGTACTTGGAACATGATCTTTTGACTGATCAAAATAAAAAAAAAATCTTAACCTTTCTTAAGTCAATCTTAAAATTCTCAACTTTCCCATGAAGCCATCTCCGACCTTACCAATCCACAGCAATCACTTTTTCCTCTGAATGCAAGCACTATTATTTTTCTATTCTATACATCTGGCCATTAAATTCTACATTTTCCAGTGTAGTTATTTATCTTTTCTCTGTACATCCCATCTCCTCCAACTAGATTGAGGAAACACGGTACAGTGGTCAGGGTGCTGAAATTACGGACGTGGATCTAGAGTCCAAAACCTGACTGCCATTTACTACCTGTGTGACCTTGGGCAAATCACTTCCTCTCCTTGGACTCATTTCCTCATCTATAAAATAAGAGAATTGGTTCAGATGGTGTCTTGGGTCGATTCCAGCCCCATAATCGTGAGCCTGTGGCTATGGTATCTTTACAATATGGCTTAGTGGTTAGATGATCAGCCTCAGAGTTAAGAAGACCAGCCTAGATTCCAGGAGCACCTCTGACAAGTACTGGCTGTGTGACCCTGGACAAATCCTTTCCATTTTCAGCGCTCTAGATCAAAGGTGTCAAATACATGGCCTGAACCAGATTATAATATATTTGGGAAATACTTAACAAAATAAATGAAAATACAATAAAACATAAATAATGTTAATATATGATTTTCTAAGTTAATATGTGGTCTGCAGAGATCCATATGGAAGGTTTAGTGGCCCACATTTCTGAGTCTGATACCACTGCTAGACAACTACCTTATACTGTAAGTTTCTGAAGGTTCTGACCTGTATTAGTAAACGGATTTTCTTCATCTGAGATACGGGTTTCTTTTACTAATGAAATCACAGGTCTAATCCCAATTCTTATCCTTATGACTACACCTCTTGTAGGAAAAGGGCAGACAAATACTTCCTTAGACTCCTCTACAGCATAGAACACAGACCTATATGTGGGACAATTTTTCATTTCTTGTTGTTCAGTCATGTATGACTTCTCATGACCCCATTTAAGGTTTTATTGGCAAAAATACTGGCATGGTTTGCCATTTCCTTCTCCAATTCATTTTACAGATAAGGAAACTGATACAAACAGGCTTAAGTGACTTGCCCAGGGTCACATAGTCAGTAAGTTTCTGAGGCCAGATTTGAACTCAGGAAGATAAATCGTCCTGACTCCAGGTCTGGTACTCTATCCAATGGGCCACCTAACTGCCTTATATGGAACAATGCTAAATATTTATTAAATGAACGAACTTATACATACTTCAAAGACATATTAGTAAGTTGTTTTCTCTATCTATGTCACACAAATGCCTTGTAGACAAAACTACCTTATAAAGTCCTTTAAGCATTTCTGTAACTGAAACCCTTGGAAGCAATCTAACGCTAACCCACTTAGAGTAAATTCTAATCTACGGCAAATGGCATTATAGGGAAGTTCCAGTGATATATGAATGTGATAAGATGTCTACTTGGTAATTTATGCTCTAAGTAATTTTGTTGACTCAAGTAAAATTTTAGGTTAAGGCGAAGAAGAGGAAATTAACTGTCACTATATAATAAGCTTTTTAAAAAATATTTACCCCATTTACTGAGTTTCCTGCCCCATAGTATCCAAATTAAGTTGGACTCAATCTCTTTAGCAGTTGTGTTCTTTCCCTTCTCCCAAGCCTGTCACCATTATTCTTTCTTCTAGACCAAAAAAAAAAAAACAAAAAAGGCAGAAAGCCCAGAAATATTATGTAAAAATGAAAGGAAATATTCAAATACCTGCATTATTCTCTGATTATTCAACAGATTTTACATATTTTTTTGTTTTCTCCTCCCATATCTAGGGTAAAATAACTTTTCTAAAAATGATTTTTACCTTCTCTTATTTTTATATGAAGCATATTACAAAATAAAAATACGTCTCCTTTTACTCTAACCATATTTGGTCCATTCCTCTTGCCAGGGGTTTCTAACACAACTCTAGGCTAATTGTTATTGTTCCTATAAAAAGAATTAAGTATTTCTACAAAACCTTTTGGCCGTCTCTAGACCACACTACCTGCAATTCAGCTACAGTCCTCATATTCTTCCATCATGGGAACCAGGGCTTTGGTAAATGAGCTTTTGCCTCACCTTGCCTGGAAATAAGCCTCCATGTTAGTTCTCTATAATCTCCTCAGCATGTTGCTGAAATTTTTGGCTCCTTTTCATGCTCCCCCTATAACTCATAAGTTATCTCCCCCCTTTTGAATTCTTGTGAGTTCCTTGAGGGCAGGGGCTGTCATGGATCCTTATGTTTACATCCCTACTACTTACCACAATGCCTAGCACATGGTAAGTGTCTAAAAATGCTCTAGTCACTTAACCCCATTTGCCTCAGTTTCCTCATCTGTAAAATGAGCTGGAGAAGGAAATGGCAAACCACTCCAAGGAAATTGAATTGCCAAGAAAACCCCAAATGGGGTCACAAAACATGATGGAAAGCAACTAAACAAAAACAACTAGCTGGTTAGTTACCTATCATAGGTACATAGGTTACTAGCTGTTGAGTGATGTCAATAGGGTCTCACAAACATTTTAATAGAATTGGTTATGATGTCACTAGTGATGTTTTCAGCATTGCTTCTGGTTTCTCAAGTGCTTTATTTTAATTCAGCTTTCTACCAAAGAATAAGAACTGCTATTTTCTCTGTTTTGTTGGCTAAAGGACACATTGCATTTTATTCTATTCAACAAACCCATTTATCCAAAAGACCATCTCACATATATATATATATATATATATATATATATATAATATATATATGTGTGTGTGTGTGTGTGTGTGTCTATGTTTCTCTGTGTGTGTCTGTGTGTATGCATATATGTAAATATACAATATACATGTATGTATGTATATATGTGTGTTTATGTATATGTGTATGTATACACACATATATACACACATACTATATAGATATATATATACACATAACACAGTACTGATTAGTAGACATACAAAGAGAAAAAATGAATCAGTCTGTGTACTAAGTAAGAATAATCACAACCACAATAATAGCATTTATATAGAGCTTTAAGATTTTCAAAGGACTTTATAAGTATTATCTCATTTGATCCTCATAACAGCCCTGACAAGTAGGTGCTATTATTATCCCCATTTTAGAGATGAAAAAACTGAGTCTGAAAAAAGTTAAGTGACTTGCACAGGATCACACAGCTAGTAAGTTTCTGGACTAGGATTTCAATTTGCTCATGATCTAGCATTAGAACCTGTCCCACCTAGAGGCAGTAATACAAATATGAAATATTTTCAAGGTATTTATATGGTTTTGTCATGCTTTTTCTCCAATAAACTTTTCATATTCTATTTGGGATTGTATATGTGAGGGGGTCCAGACCTAAAAATTCACTGGAGCAAGGAATTCCAGTTGAGTTCCTTCAACTCTCTCCTCCAATTCATATCTGCTTTGGAGACTCCTAAAGAGTCACCTGGGACACAGAGAGTTGACTTCTTACCCAGGGTCATGTAGCCAATATAAGTCAGAGGCAGGATTTGAACTCAAGTCTCCTGATTCTAGCTCTCTATTCATCATGTCACATTGGCTCAAAAATACAAAACACACACAAACTAAAGATGGAGTCATTTTGGTGAGGGGAAAGGAGAGAGCAGTAGTGAAAGAAGGAAAGTGGAGATAAGAAAGAGTCTTGTGTGGAACATAATGACTGAGCCTTGAAAGGAGCTACAGTTTCCATGAGGTCGAGGTGAGGGAGGGCATTCCAGAAGAGGACAGCCTCTGCAAGAATATATTCAGAGATGTTTGAGATAAAGATGTTGCCACAGGATAACATAAGCCCTCCCTGAAAACAAAATGGGGTCATCCACAAAGGGAAAGTGAGATAAGCTCTCTATAGAAAATACTTAAATAATAATGGTGGTGGTGGTGGTGGTGGTGGTGGTGGTGATGATGATGATGATGATAACTGATAATTATACCATTTCAAAGTTTGCAATTTTCCCTTTTGATCTTAACAACCCTGTAATATTGGCACTATTATGATCCTGATTTTACAGAAGAGAAAATGCCATGCTGCCTCACCAGCAAAACTTTTCCCATTTGCTCACTGAAGAAAAAAAAAAAAACACTAGGAATCCCATCACACTAAGTTTTACTGCCTTTTTAAGGCCATACACAATTGTTTCCTTATTGTTAAATTGCAAATTAATCTTGACAGGAAAATTCCCCAGAACATAGAAATATTATGACTAGTTTTATATGAATAAAATGTTTCCCCATAAGAATACATAATAATTTTTGGCACTTTGCTGCTGTTATATCCATCACACCACAAGTAGACCTGTTCCAATGAAACTGTAGAAGTAAAATTTGAAAGCATGTGAAACACACTTTCAGACATGTTCACCACAAACTTGAGTGTCCGTTACACACAGCATAGGTTCTAACATGAACTCTGAAGAATGCTCTCATTCAGCAGGCAAACACTCCTATGACCTCATATAATAAGGAAATGCTTACATACACACACGCACACACATACACACACACACAGAGTTTTTCACAGGGCCTTCCATCTGGCAAATTTTATTCTAACTCTCAAGGAAACCTCAGAACCTAGCAAAAGTTTGGATGTATGTCAGAGGCCACTAAATACTTTGTATAAGGCCAAATGCAAAACACCAATCAGCCTCCAAGAGAGTCATGGAGCCCCACCTGTTAAAGGAGAGTGCTGGCTCTCTGCAGCTGACCAACATAAATCAATGTATTTGGGGGTGAAAGGTCAAGGGTCACCACTTCAGGATATAGAGTAAATGTCTTGAAATCAGATAGTCATTTGTTTATAAAAAAACATTTTTTTTTTTAAAAAAAAGCAATATGGCAGTGCTAAAACATGGCCAAAAAAGCAGCCTTGGGGCATTGCAGAGTGCATGTTGATGCAACAAACTTTGCAAAGCCAGTAGGAATGGTCACATTCTAGTTGGAAGGCAGCACTGTGAAATAATAGGAGCACACAATCAGGGAGCACTTTATGTTCCTGTAACATGACCTCCATTTTCAATGCATCATTAGCTTGGGTCTTTGCCATAACACGTGCACCCTGGCATGCCTTCATGGCACACACACAGCATTTAGAGTGTGAGCAACAGGGCTTCACACAGGCACAGGTACTTCATGTGAGGTCAAATTATTTTCTTCAATGGGTATTACACTGCTCCGGGCAAGAATATGCCTGTAAAAAAGGGCTGCTCAATTTTTCCCCACAAATGAGAGAATTAGAACTTTACTAGCTGTTGGCACACAGAATCATATGAATATAATACACATGTTTGAGAGTGAATGCCTCCAACTCCATTCCGATTTGACGATCTACCCTACTTGCCGAGATGATTTCATAAGCATTAATAGCAGAAACTCATTAAATCTACTGTGACTCCTTAAGGAAGAGTATTACCACCAAGATATGTGATTCAAGGTATTTATCCTCTAGATAACTGCAAGAAAGGCAACCACTTCACATGTTGCCTGGTTTCTAAGTGATAGCCATGTCAGCCAAAATGTACTATGCATCGCATGATGAAAAAGAGAGGGAAGGATGCAGTCCTGCCCTTAAGGAGATGACAATCTTCACTCCTGGAGATAATGCACTCACATTAAATACGAAGGCAATGAGAGATACAGGCAAGAAAACATGTGGAGCCCAGACTTGAATTGCTTCAGTAATTCAAAGAGATGTTGAAATGGTAGGAAAGACTTCACAGAGGACACTTGCATGAATATTACTTGAGCACCTTGACGGCAGGTGTTCCTTTTTTTTTCTTTGTATTCCAAAATCCAACACTGCCTTGAATGTCATATAGTGCTTAATGAATGCTTATTGACTTGAAATGTTGTTTCTCAAGGTCTCAGTGCCAAGCTACTGAACGTGGACTCAGAGAGTCACTTCACTGGAGCTTGGGCATTCAAATTCAAGTGAATGACCCAAAGAAAGTAGACTGTACGGAGGGTTAACTTGACAGATGTAAGAAATTGCAGGTAGAAAGACTTTTTGAGAGGCACTATCCTGTCAGTCTAGATGTAAAGAAATTAAGGTATTGATGGAAATGGGAAAAGATAAAAATTCTAGCCACAGAGATGTTTCAGAGTCAAAGATGAAACAATGGCTGGTTGGATGTGGGAGATGAAAAACATATAGGAATCAAAGAAAATTCTAAGATTTTTTGTTCCTAGAAAGTGGGAGGAGGTACTGACATTTCAATTGAATCATTGCTAGTCCTATATCAATTAGGTCTCTCCATCACTAATCCAATAGCTAGCTGCAAAGTTTTGACTTTTTAAAATGTTATCATTATTATCACCATCATCCCCACTATATTTAAAAACATGACTAATGGAAAATCTGTTTTGCATGACTTCATACTTGTAAGAGATTTTGTATTTCTTGCCTTTGCAATGGGTGGAAAAGGGGGTAAGGGAAGGGAGAGAATTTTAAACTGAAAATAAAAGAAAATTGACTAAAATATGTTTTTAAACTCTTTTATAATATTGGTAGATTTGAGTGAATACACATTAGTTATGGAGTGTCTCACTAAGTTTAGTACATGTTTAATCCCAAGGACTGGTGCAGAAATTCTCAAGATTTTGAGATGCAAATTCAAAAACTGAGTTAAAAAGTTATAATTAGGCATTCAGGGACCGCCCCCCCCCCAGCATCCAAGGTTCATTTTCCACATAAAATTTCATAGATCTTTTCAATCAAATACATGATAGTCTGTTACTGATATCATAGCCTTTCTTTTTAAATCAAGAAATCTCTACACCCAGGTTAAACTCATTACCTCTGGGCTCCTCACTATCTCTCATTCCTCCATATCCAAGATGTTGCCAAAGCCTGTCCATTTCACCCTTGCGACATCTCCCAGATATGCCTCCTTCTCTGCTCTGATGCCGCCACCACTCTAGAGCAGATCCTCATTGCTCCAATCCTTACTGCTATAGCGTGCTGGTGGCTCTGCCTGCCTCAAGTCTCTCCCCACTCCAAGCCATCCTCTATTCAGCCACTAAAATGATGTACCTAAATAAGTTTAATATGATCATCATGTGTAGCTTATATCAGATTGCACGCTGTCTTGGTAAGGAAGGAGCGGGGAGGGGGGATTTAGAACTCTAAATCTTATAAAAGCAAATGCTGAAAACTAAAAATAAATCATTAAAAAAATAAAATAAAATGATGTTCCTAAAGCTCAGGTCAGACCATGTCACCCCTTATTCAATAAACTCCAGTGACTCTCCATCACCTCCAGGATCAAACACAAAATCCTTTGTTTGGCATTCAAAGCCCTTCATAATCAGCCCCCTCCTACCTTTCCAATCTTCTTACACCTTACTCCCCAACACGTACTCTGATGCAGTGACAGTGGCCTGGCCTCCTGGCTGTTCCAAGACATTCCATCTCTCAGCTCTGGGCATTTTCTTTTCTTTTCTTTTCTTTTTTTTTTTTTTTTTGGTGAAGTAACCAGGATTAAGTGATTTGCCCAGGGTCACACAGCTAGTAAGTGTCAAGTGTCTGAGGCCGGATTTGAACTCACGTCCTCCTGACTCCAGGGCCAGTACTCTATCCACTACACCATCTAGTTGCCTCCCCTCCTCCTATACTTTAAACACCATGATGATGTTAGTATCCATGTCTGGTTTTTTTTTTTAATTCCCCATAGTATCTAATCCATTGTTTTGCATATACTAGGTGTTCACTAAATATTTATTTAATCATCCTCAAGTCATAAAACTTGAGGGAGGCAAGAAAAAAATAGAGGATTGGGGTACTGCTCATCTCTCCAAAATGAAGACAGGAAACACATTGGATTGAAAAGTCACCTTTCCATCGTGGAGATTTGGGGTTCCTCCATGGACAAGAGAATGGCCATAGGATTAGATATATAGAGCCAGGCCTAGCCCCATAGGTCAGCTAGTCTAATTTTATTTTACTGATGCAGAAATTGAGGACCAGGACATCAATGTCACAGGGATAGTGTCAGAGGAAGAATATGACCCCAAGTCCTTCAACTTCAAAGTCAGTGACTATTTTATATGGAACATCCTGTGGTTCCATTAGAACTGTCAGGCACATCAGTGTGCAGGGATGATAACCAAGCCCACTGTCAGCCCTTCTCCATTTCAAACAAGGAGGCAGCTGCTTTTCCCAAGGAAGAAAGGGTTTGCTAACAGGAGCCTGGGTTTTTTTTCCCCCTGAACTCTCAAGTACACCAGAAAAGGACAGAAAATGAGAGCAGAATGCCTGTCTTACCTAGCTCCTTATCCTCTATCTGCCTTCCCCTAACTGCCAAATGAAAGCTACAACTCAGAAATGCAGTACAAGTTAGTATCTGGGTAAGTGGACAAGCGCCAATCACAAACCTTCCAACGAGGCTCAGGCAGAACCAAAAGGAGGCCCTTTTGTGACCCGACTCCACACCCAAACCAAAATAAGGCCCATTTGTGACCCTTCTATCACACCCCCGTGATAAAATGTGAGGGCATACTGGGAAATCATCACCATGTTGATTAAGATACTTATCCTTCTGCACTGTCAAGCAGCTGTAATGTTCTCTGCTTAGCTCTCCAACACTAACAGAGGTTTTTTGACTTAGAACAAGATTAACAGGTGGAAAAAAAAAAGCAAAGCAATAACCCAGATAATGGCAAGAAAGGTGTCTTCTAATGATCCATTAGTCCATTTCAGAAAATAAGTTCTCCATTGGTGTTATGCATCCACTTGATTAAATGTTCCTTCCATATTGGTCCTATTGCTATGATTTAGGCAAGGGCCAGAATATTAATTCAGTCGAAATTACACACTGTGAAACATGAGACAGATATATATTCAATAACCTCTTTTTTCTGTTGTTAGTCTTCCTTTTTCTAAGGCCATTTGGATAGCGGCCTCCAGGTGCCTGATCTCACAGCAGTTTTGATCAGCAAGCCTAGAGATAGAGCCAAGATTGACAAGGTCTTGGTGATTGTGACGACAGATTCAGGTATTCATTGAATGCAAAGGTTTTTCATTTCACCGCATCAACCAATGATGAAATACAATATAGTAAGATTAAGTACGGCACATAACTAAACAGGCACACTGGTCCTGGAGTAATCTTCTTTATAACCCATTTAAAACCAGGTCCCTCCCCCTAGCTGAGTGTATCCCCTTCAAAGTGCTCATCAGATGTCTGACCCGCCCCAGCCTAATACACATGTCATTGGGAGAAGAGTTAGTGACAGCTGCAGCATTTCTTTCTCAATTGAAATAACAACAATATTTTAAATATTCAGTAATCGCATAAGAGTTTAGATATATTAGCACGCCAAAAAGCTATTCACAGAAAACAAAGACCCTTGCTCATTGTTGATTATAATGAACATTATACAAATTGGTTTGGGAGAGAGGTGTTCTCCCCATAGGGGAGAAAGGTCCCACTCCATCCCTTACTCATCATTTGAGGTTTCTGATAAAAACTTTTCTATGGCCAGTGAGAAAGAAATATTCATTACACATATCATATCAATTATTATGAAAATCATAATTTCTCTCTCACCAGAAATGGTTTTAAAAGGTTTCTATGGGTTTAATGCCCCGGGAAGAAAAATCATAATGATGTGAAAATCACAAGAAGCATTCTCTTGTCTTCATGTGTTCTCTAGTTTGGGTGACCTTGCCAAAGAATAGGCATGGCTTTGGTTTATAATAAGAGGCTGCATTTTCAGATGGAGATAAAATTTCTGAACTAAAGGGGCATTCTCTCATGTAAAGGAGTCATCCTAGTAACCCCCTTGGCACTCATGAATTTCTCTGTATATCTGTTTCTATTCTTTTCATGTGGGAAGAGCTATGTCCCCAGAAAAGCTTATCCCTTCCTTGGGCCACAAGGATCCTGTTAGCTCACACAAGTCAAGGCATCAAAGAGTTATGATTCAGAGCTATCTGGGACCTTAGAGATCATTCTCTGAACATGGAACTTTATTTTACTGTTGAGGAAATTGAAGCTAAGAAAAGTTTAGTGACTTCCTTAGACTCTCCCAGCTATTAAGAGTCTAGGGCACAATTTTTTAAAAATTTTCTGTGTGTTTTTTTTTTTCTTTGCTAGGCAATGAGTTTAAGTGACTTGCCCAGGGTCACACAGCTAGCAAGTATCAAGTGTCTGAGGCAGGATTTGAATTCAGGTCCTCCTGACTCCACGTTTAGTGGTCCATCCACTGTTCCACTTAGCTGCCCCTAGGGCATGATTTTAACTCAGGTCTGACTCCAAATTCAGAGCTTTATCCACTGTCACTAACTCTCATATCATGCTTCTGTTTCATCATAAAACTACTGCCATATGAAATTATTCCGTACAAATTACAAGAAGTTCTCTTCAAATTTCATGCAGACATTGCCCAAGTATTAAATAATGTATTAATCAGATAAGTAGACATTATTCACTCATTTTAGGGCACCAGAAAGTATAACGATCATGGAATTCACGAATGTCAGGCTTGAAAGGTCCCTTAGAAAATATCTAGTCCATTCTCTTTAGGGAGCAGTTATGACTTTATGGCCAAAGTTACACAGTTAGTTACTCAAAGAGCCAAGCTACACCACTCCTCACTGTCTTGCAAAGGAAAAAGTAGCTGACAGTGAAATGAATTTCCCCCGTCTGGGTGACCAATTTCTTCCCAGAGAGCAGTTTATGTATTAGGATTAGGCCATACATGAAAATAATATCTCCCTCATGAGATTGCCTTTGGCTCTTACGGTCTAGCTGAGGCCAAGATATTTGTATGGTGTTTTGGAGAGAGAAAGGAAAAGAGGGAATGAGGAGTGAGGAAGAAGAAGAAAATAGAAAGGAAATAAAATTTAAAAAAGAAGAGAGAAAGAGGGAGAGTCTCACAATATAACATAGAGTGTCTCAAAAGTCTTAGTGTCATTATAAGCTTTAATAGTCACTAAGAATTTTGAGACACTGCATGAAAATGTCTAAAGAATGCATCAAGACACTGGATCCCAAATGAGATAGACAATTCAAAGAACCAGGACCTCACCAGATAATCCGTACCAGATGGCTGGTGACCAACAGGACCAAAACATTACCAAAGAGTCTAGTAATTAACAAAAACAAACAAAAATGGTGTGAATGAAGGTCACATTCTACACAACCCCTCAAAGTCTCATTGGGTGCATACAGATCTTTTAGTTGTTCCTATAAGGCCAACTGTATGTACCTTCAGAAACTTGGAAGAGGTCCAAGTGTAGTAACTTTGACAGCCAATCGTAACCTCATGCTGAACTTCAGCAAGTAATTCCCTCCATTATTGCTTTCTCACAGGTGGAATTCCTGCCTTTTTCTTTACTCAGGGTCCTCCTCATGACATAATAAAGGCTCCCCAAACTCACCAAAGCAATTGTGTTATTATAATTTTACTGAGGACAGAAGCCAGCAGAACCATGCTAGTTACAAGGTGAAAATCTTGTCTAAGGTCATGGTGCACAGTCTGGGGATTTACCATTTTAGACAGGCAGCAAAAAATAAATAATAAAAGTCGGGGCATAAGGATGTATTAACTTCTCTGCAAAAGATCTGATTAGTACCCATAGTTTTGAACATTTTCTCCAAATATTTAAAAATATATAAGTAATCTAATAACCCTTTTACAAGTTAAAGAAGTGAAGAGCTATAAAGAATTTTTTTAAACGTCAACTCTAACAAAGGCAATTCTTGGTTTCATAGCCTTACATAGGAATGAGACACTTCCAACTTAAAAGTGCCAGTAAAGGCAACAATAACATTTATGTTCTCATTCTATGAGACAGATTATTATTATTAATATCATTTTACAGAATAGGAAATTAAGACACGGAGACCTTATGTGACTTCCATGATCACACAGATAGTATGCATCTACTCATTCATATTCTGATTCAACAAACATTTATTGATGTACATGGAATGTCAAAGCCAGGACTCAAATCTTGGTCTCCGGACTATAGGACCAGTGCTCTTTCCCACTCCATCAAGTTAGGATACCGAAGGCAAGACTGCTTTTCCTCATACAAAACATCCCATCTCCCATCTCCAAGCCTCTATATAGGATTTCTCCCATACTTGGAACACATTGCCTTCCCACTTCCACCTCGTAGAATCCTTAACTGCCTTCAAAGCTCAGCTAAGTGCATGAGGGGGTTAGATTTAATGATCTCTAACGTCTCTTCTAACTCTAAATCAATACATTAGTAGGATTCTAAGTTTCAGAGGGAAAAATTTAAGCTTGATCTCCTTCTTATATCTTGTGGTCATAAGGAGCTAGAAACAAAGTAAATGCCAATTGGGGAATGGCTAAACAAACTGTGGTACATGAATGTAATGGAATATGACTGTGTTGTATGAAATCATGAACTTGATGAATACAGAGAAACATGGAAAGACCTCCATGAACTGATGCAAAAAAATGAAGTAAGCAGAGGCAGGAAAACAGGGTACACCATGACTACAACAATGTAAATGGAAAGAACAAAGACAACAAAATAATTGAAACTCAAAGTTATGAAATTACAAAGAACAAATTTAGCCCAAGAGACGGGATATGAGAAGATGCCACCCCCCACTCCTATACAGAGATGGGAGTTTCACAGGTCTGTAATACTGCATCTAATGTTATTTGTTGATATATTTATAGGCTTTGCTTAATTTTTTTCTCTCCCTCTTTTTAAAAATCTTTGCTATAAAATATTTATACCTGCTCTTTTAGTAGTGAAATTGTAAACCGAGGGGATACCCATCAACTGGCAAATGACTGAACAAGTTGTGATATATGATTGTGATAGGATACTACTGTACTATAAGGAACGATAAGCAGGATGCTCTCAGAAAAACCTAGAAAGACTTACATGAATGGATGCAAAGTGAAATGAGCAGAACCAGTAAAACATTGTACGCAATAACAGCAATATTGTACAATGATCAACTGCAAATGACTTAGCTATTTTCAGCAACAGAACAGTCCAAGACAATTTTGAAGGAATTGAGGAAAAATGCAATCTACCTCCAGAGAAAGTACTAATAGCACCTGAACACAGAGTGAAGCATACTGTTTTTTCTCTCTCTCTCTTTTCTTTCTCTTTCTTTCTTTCTTTCTTTCTTTCTTTCTTTTGAATTTTCTTCCACAAAATGAATAATATGGAAATGTTTTACATGATTGCGCATGTATAACCTATATCAGATTGCTTACCATCTCAGGGAGAGGGGAGGGGAAGGTGGGATAGAATCTGGAACTGAAAACTTTATTTAAATGTTAAAATTATTTTTACATATAATTGGAGAAAAATAAAATATTTTTAAAAGGGTCATTATTATCTACCTCACAGAAAAAGGCCTCTGAGGAAAAATAAAATTATCTATGTGAGAGCCTTTGGGTTATTTAAAAGTTATTGTTCAAATGTATTGATAATTATTTGTAGTTGTTACCAAAATCTGTTCTCAAGTGTATCTCAATATATTACACTTCCTAAAGCAAGGATTCTTAATTTGGGATCCATAAACTTCCTTTAATTCATATTTTGATATACAGATTTATATTTCAATATACTTGATTTCTTTTGTAATTTCGTGTATTTTATTTTACACATTTTAAAATATCCTTCTGGGAAGGGATCCATAGACTTCCTCACACTGCCAAAGAGAAACGGGACACAAAAAAAAAAAAAGAGCCTTACTCTCCCTGCAATTCTTATCACTTTTAGCCTTTCCTACATGCTCCTAGCGATTTCTCCTTCTCTGCCCCTCTTGAGGTCTGAAAAAATGAATAAAAGGGATCCATCTTGCATAAATTGCATGGTTTCTTCCCCCTTCCTTTCGAAAACCTGCTGAGAACAACCCACATGGCACATACTCCAGCCATCATGATTCCATGCCTCCCTTCCCAGTCATCTGTCTTATTTCTCAACAGCAAGTGTTGCAATCATCTCTTTAGCTGCCAAGCCATTCACTGCCCAGATGTGCTCAAGGAGTCACATAAATCCATAGGGACCCACATAAAAAACTTGGTAATGTGGAGTATGAACTGAAAGCTGAAAGGAACTCCTGGGATTACCAAGCCTTATCCCCTCCTTTTACAGATGGGGAAACTGAGCTCCAAAGAAGTTAATTAAGTGACTTAGGGTCTCACAGCTAATGTTAGTGTCTGAATTGGGATTCCAATCCAAGTCTTCTGGATACTGACTCCAAAACAGAGAGCACTCAGGGGTCCACAGAGACAAGTATCTGCCTTGAGGAGTTTATAACCTTGTGTGGGATGTGACTAATCAATTTCATTACTCCAGTGTTTCCTGGCCATGTCCAACCTGTTTAATTTGTTCTTTCAACATTTGTTATTGACATAATTTATTATAAACATAATCAACATTATGTCTACTAAGGGCAGAGCACCATGTTAAACTCCACTGGGAGAAATACAAGATTTAGAAGAGACTTGTCCCTGACTTCATGAACAGTAAGTTTCCATTGCATAGCATCCTAAGGTTTTCAGAAGGCTATCATAACTTTCTTCAGGTGCCTTGCCTCTAGGCTGGAAGCCCTCATTTCTTTAAGAAGTCATCATAGATCATGTTTTTAAGCCTTTATTTCTTTTGGTTGCTCTCCTCTAGATTCTGTCTAATTTGTCAACATGGTTCCTATAGCATGGCACCCACAACAGACAGTAGTTGTTTAGTACATAGCAAAGAACTATAGCCTAATTATCCAGACACTGAAAGTTAAACACATCATGAAGCCCAATGCAAGATTCTAGGCAGGCTCAGCATCAGGGGTTAGTGCTATAGCTTCATACACATTGAAAAATGAATCAAAAGGGGCCCAAGAGAGGGTAAACAAGTCTTCCTTCTATTCCGGAATTTCTTTGCCTTGAAGAAAGAATAGGCCACTACTCTTAAAGGCTCCCATCGCTGTCATAGAAACTAGAGAGTACAACTTATCTGTGCCAAAGCACTCTGAATGCCTAAAAATGATTAGGCCCACTGTAAAATCCCAAGTGCTCTCTAGAGCTGAAAAGTAGATGGGGTAGTATGTTCAAACTGCACAAATGCCTAATTTACAGGCCGTTGGCTTCCTAATGTAGTGACTCAACTTTACCCCTGAATTTTCCTCAAAGTCCAAGGGGATTTCCATGCACAATTTCCATTAATGATGGGAGCACCATTAACCAGGCTATGCTATTAAGATGGTCATCCTTTAATCATTCAGCACAGCTTTACAGATCAAGAAAGTCCCATCTTTAGCTCAGGTTAAGAAAAACAATGTTTTTTTTTTTCCATTTATCATTGAAGCTTCAGGAAACATCTGGAAGGATACTACTTCCTTTGTAGTAAAACAGAGAATAGGCCCCTTAATAATTTGTCCTCAGCCTTTGTTGAGTGGTGAGATGCCAAAAGTTTGGTGGCATGCGCTCACGTGTCTCTGTATAAAATATTCACCCTGCAATAGAACACTAAGGCAAGTTTGAGCTTTCTTTCATCTGCCTCCTTGGTAAAGTAGCCAAAAGGGTATTAGAATAATGTCTCTCAAACAAAGTAAAGATCTGGGCAAACATCTCAGTAACATTCATGAATAAATAGGCTAACGCCTAGCAACATTCCCCAAATAACAATACCATCTCTTAAATCTCTGGAAAAGAACATGGTAATCAAATGTCAACTCAAAATCCAGGACAAATGCCAGCCCTTTGCTGAAAAATATCAGTGACCTATAGTGACAATCTCAAACCAATCTATATAGGCCCTCACCACTGATCTCTTTATACTGTGCATTGAAATACCATTTTATATTTCATAGAGTGATTAACAGCCTTTTTCTTCTTGTCAGAATAATAGGACCATAAATAGCAAACCAGAGGGGATATTATAGGTCATCTAGTGACAGTCCAACTCCTTGATTTGACAGATGATGAAACTAAGTCCCACAAAGAGAAAGTGACTTGTTTAAAGTCACACAGGTAGTAAGTGGTAAAACTAGGATTTTAATTTAGGTGTTCAGACTCCAAACATGAAACAACAAAAACATCTCAAGTTTATATACACTTTAAGATTTACAAAATGCTTTCTTTCAAAGAGGGAAAGCATCTTGTGTAAATATTTGCATCTACATTTTACAAATGAGTAAACTGAGGTTTGAAGAGACTACATTATTTGCCTAGGGCCATGCACATCCAGGATGCATCATTGCCAAGAAAATACTGCCTCATACCATAACCTTTTTGTTCCCTCTGGATTACTTGTTTATAAACACTCAAACAAAGAAGTGTGCCTGTACACTTGTGTCTTTGAGTGGTGGCTGTCTCCACAATGAGAGAGAGACAGAGAGACAGAGAGAGACTCCAGATTTATTTCATACATTTTAAAATTCCAGATAAGAAACAACAAAATTGTGTTTTAGGTCCAAGAAATTGTTATAAAAATCAAGACCAGTGGGAAAAGACAAACCCTTAAAATGACTTAAAGTCCATTAAAGATTACACTGACAGGTTAACTTTATTTTATATGGTGGATATACTCCCCCCTGAAAGTTGTGTGGGAAGCAAATATTTATATATTAAATCATTATTTTCCTACTGACTTCAAGATTTTTGGAATGCATTCCTACCCACTTGCCAAAAAAAAAAAATTATTGGCCCTAACACAATGGAAAATTATGGGTAGAGAGCTTAATTTATAGCTCCAGGAATATATCCAGATATCTATTAGTCGTTGAATGTTTCTTTTCCCACAGCATTTCTCACATCTCTTCTCTTCTTTCCACTCACACAGTCACCGCCCTAGTCCAGGCCTTTATCACTTCTCCCTTGAACTACTGTAAAAGCCTCTTAGAGTTTCTCCCTGACTCAAGTCTGTCCCAATTCAAATGCAACCTCCCCAAAGCTGCCAAACTGATTTTCCTAAAGAGCAGTTCTGACAATCTCACTCCCCATTCAGTAAACTCCTATGGCTTTCTATAGCCTCTAGGCTCAAATATAAACTCCTCTGTTGACATTTAAAGTTCCTCACAAGCTGACATCAACGTACCTTTCCCACCTCTTCCTTTGTACTGGTGTTCATACATAATGTTTCATTTCCCATGTCCGTGCTTTTAGACTGCTTATCCCAGCATCCCCAGAATGCACTTCCTCTTCACTTCCTTCATTTAAAAATGAGAGAAATGGATCTGGAAGGAGAGGAGCTGAGATCAAATTCTGCTTTTGTTACTTACTGCCTTCACTTCACTTCCTCTCCACTCCTTAGAATTCCTGGTTTAAGACTCAACTGAAGCATCATCTTCCACCTGAAGCCAAGCTCCTAGAGCTTTCTCTCCCAAAATTCTCATATTTTTTTGAATATGTTCTATATGTATTTAAACAAATTTTCTCCCCATTTCTATTACAAGTTCATTGAGGGAAGGGGAAATTTCATTTTTTTGTCTTTGTATTTCTATCACCTAGCATGGTCCCTTGCTTAGAGTAGGCACTTAATAAATATGTGTTGAAAAGTATGCCTTTATCAATGACTTCTACATGGACTTAATGGTTTTATGTAGTACTTGGAAGAAGTTAGTTAAATGGACCAATTTCCAAAATCCTTAAAACTGGGATGATATCTTCTTGATAAAAGCCTGACCAGAGTCAGCAATTCATGCCAGTTATTAGGGCTTCCTGTCCCCACCTCATTGCCCCTGACTTCTCTCTGAAATTACTTTTGATTTGTTTATTGTACATTTTGTCTTTATTTGTGTATGTGTTGTTTCCCACTAATGCAATGTAAGCTCCTTGAGGACAGGGGCTGCTTCATTTTTGTCTTTGTATACCAAGTGCCTAGAACAGTACAGAAGACATAGAATATGCTTAATAAAAAGCAGCATGACTCAATGGTGAGAGAAATGGATTTGGAAGGAGAGGATCTGAGATCAAATTCTGCTTTTGTTACTGCCTATGCAACCTTGAGAAAGTTGTGTCACCTCTCTAGACTTCAGTTTCCTCATTTGTAAAATGAAGGAATTAGACTTAGTGCCCCCAAGTCCCTTTCAAGTTTAAAACTAGGATCTTGAGAATTGGGAGTTCAGGGCAGGAGAAATTGAGCCAACAGGTTTTGATAGTGAATGTGTTAGAGTGCAGAGGAAAAATTTGCAACATCTCCCTCCCTAAACAAGTTTAATCCCAAGAAGGATCTTAATTTCTAGGGAGTAACTGGATGAAATAAACATTCTCTTGAGTTTCCTACCAAATCTAGATTTCTGCAATCCTAAGGGAAAGGATCCACTCTCACCTTTCTTCCCCCTTAATAATTAAATCCACAGCACTTTGTTTAAACAGTTCAACAAGATACAGACAGCCACCAATCACCATTACACTCCATGGTGCCCAGACCTAGAGGCAGCCTAAAGCTATTTCCATAGTCATGAGCCCATGGTACAACCCTACAAGACACTAGCCTCCATCCAGTTAAGCCAAGAACAATGGTCACCCATTGATTCGTGTGGGTGGACGGTCAGATAGAGAAGACTGCAATTCATTTTAAAACGGAAACAGACAGAAAGGCAAACTCCCTCAAGTATTTTCTAGCTATATCATAATCAACTGTGTTGAAAGCTGGGCTGAGATCAAGTGCTTTAGGGTAAAGATAGAGGAGAAAGCAAAATTTGCAAAGGTAAGGAGGTCATTTGTAACTCTGACAAGAGTAGGCTCCCCACTCTCTCCCTTTTTTTCCCCCAAATGACTCAAAGTTATCACATGAAGGCTATTTTGATAGATGTTCATTCAACTCCTTGGCCATAACCTGCTGGATAAAATCTGTGAGGGAGAGAGGATAGAGCAAAGTTTGGGGGAGAGAAAGGCGGTTTGTTTTCTAGTCTTTTCTTCTTGGCTGACCCTGGCATGTCATCTTTCACTGAACTAATCAAGACCTCTTCCTGACCTGTTCTTGCTCAGAAACCTTCAGCCATATTTGCTTTCTTAATTTATTCTACAGGTTACTCCACTGCCTACAGATCTCCACGAAATAATATCTGGCTACTGGCTCATGATACAGTTAGGTTTCTTTAAGATATGTCGTAACCTGGGTTTCTGCTCATTTATCTGTACCAGGAAGGAACCAGTGCTCTAAAATCCCTTCCAGTTCTCCAATGCTATGATTCTATGGTGGCCTTTAAAAAAATCTAGAGAGAAAGGGGGCTTTGGATGTTCTTAGAAAGCATTTTCTGAGATGCATGACTGATACTCCAAAGACCCCAATCATGGCAAAACTTAAATTACACTAGGACTTGGAAATTTAGCCTACTTTGATGCAACTATTTCCATCTCCTTTTTCTCACTTTCCCAAGGAGAGTGATACTCAGGAAAGGGCTTTGTTTGTTTGTTTGTTTGTGGTTGTTTGTTTTCCCTAACAGGTGATGCTGGATGCAGACTTAGACATTTACAATGCTTCTTAACCATAATATCAACCTTGAACTTTACGATGCTCAAAGATAGATAGATAGATATATAGATATAGATAGACATATATATCTATATCTATACCTATCTATCTATCTATATATATATATATGGGGAGAGAGAGAGAGAGAGAGAGAGAGGGAGAGAGAGAAAGTTTGCAAATTCCTCTAGAGGCTGCTAGGTAGCTCAGTGGATAGAGCACTGAGCCTGGACTAAAGACCCAAGTTCAAAACCCACCTCAGACATTCACTAGCTGTGTAGCTCAGAGCAAGTTACAACTTCTCTCAGCCTCATCTACAGAATGGGAATAATAGCACCCACCTCCTGAGGTTCTTTTGAAGATCAAATGAGATCATATTTGTAAAGTACTTTGCAAACCTAAAAGTGCTCTACAAATACTATCTATTATTACATATATCAACTCACCAAAGTTCCACTAAAAGTCTATGAGGAAGTTACTGCTGCCTTTATTTTCCCCATCTATATAAAGAAACTGGGGTTCAAAGAAGTTAGGGGAGTCATCCATAGTCACACTAGTAAATATTAGAGAGAAAAACTGAATGTGGGTCTAATCCAACTCCAAGCTCAGTGATCTGAAGACTACATTGCATTCTCTCTTAAAGACAGTAAGGCACATACCAACATTCCCAAACCAGTTTTCCTAAGAAAAAGAAAAAAATGCACCATAAACTCAAAGATCAAGATCTGGAAGGAATCTCAGAGGCCATCTAATTCAATCTCCTTCATTTTACAGATGAAGAAAGTGAGGCCCAGTGACTGGCCCAAGGTCAAACAGATAGTAAGCATAGGAGGTATGATTTAAAACTAGGTCCCCTAAATCTGGAGTCAAGTCAATAAGTCAACAAGCATTTATTAAATGCCAGGAACTGGGCCATATGCGGGGGATACAAAGAAAAGGCAAGAAATAGTCCCTGGTCTTAAGGAGCTCTCAATCTAATAGAGCCACCATCACTACATAGCCTTCCAAGAGAAGATGGTGGCATTGAGTGGAAAGCAATCTCTTAGAGGTGAAAAACTCATTAGGGACAGAAAGGCTGTGTTTTGGTTTTGTTCTGTATCAGACAACTTTTTTTCATTCTCTTTCTCCAGTATTTGATAAAATAAACCTCAATGCCTATGTCTGTTTTTGACAGTGGAATCAGTGAGGATCTGAGCACACTCAACTGCCGTGCCTTTCCATGATTCTGTGTGTGCTACTCCATTATATTCCATCTGTAATTTCGGTGTGCTCATCCTACTTAGTGCTTATTAGGAAATCTCCAGCCCAACATGGTGCAGCCAGCAGTTTAGCAAGCTGCTTTATAAGGACCCATTCGTCAAGATTTGGGTCTCCAGAGCAATGGCTGACTACGGAGCTTCTGAAATCGGGTTTTCATTTCTGCTGGCTACATGGCAAACCAAAATAGATTGGAAGTCAAATATAAATGTTTTTCTTGGCTGGCTTGCAGAGGCTTGCAGCTATTGGACTCTTAGAATCTGTCCATGGGCCTGGAGAGAGAGTCTGTGGTGGATGTTGCAGAATTTGTTCCAACAGGTAAGTAAATTCTAAAAAGCAGGATTGTATTTTAAAACAGACTACTGTACAACTGAGATGTGTAGTTAGAGAAAGAACTAGACCATGGCCTTGCAGCCTAATCAGTTGTTACTATACAGTCTTAACCATTCTAGGTGCTCAAGCGAAACATTTGCATTATGTATTGAATGAGTGTGTAATGAGTGTGTAAGGGCATGCAAGTGTATCATTTTAGCCTTGATACTTAATTAGGTAAGAACATAGCTCAATTAATCCATCAGACTCAGTCATAGACTTTAGGCTAAGAATGAAAAGTCTTTGAAAGCCATTGGATGAAAAGAAATTATACAAGATAGGAAATCAGTTCCAATTGGCTGAGGGATTTCATCATGGCCTTTAGGTCTGATAATTAAAAAAAAAAATTAAATTGACTGTAATCAGGGATTTCCAGCAAGTAGTGAGCCAGAAAACCCCTGAAGAACTACTTTGGAAGGAAAGAAAGACTCCAGCTTCAGCTGTGGCCTCCTGCCCCCAACACTTTTGGCCAGAGGAACTTCAAAGGGTCTGGAGACTGTTAGATTTCCAATCAGCATCCTAGCATTCTATCTCCATCTCCTCCCCCTCCCACCCCCTGAACGTCAGTAACTGGAAGCAGCATCTACATCAAAAACCAAGTTTAAGGGGAACCCCTTGAGGGCATCATAAAAGTATCAAAAAAGACTTCCAGCAATCAAAGTAACCCCTTTGCACTCATGTGCTCTCTAAAACGTGAGCTCACATTATCCAGATTGTGAGTGCATTTCTCTGGGACCCTGTGTCACAACTTTTCCTACTGTACCACCTAGTAAATACTCCTATCTAAAAGCCACTAAAGTCTGACTGTCTAAATTTTCATTTGATAATCTTTTGATTTTATTTGATAATCTTTTCATTTGATGATCTTGTGGAGGACTGACTTTAGAGAATCACCCCCCAAGTGATAAGTGGTAACCTTACAACCTTGTGATAACCCTACAACCTTGAGATGGAGTTGTAGCTTTGCCCTGGGACTCAAGACTCATCTTTGAGAATGGAGGTTGGGGTAAGGATCTTCAGAACTTATAGGAGCTACAAGTCATTTTTCTCTGATATATGTTGCAAATCTCAAAGTTGGAGCTTTTTTAATCTGGGCAATTGAACAGGTGCATATCCTTAGTGATGCCCTAAAGTGGACCTCCTAGAAGCCATTCCTTAATCAACTTTTAATACAATCAAGAATTTTCATTAGAATCCAGGGGTCAGGCTTGGTTCTTGAGAAGAGTTGAGAAAACGCATCTCCCTCCTTCATTGTGGAGGTAGGGGGAATAGAGATATATAATATTATACTGTTAGATGTAGTCAATGTTTTGGGCTTGTGGGGTTTTTTTTGTTTGTTTTGTTTTACAGAGGACGGTTCACTAACTCACCTTTATTGAAAACAAATGCAATGTTAAAAATAAAAGGTGTCAATATAAATGAGATTTTTTAAAAAATCAAGATCTCAATCTGGAAAAAAAAACCCTCACTTTTCTAGTTACTGCAAAACACAAGTCCTTTCTTTCTAGAAAAGAAATGTTCAACTTTTCAGAGGCGTCATACCAATTTTTGTTTGATTTTTCAAAACATGCTTCTTTGCCTAATCCCCGCCTAAAAAGTACCTTATACATAATTTTAAGAAGTTGAAACTAAAAGTAATTCTATTTTCAGAACTTCCTCAGACCTCTTGAGATAATTGGAGGCATCCTGGGGTGTTGCAAAATGGGGATTGTAATGTAAGATGCAAATTAGGAGATTGTGAAAAGGGCAGAAAGACCTGGAGAATGACACTAATGCCTTTATTCCTGGGCTCATGCCAGGTTCTTTGCACATTAGAACTGTACCAATCTGGGACTAAGTCAAGTGGATGACTCTTCTTCTAGGACCCATGTGCACTTTGCATTTATAATTAAAATTAAAGCAATATAAAGAAGACAAGCACATCTTAAAATGGTAGATAAGACAGAAGAGGCGACTTGGCTTATCTCTTGGGGACTTTTGGAATCTTTACACCCTAGCTCTCAGTAAACTGAAGTAAAGTGACTTTCAGATAATTGCTAAAGTATATGATTCTATAATAACCATTAAACAAATTAATCATATTCATATACATATAATTTCTCCAGGGCAAAAAAAATCATAGGATTCCTTTCTTTGCTTTTCTTTGCTAACTAAATTCAATTTCTTTAGTCTTTCCCTATAGGGGCTATTTATAAATCTTGATTTATTTGAACTCTTGTCCCCTGGACTTTTTTGTCTATGCTTTATATAACATTCATAGGATCCCAAACCGAATACGAGAGTTTATGGAAGCCTTGACCAAGTCATGTTACAATGAGCTGTCTACATGCCACACTTTTTGACACATCCTACAGAGGAAGATGGGAAGAGAGAAAGAAGTAGGGAAGATGGGAAAGAGAGGGATATGAGAGGCAACATGGTCTTGTAGACAGAGGGTTTTGGAGTTAAGAAAACTTGGGTCAAAGTCATGTTTTTAACACGTGTTGGCAGGATGGCCCTGGACATATCACTTACCGTCTCTTTGTCCCGAGGCAACTCTAAGGCTACAAATTATGGAAGACTTACTGATTTGTATCAGGGAAAGCAATTTGCTGGGAGCTCCCCACACAGATAAAATTAAAAATCTGGACCTCCCTTCCCCTCCATTGCCCTGCCTGCTCAAAATATATGTTCATTTTACTACGATGAGGAGAAAATGAACTAAATTGATTTTTGCTTTTGCTGACTTATAGAAAACTTTTGTTCTGAAACTAAATGGATTAGCCTGCATTTTCTTTTCAGAAATGGAAATGGTGGATAATATATACACACTTAATTCTCCTAAGTACATCATAGGTTGCGCAAGGGTAACTCTCCCATGGAATAAAATAGGCTGGTCTGCTACAACTTGGCTAGCACAACTCTTTTTGAGAAGAAACTTTTAAAGGATGCCTAAGTGTCTTAAAAATTCTGATGCTGTCATGAAAATTTAATAGGACTCCCAAACAAAGGAACATTCATCTCTCCTGGGTGGCATTCTGAGAAACCAATCCCAGTGTTAAGAAGGCCGTAGGCCCCTAAATCTAAAACTCCCTGTTACTGGTCAAGTCGTAATACCCATAGTAATCTCATTGGTTTATTGAAATATTTTAGTCTTTAACACTACTACTCATAAAAAGTCACACAAAAACTGATTTCCTTCTCTTTTTTTTGGAGGAGAGGAGTGGAATGGAGGATGAGGCCAATGGCATAGCCTTACTCAAATGAAAACCTGTAGAATGCATGCACTGCTCCTGTTTCTTTCAGGATTAACTGCATGAATCCAACATCTTCAAAGTAGCTCATTTCTTTTCTTTTCTAACCACATTTTCAGTGATACCAAAATGCTGCCATCACCATTGCTTCAATACTAAAGAGAAATAGATCACAGTCATCTGCGTGTAAAGTTGGAAATGGCAGATAGATTTCTAAACTAAAGCTGGGTATCACTGAAAAGTAAGATATGAAAATCTTTATCAAAGGGAGCTGTTAACCCTGCCTACTCTCTCTTCTGTTTCTTCCTCCCTCCTTTCCTTTTCTTCAGCAGTAGGAGATAATCTGAAATTAACAAAAGGAAAAAGACTGCTGGAGAAATCTGGCTTTTTAATGAATCCCAAGCTGTTTGTTCCCTGATTAACAATGTTGAATTAATATTGTTAAATATGAATGTTTAAACAACCAAAGACAGCAATGAAATAGCTTCAAAATGGTGTCTTCAGAAATCAATTTTTCATAATTCAGGGCAGAAAGAATAGCTATAGATATATCTATATACAAATATATTCACACATGTCATATATATTATATATATATATATATATATATATTCGCACACATATATTCTTTTTTTTTTCACCAACAGCTCCCAAGAGATAATAATTTTGGGGGCCCCAGATGGTGGTGGCATGTATATTTTCACATCATAGACTTTAACTTTCTAACACTATGGGGGAGCCTGAAACAGTTCATAAATTAAATTGAATTCCTTGAGAGAAATGACAGAGTATTATCCTATGAGCAAGGCCACACTCAGAATGGCACACCAGGTTTTTATTCCCCAATATCCAAAGCCCATCTGCAGTTGGGCACAGTGCCCAGCTTGGTATAATCATAATGCACTGCCAGTCTCTCTCTTGCTTTGTATAAACTAAAAGATTTCATAGCTGAGCATTATCTAGGTGGTTTCTAATCTATTTTCCTCCAGAAACATTCAAGAATAGAATATAACAGTAAGCTCATCTAAACATACCAATTTTGTGCTCTTGCAATCTTTTTACATAGAAAAAAAATATGGTGTTCTAATTCACATAGTGCTTTATGTTAGGCAAAAGAATTTTTTCTTATAATGATCCATTCTAGGTAGTATAAGACCCCTCAACCCTCAAGCAGATAGCGAAAAATTATTTTTAAGTATATAAAGAGGATATAGATATTTCAAAGCAGGGATTTTTAATGGGGAGTGGGGGGAGACAATGGGGCAGCTAGGAGACACAGTGGATAGAATGCTGGTCCTGGAATCAGGAAGCCCTGAGTTCAAGTCCAGCCCGAAACACACACTTAGCTGTGGAACCATGGGTAAATCACTTAACCTTTGTCTGCCTCAGTTTCTTCAACTTTAAAATGGGGGTCATAATAGTAGCTACTTCCCAGGGTCACTGTGGGGATCAAATGAAATGATAGTTTTTTAAAGCTCTTAGCACAGTGCCTAGCACATAGTAGGCACTTAATTTATGCTTGTTTCCTTCCTTCTTTCATGGATCCCTTTGGCAGCCTTGCAAAGTCTATAGACTCCTCAGAATATTTTTTTTAAATACATGAAGTAAAATACATAGAATCACAAAGGAAACTAATTATATTGAAATAAACTTATCAAAATATTTTTAAAAGTTCACAGTCCTAGATTATGAACTACTGGTCTAAAGCGCATTTGAAGCCAACAGCCAGGGTTAAGCCAGTACCCCAGTTCCATAATCTGCTACATCATTAGAAAGAATGTGGGTATTCAAAATTCAAAATACAAAGGGACACGGTAAGTTGACAAAAAAGCTCCCAGTGCTACTCATTTTTTGAGAAGAAATTTGGTTCATTCTGTTCTTTGGTTACCAAGAAATGGGGTATCATCTATCAGAATTTCACATCAAGTGCTGAACAGTTGCAGCAGAACAAATTTGGACTTTTCACCATGAATAATGCATAATGAACATATTAGCCAAGAGGATGCTAAGTCTTATATCCAAAGACTTCCCCCTCTCCCCTTTTTGGTACCAAAAGAGAAATGTAGTCTTAGTAAATGAAAACATATGGTAACATGTTTCGCTCTCAAAGCACACAAAACTAAAAAGGAGAGTTGCCATTTTATTCTTCAAATAATTAATCAGGGTGAGGGGTAGAAAAAAAGACATCTGACAAAGTTCATTTGTTCCGTCCCCTCCATTTTATAAATGAGTGCAATGGAAAGCCTGAGACTGGGATTTGGGTTAGAATTCTGTTTCAGATATCTTTTAGCTTCATGACCAAGGAAGGACAAGTCATTTAATTTCTCAAAACCTCAATTTCTTCATACGTAAAAGCAGGGGTAACTTGTGCTATCTACTTCACAGGGTAGTTGTGAGAAAAACATTTTAGAAACATCAAGGAGAAGTTATCATTAGCATCATTATTATTACTGCAAAATGAATTTATTTTTTGAGAAAAAGAATATCCAAAGAATACAACAAAAACAATATTTTTCTATTAAATAAGATTTTTAAAAAACTGTCCACTAATTCCTTGTGGTTTGGAAATCATTTGCTGTCACCAAATTAGACCTATAAAAAATGTCCAAGTAGTAGTCAGTCAAGAAATAAACTTTTGTTAAGCACATACTATATAGAAGAGAGGAAAGACACATGTACGGTAATCTAATTGGCAGCCATGGTTCTGTCTCTATAATTTTATCTTCTTAGAGATACTTAGAGATTCTAAGCTATTAGTAGTTGAAATCTCTATTTTGCTTAGTACTGGATCTGACCACTAAAATTAATGGATGTTTGATGTATCGTTATCACCTATACATACCTGCTCATTCCTGGGGTACCCTTCCTGGGAAAGAACCTTAATCATAATGGCCTAGAAAAATTGCTTGCTTATTCAACAAAATAGGATCCTTTCATATGTCTTTTAAAAGAGCCAGCTGAAAGTCCCTTGGGAGTTGTCCAGGAATGTGTAAAGCACTTTCAGAAGCCTATAAACATTCCCTGATAGGTCCTCTGGCCCAGCAGGCCACATTATGTAGTTCGAGGGGAAAAGGAGGACCCAAGAAAAGGATCATCAGACAGTGAGTAACGCGACACCTGCTGTCACCTATAGTCTCTACAGTTTCACCATTGACAAAGTCATGGTGTGAGTAATGCCAAAGGCCAAACATGGACCTGATTATCAACCACCCAGGGTTTGGACAAAATGTCCTGAGAAATTGAAGGAGCAATGACTTTCAAGAAATGTCAGAGTCATGGCCAGATCCCAGACCCTTGGTAATGGTGCTGTTAGGAACCATGCTGTGGCATTATTCCTTCTTTCTGTGAAAAGATTTTCTTTGAGGAAACTAGGTAAAATATATGTGGAGTCAATATGGCATCATGGACCCATGGGATTATCCAAACTTCTTTAATTGGTGCAAGGAAATGAAAGAACTCTAAACTCAAAGTTTGGAGAATTAGCCCCAGAGACATACAGCAAAGCTCTAGGCATTCACGAACCCTGGCCCCATGAGTACCAGGCAGAATCAGCTGCCCTCTCTGAGGTAAGCCAGGGCATGAGCTACAGCTCTCCTCAAAAGAGTGTTTCCTAATTATATAAAACACTACAAAAACATGCTCATCTGTGAAGGATGCTTATTCTAGATCCAAGGGCCGTCTATTCTGGTTGGACGTCACAGGGTCCCTAAGGAAGCCAAAAATATAACACATTCCTACCTGTCAGACATGAACTTGGCTAGTTCATTTTCCTTGGCTGTTCGTTCCTCATGAAATGCCTTTGTAAAAGACATTATGGTACAACAAATAGAGAGCCTGCCTTGAAGTGAAGAGTGTCTGGGCTCAGGTCTTATCTCTGATATATACTGGTTGTATGACCTTGGTCAAGTCACTTAACTTCGCACTGCTCTAGACAACACTAAGTCTTAGAGTTATAACTATATATACTATAACATATATAACTATATATTATAGATATAGTGTATAAATATATATTATATAATATGTATTATATAGACATAACTATATATATATTTTATAACAAT
>NW_020954599.1:15241792-15260797 GCF_900497805.2 Vombatus ursinus
TCTTCTGATAAATGACTTTTCATATTAATTAAGCACAGAGGAAGATGTCTATCATCAGTCATCTTATTATGTTTATTTCAGATTCAAGAAGTTGTTATAAAAGCCCTGAAACTGTTTACATTGAATGAAATGTAAAATATGCACCTCTCACACTTGGGACAATCACCAGAGAGCCAAACACTACTTACTTGTACGGAAACCTAAGCCCTCTACTTTCCAAGGTTCCTATTAAAGGCAATTAACTCTTAAGTGCTATCTATCAAAAAAAATGGCTTTGTAGCTTCTGTTTCAAACACTAACACCTCAGTCAAAATACCACTCAAACATTTATTTTCTCAGCCAACAACAATGGGAACCTCTGAGTCAGTAGTGCAGCATTATGTAACATTCAGTAAAAATCATCTTTTGGTCTTAGCAGTAAGCACTGATTGATATCCTTAACAAGAGAATTTGTATCACCCAAGGTGAATCAAGGCCACTACTCATAATATGGCTAAAATGGAAGGCAAAAGGGGCAACTAGGTGGCACAGTGGATAGAGCACCAGCCCTAAAGTCAGGAGGACCTGAGTTCAAATGTGACCTCAGACCAAACACTTGACACTGACCAGCTGTGTGACCTGGGCAAGTCACTTAACCCCAATTTCCTAAAAAAAAAAAAATGGAAGGCAAAAGAATGAAGGTAAATATGAGTAGAGTGAAAGGAGAAAAGGGTCTCCCCAAAACAACCCCAATCCCATCTCCTGCTGCTTTTTAGGTTGCCTAAAGCCTAGCTTATGCTTTAAATCAATAGCAAAAGAATCTAGACGTGCAAACTCAGTCCTTTTGGGCTTCTCGATGGCTGGCAAGAGATAAATTTAACAAGAAATTCTGGAAGATAAAGGATAACATAAAAGGTTATTTATGAAATCAATGTGAGTGCTCAGACTACTCCCCATTACTTAGTAGTTGAAGTCTAAATGTCTAAAAAGAGCATCCATGTTTCCCAATAATCTGCTCCCCAAATACCTATGAAATCGTACCTCCCATTATTTATAAGCTAAGAGAAACTCTGAATTGGAAGTTATCCCCAAAGATAATCTATGTAAACTAGCTCATATAGGGTTTTCAGGTTTGCAATGCACTCTAATGTGTATGTCTGTATACATATATACATATCTATACATACATATAATATAAAATCACATTTGATCCTCACAACCATCATGGAAGGTAAGTGCTATTATTATCCAAATTTTACAGATGAAGAAACTGAGGCTGAGAGAGGTAAAATGGTTTATCCAAGGTCACAGAATTATTAATTATCTGAGGCAGGATTTGAACTTGGGTCTTCCTGACTTCAAATCCACAACTTTTCCCCATTATGCTACCTGGCTGTATCTAATGCAACCCATACCTGGGCAGGAATATTCTCTATAGCACTCTAGACAAGTGGATCCTCCATTCTCTATGTAAAGGTTTCCAGTGATGGGGAACTCCCTAGTTCTCAAAGAAGCTCTAGGAATTAAAAATTTTCTTTTGCTGAGATAAGAGTTTCATATGTTCTTAATTCAGTTTTTTAATAGTTCAGAGGATCCATGTTCTCATCAATGTGCTTATTCCCTCCAACAGTGCAGATGGCAACCCATTCATGCCCTGTTGTTCTGTAAGATTCTTGCCCACATCCTCTCTCATAAATCCTCTTCAGATAATCTACTCTGAGCACTAGAGGCCTCTCTCTCATGGCCCTTTAAAATTTTGTAGGCATTCAGGCTGCCCATCTGCCATCCCTGGTCCACAGTACCTGAGCATCCAGCCTCCTTTTGCTATCATATATTTCTTGGATCATATCATTTATGGCACTTCTTGTGCCAAATGTATAATTGATAATATACTAAAGCCAACTCACATGTGCCTTTGTACTCTGGGTCTCTTGTAATTTGGGGATTGTCATCAGGGATTGGGGTATTTTAAGATTCATAGTCATATAGTATCACCAGAAAAACATTGGTGTTCAAAAGATGGGGGGAAACAGGATCACCGAAAGCAGTATGCAATTACTCAGGCAACTTGCTATCTCTTATTCAATTGTAGAAGCAGGTCAATATCCATTGGCTGCTTAAGATGTGTTTTAATGGACAAAGTCAATAGGCTGTATATCTAACTGCCCATCATATTATGGACAGGGTGCATCAAGTATTCATTTGGTTTTTCCTGTGTGGATTGCTAAGATGATCTCCTTTGAGTGGTCATTGACCTCACTGAGGAGGCCCTTTACTATTCACGAGTTTATTATAATCCACACGGTATCATTAGTAGATGGGAGCATCTTCCTTCACAGAGAAGGAATCCATCCTCCATTTGGATTTTGATGATGGAGAACATCCTCCATAATACTGTCAGGCACCTTTGGCAGGCATATTTTTTCTACCTTGTTTGACATGGATAATGAGATCACTGAACAAAGTTCTCTCTGTAGTTACAGCTAGATGGTTTGGTGGACATAGAACCAAAAAGACCTGAGTTCAAATCTGCCCTCAGACACTTAGCTATGTGATTCTCTGGTCAAATCATTTAACTGCTACCTGCCTCAGTTTCCTCATCTGTAAAAATTGGGTTGTTGTGAGAATAAAATGAGATAATGTTTATAAAGCACTTCACAAACCTTAAAGGACTATATAAATGATAGCTATTATTATCATCATCATATCTACTGAGGAATCTGGTATGATCTTAAGTGTGAGAGGTTCCCTGTGGTAGGAGCACTTTTAGAGCTGTGTTTTTCTCTTTCGCACAAAGTTCTTTTACATAATAAGCAAAAATTAACATAGTTAACTGGGTAACCTTGAAGATGGGGTCTGTTGTAGAAAATTATTTGTGAGGGCTTCCTCTATTTTCATCAAGGTTGCCCCATCATACAGGTATAAGCCTTGAAAACTGACATCTTTTGGAGGCAGCAAGGTGGCTCAATCAGAGAATACCACGGACATGGAGTTAGGAAGACCCGAGCTCTAATGTGGCCTCAGACACTTACTGGCTTTCTGACCTTGGGCAACTCACTTAACTTCTCTCAGACTCAGTTTTCTCATTTGTAAAATGGAAATGATAATAGTACCTACCTCACAGGGTTCTTGTGAGAATAAAATGAGATACTATTTGTAAAGGATTCTGCAATCCTTAAAGCTCTATGTAAACACTAGCTCTTATTTTTATATGAGAAAGGGTGCACAATGCTCAGTAGTTACTAATGTTCTGTTCCCTTTGGGCAGTTAATAGTATAGGTCATATTTTTCAGATCATTTGGAATCTTCTTTCTGACATCTTAAAAGTCAGTACCTCGATGCTTTCAAAATTAGACATCATCCAGCATAGATTGGTCTTGTCCAATTGGTTTTTTCCTAACCTTTTCTTCTCAAGGGATTTCCTCATATAGAAAAATTTGGTACTGAGGTATTAGTGTTGGTTTCAGAGCTCTAACTAGGGTCAGGCAAAAGGGGACTTGCACAAAGACACCACGTGAAATTGTTCAAAGGAATGGAAGCGTGTGCTTTTTTTGGCGCATATATAGCAAGGAAAACTCGTTAAAACAGAAAACTACCAATCAGTCAATAGTCATTTATTAAGCACCTACTATGTGCCAGGCACTGTGCTAAGCACTGAGAATACAAAGAAAGGCAAAAGACAGTGCCTGCTTTGAAGAGTTTACAATTTAATGGAAGAGATAAGAAGCAAACACAAATGTACAAATAAGCTGCATACAGAATAAATAGGAAATAATCAACAGAGGAGAAAATTAAGAGGGATTGGAAAAGGCTTCCTGTCAAAGGTGAGATTTTAGCTGGGATCTGAAAGGAAGCCAAGTGGTGGAGATGAAGAGGGAAAGCATCCCTCATCGGGTGACCTCCACCATGGCTGCATACCCCTGCTACACCTCCAGCCTACCTCTACCACAGCGTTTGAGCATCCTGGAAAAGTTGATCTGAAGGTTCATTTTATGACTCTTGATCAAGGTACATTTCATGTTTGCTTTGGATGTAAAAATGCTGGGTTCTGCTTAATACTCTAGAAATATTGCCAAGTCACTTAATTAGGCTGGTCTTAAGCTTTTCTAGCTGGCTAGTGCCTGCCAGAGCTTTTGCTCTGCTCCCCTTCAGAAACCCAGTGTCACCTCCACATCATAACGAGGCATCAGATAATACCTTTATGGAGGCTTCCCTGATGATCAGAGAGGAAACCTACCTCCCTGACTAGGAGGCAATCTCACCACAGATGCAAATATATACTATTATATGATTATGTGATTTGATTCAGAATATTATAAACATATCAGAGAGGTTGTTGACTAGTCAATTAGTCATGTCTGACTCTTCATGTCTCCATGTGGGGTTTTCATGGCAAAGATACTGGAGTGGTTTGCCATTTCCTTCTCCAGTTCATTTTACAGATGAGGAAACTGAGGCAAACAGGGTTAAGTGACTTGCTCAGGGTCACACAGCTAATAAGTGTCTGAGGCCAGATTTGAACTCAGGTCTTCTTGACTCCAGGATTGGCAATCTATCCACTGTGCCACCTAGCTGCCCCTATCACAAAGTACTGAAGAATGTGGAAAGAAAGAAAGACCTCTGTCCAACAGTCCCAGACTCTTGTCTCTAACTGCCTCAGGTCTTCTAACTTTTCTCTTTCTGTTAATAGTCTCACCATAGTACCTCAGGACATAAGCTTAGAATTATCTTTGAGTCCTTAACTCAAATTCAACCTACGGCCAAGTCCTGTCAATTCTACTAAAGAACTCTCCTCTTCAAATTTCTTATAGCATTTCTCCTGGATCTCTCCCTTTATTTCTTATATCATTCTCTATTTCATCACAGTTATTTATCTATTTCTCCTTCTTCTTCTTCTCCCCATCCCCATTACATTACATTATAAATTCCTTAAGAGGAGGATCTGTGTAACATCTATCTTTATGGCCCTAGGACCTAGTCCAATACCTTGTAAAGAGTACTTACAATAATTATTTGTTGAATTAATGGATGTACATATGAATGAATAATAGATACTCAAGAAATGTTTATTGATCTATCGAATCAGAGATGAGCTTTAGACGAGCCTGGGTATAAAACTCTCAGGGGATAATATGTCTTTAATATATTCTGTCCAAAACTGAATAAATTGTGAGTAAATGGACATTAAGCAATCAAGTTGATTTAAATAAATTGAGCACATGTTCAACAGTCCTTTCCAAAGCTATACACTATGTCCAAAAACACATAACCTCTTCAGAGTTTTTCTCAGAAGTCAACTTAATGCATTTCCAAGACAGTACTTCACATCGCTCGTAACTAGTAGTTGAGTAGTAGCCCACATGGCTGATAGATTAATAATTCTTTGGATGAAAAGAGCCCTGTACCAGACTGACTTCCTTGACACCTGATTCACAGGGGATCCATCTTAATCTGAAATAGGCTAGCACATATCACCACCTTTTCTTTTCTTTTCTTTTCTTTTCTTTACTTTTCTCTTTTTTTTAAGTCTGGCTGCACTGCATGAATGCCCAAGTGTGATAGTGAGTTTTCCAAGATACACAGTCATGAGAGCCAGGGGTATATACTTTAGATTAGAATCAAGCCTAACGCTGGAAGATCTGCAGGTTCTTAAAACTTATTTAAGACGACATGCTGGTCTGGGGGAGTAAGTAGATGACGGGCCAAGGAAACAGTAACTGATATGGAGCTTTTCACCTCGAGGCTGTTGGTTGAAATCCAGCACAGGATCACAAAAAAATGTACAGCTGTCTAATGTCATAGCAGGAGGTGATCTCCATTGAGTACCCAGAGGGAAATGTGACTGCGACATCAAAAGCATCGCTACTGACGCACAATGGTGAGAGCAAAAGCAACATGGAGACAAAATCACACCTTACAAGAAGATGGCTCTGGACCAAAGCTAAAAAAGAAAATGAAGCCCAATACACCTTGCTAAGAACTGGCTTTCCTTTAGGGACACACTGAAAACCTTAAATTTTGCTTCTTTTATTTCAGATAATCTTGGAGGTGTGTCTTAAGGAACCTCAGAATCTTCAAAGTTACTTGTACCCAGTCATTCCAGTCATGGTCAACTCTCTGTGACCCCATTTGGGGTTTTCTTGGCAAAGATACTAGAGTGTTGGCCATTTCCTCCTCCAGTTTATTTTACAGATGAGGAAACTAAGGCAAATAGGATTAAGTGGCTTGTCCAGGGTCACACAGCTAGTAAATGTCTGAGACTAGATCTGAACTTGGGTCCTCCTGAGCTTAGGGCCAGCTATCTATCCACTGTGCCATCTAGCAGTCCCAATACTTGTACCCAAAACTAAAATGGACTAACTTGCTGAAATGTATACACTGGGTTGCCAATCATCTTTACAGTAAAAATAGCACTAACCTGTCCTTGTGTTCATCTCAGTATATCTAGTTTAAATGGCATGCAGGCTGAGGCAAAATTCAGACTTAGCAAATTCTATAAAGACCTTCACATCTTGATCAAATTCTATTAATTTCAAAAGGATTCATCTCCTTTTATCACAACAGTTGAATATCTTTCTCACCCGTAAATTTGCTCTAAAATCTTTACATTCAGTTGTGAGCTCCTCAAGGGCAGACACTGTCCTTTTCCTTTCTTTGCGTCTCCAGTAATTAGCACAATGCCTAGCAAATGTTAAACACTTAATGAATGACTGATGGACCCGACATTAGGAAGAAAAAAAAAACACCTATCATTTGTTGGTAACAGATATCAAACTACTTAGAGAAACTTTACATCTTCTATTACATCATTAACGGTAATTCTGTAAGAGGGAACAGGGAGGTTGTGGATGTAGGGCCAGCCTTGGAGGGGGAGGCCTGGGGTCAAGTCTTACTTCTGACACATCATGTCTGTATGACTCTGAACAAGTTACTTAACTTGTTGCCCAAGAGTTGTGGGTGGGGAACCTGCGGCCTCGAGGCCACATGTGGCCCTCTAGGTCCTCAAGTGAAGCCCTTTGACTGAATCTAAACTTCACAGAACAAATCCCCTTAATAAAAGGATTTGTTCTGTAAAATTTACATTCAGTCAAAAGGACCCAGAAGGCCACATATGGCCTTGAGGCCTTGAAAGTTCTCCACCCCTGCCATATAAAACTCTGAGATTTTAAGTTGCAGAGAAGGCATGAACCTGCATTGGTAGAATTGTTTCACCTAAGAATTCCCTATACCAGAAGCATCAAACACACAGCCTACAGACGTTTGCTGCCCACCACACTCCAAAGTGCAGCCAAACCAGATTAAAATGTAATCTGGGAAATATTTAACAAAATAAATAAAAATACATCAAAACAGAGACAACATTACATTTTAAAACAAAGTCAACATGCAGCCCACAGGGGTCCGTAAGAACGGTTTGACAACACTACCCTATACCATTACAGAAATTATAGGTCTGGCAAAAAAAAAAAAAAAACAAAAACAACGCTAACAAACCACAATGATTTTATCTTTAAAAAGTAGAAGTGATCCTGTCCACAAACATTTTAACATGCATATCATAATGAAAACCAAGTGCCCTACTACATCCTCTAAATCAGAGGAGGGGCACCTGGTTTTTCTAAGTCAATGGATTTTCCAAAGATTCTAATAGAAATTATTTAATCACTACACCTAGATCAATTCTTTTGAACCAATCAAACGTACTGACTCTTGGAAGCATGTTTCGCAGTTCCTTCTTCTGGACCAGCACCTCATTTTATTTTGATTTAAGAGTTGCTGATCCTTAGTATTCACTGCCTTGGGTCATAAGAGAGAAGGGACAGTGTATTCCTCTCTCAGTCATTTCTGTTTCCCAAACATATATTTAGGGAAAGATTAAATTGAAGTTTTGGCTATTGCTTCTTAGTTATTTATGAGGGGTGTGTCAGTACTTGCTAAGGGAAAAAATCCAGTCCTTGGCAACCAAGCTGTCTGCTCCCATGCCATTTCACTTTACATGTGCAAAAGTTGGCTGAGGCTGGACTGAAAGTCAACTGGCATGTGTAAGTAGTTTACAAGTAATAAAGGAAAAAAGAAACAACTACAACTATGCAAAGATGGCCTTGTGTAGAGATAACCTTGGAATGAATGGTAGGGTACCTTTTTTTCTAGAGAATCAGTGTAGACTTGTCAAGGGTATATAAAACATTGATGTGACCACAGCATCCAATACAATTTTTAAAGAACTCGGGCCTTAAACCTATCAAAGCCTACTGAAAAACGAATTTCCATGGTTATATCACTATCTTTGTTTATAGTAGATTATAGAGTATTAATGAATCTTTATGTGACACCTTATCTTATTTGGGAAGTCTTTCCTGATCCCCCTGTAGCTACCAATGCCCTTCCTCCCAAAACCATTCTGTATTTACATTGTATTTATTCTGTTTACACTTGTATATGTACATGCCTTCCCCCACAGAATGTAAGCTCTTTGAAGGCAGGGACCATTACATTTTTTGTCTTTGTAACCCTAGTGCCTTACGCTTTGTAGGCACTCAATAAATGCTTGTTAATTTATTGCTATCACCACTTTATCATGTCCATGCTTCCTTTGTACTCCAATCAATCAATAAGCACTTATTAAATGCCTGCTGTGTGCCAAGTATTTTGCTAATCACAGAGGATACAAAGAAAAAGCAAAAAAGGCCTTCCCTGCCTTCAAGGATTTTACATTACATTGAGAGAGATAGAATAGGCGAATATTTCAATTCAATTCCATTCAATAAATATGTATTGTTTATAGGGACAGTTAGGTGGCAGTGGACAGAATGCCAGCCCTAGAGTCAGGAAGACCTGAATTCAGATCCAGCCTTAGAGACGAGTACTAGCTGTGTGACCCTGGGCAAGTCACTTAACTCTGTTTGCCTCAGTTTCCTCATCTGTAAAATGAGCTGGAGAAGGAATGGCAAATTGCTCCAGCATCTTTACCAAGAAAACCCCAAATAGGGTCACAAAGAGTCAGACAAGACTAAAAACAAGTGAACAACAACAAAGTACCTACTATGTACCAGGGACTATGCTGAGACTGAGGAGAAATTCCACAAAGACAACTAATAATTAATTCAGTTGATAGTAATTATGACATAGCTCACAATGAGGAATTACAGAATATAATCTTAGGTCATTCAAATGCTTTCAAATGGGTAAGAAGTTGCAGGGCATGGTGAGGCATAGCTGTAATCCTGCTATAAGGGCAATGATGTCAGACTCAGAATGGGGGCCACCAAATTATTCATAAGAATCCCTGGGGCTGCAGATATCACTTTAAAATGTAATATTATCTATGTTTTATTTAGTTTGTTGAGTATTTCCCAATTACATTTTCATGTGGTCAGGCTGCATTCTGGAGTGTTGTGGGCCACCCAAAGCCTAAAGGCGGTGAGTATGACGCATCTGTAAGCTTGGGGATCACTTGAGTTTGAGAGTTCTGTGCTCCAAAAGGGTTAAAGCTGATTGGTGTCCACACTAAATCTGGCACCCCTATGGTGAGCCCCTAAGAGCGGGGGGGCCACCAGGCTACCTAGATAGGAGCAAATCAATGTAGACCCGTCTCCCATGCTGATCAGCAGAAGGGTTGGGTCTTTGAGTGGTCATTGTACTTCCATCACAGGCGAGATAGGGAGACCCAGTCTCAAAAAAAAAAAAAATCACTTGGAAATTGACGGAGTAGGAGTAGGAAAAACCCAAGGAAAACTCTAAAAATTCTTCCTGCTGAGGCTTTTGAATTCTGAAAGTAGTTGATTTGTGCACCACAATTAGCAAGTGCTTAAACATCGCTAAAATAAATTCTCTTAAGGCAACTTAAATTCCAGATCCCCAGTACGCAGCTGGAGAAACCAAGGTATAGGAAGACTGTCAAGCCCGCCCACTGTATCTGGGGATGATAGCAGAATCAGATAGGTCCCATGTTCTCTTTCATGGAGCAGGCTAAAGTGAGCTCATAGCATGTCACAATTCATATAAGGTAAAGAATTCTTGCTCTTTCTTATGGCAGAGGGTCCTGAAACAGATCAGAATATTTTTCCACAGAACTCCTGGTCATGAGGTATACTTTGTTTTTTCAGTGTTCAAGAGCTAGAAAGTACATATGTATGTACAGATAACAAAACCAACCAACTCAGGATGCAAATTATTTATGTTAATAGAAATTTGTTTATGCAAATAATTAGCAGGAGCTACATAAGTGCGTATGTACACATCTCCTACAACAAAGGTGTCTTGTTTACATACGCTCTTGAACCCATCCCTTTATGTTTTCTGCAGCAGATTGCCCCCTCATCATCCTTTCCCTATCCAATCTGAACTTCTTCCTACTTCCTCCTCTCCAGATTTCAAATATGCCTAAGTCTCTCTCACTCTTAAAAAACCTTCACTAGAAACTAATACCCCCTCAAACTAACATCATATATTACTCTTCCTTTTCTCCACCATAGTCCTAGAGAAAAAAATTAACCACATTCTTTGCCTCCACTTTCTCTCCTTTCACTGACTCCTCAACCCTTTGTAATTTGGCTTTTGACCTCTTAACTAAAACTGCTCTCAACAAAGTTACTAGCAATCTCCTAAAGGCTAAATACAATGGTCTTTTCTCAGTCTTCATCCTTTTGGACCTTTCTGCTGCCTTTGCCACTGCTGACCACCCTCCTCCAACATATTTTCTCTTCTCTGGATTCTCATTAATATTGTTTTTCTCCTGGCCTACCTCCTATTTCTCCTGGCTCACCACCTATCTGTTTGACCATTCCTTCTCAGTCACCTTTGTTATTCTATCGTTCCTATCATGCCCCCTAATTATTTGAGTACCCCAAAGGTTCTGAGGGTGAGCTTTTAGTTTATCCTAACTTATCATGCTATTGTACCACTTCCTAGTTGTCTCTGAGTCATGATATACCACCTACCTCTGCCTCCTCCAGTTCTTTTTATGTGTCCTACCTTTGTCCAGTGTAGGCTCTTTAAAGGCAGGAATTTATATTTGTATCCCCAGTGTGTGTTACTTAAATCTTTTTTCATTACTTCATTCATTTATTCAAGGCTTTGAGCTCTCTTTCTCTCTCTCTCTCTCTCTCCTCTCTCCTTCTCTCTCTCTTCTTCTCTCTTTCTCTCTTCTCTCTCATTTCTCTTTCTCTTCCCTTTCTCAGTGATCTCATCAGTTCTCATATGTTTAACTGTTATTTGTATGCAGATGACTTACAGATTCATATAGAGTCATAGTTTCACAACTGCATCACTGATTGCTTAGTGGACATTTCAAATGGGATGTCCTATAGGCACCTCAAGCTCAACATGTCAAAAACTGAACTTATTATCTTCACCCCCAAATATACCTCTCTTGTGAACTTATCTATTTCTTCCAAAGTCACTTCCATTCTTCCGATTTCTCAAGTTTAGAACCTCAGTGCTATTTCCAACTCCTCACTCACTCTCTCCCACTCTACATAGCCAATCACTTGTCAGATCTTGCCAGCTTTGCTTCCCCAGCATCTCTTGCTCCAAATTCTTTCTCTCTGCTCCCACAGGCACCAACTTTTTTCAGACCCTCCACACCTAATTTCTGTGCCTCAGTCGCTTTCCATCTCAATCCATCCTCTGCATTCTAAAGTGATTTTAACTTAAGTGCAAATTGGACCATGTCACTCCCCTATTCAATAAACTCCAGTGACTCCCTACTCTGGAGTCAAATATAAACTCCTCTGTTGGACTTGTAAAGCCCTTTATAACTTGCCCTCCACCCATCCTTCCATCCTTGTTATCACATAACTATGTGTGAACTTGATGGTTTAACCCAAATGGTTCTCTCTCTGTTCCACAAAGCACAGCATCTCCCTCTCATCCTTCATGCCTGGAATGTACTCCTTCCTCAACTCCAGCACAATTCTTTGACTTCTTCAAGCATCACCTTGGACATGAAGCCTTTCCCAATAGCCCCAGGTGCTAATACTCCCTCCCCAATGTCTAACCCCAAGAGCAAAGGATTACCAAAATGACTAAGCTAAAATGAGCTTGAATTGCTTAAAACTGCACTAAGACTTTGGGGATATGCTGTATATATGTCTCACTGTCTGGCCCAAATGGAACAATAGCTTCTTGGGAACAGGAAATGTTTTATTTTTTGTGTCTTTCTCCCTAGCACTTAGCACAATGCCTGGCACATTGTATGTGGCTAACAAATGCTTATAGGTTGACTGAGTCTTTACTATTCAATGTAATTTCAGTCATTCACCAAAATGCATTAACAGTCCTGCTGACTTTCCCCATCACGCCTTGGAGCAACCTAGCAATCACTCAAAGCCTTAAAAAGCTTAAAAATCAGAAATGTTTGATCTCCAAGTACCAGAGTCAACTCAGAATTTAACCCTAGATCCCATGGTCCGATCTGATCTTGGCTCCCAAAATGGAACAAGAGAAGATTTTCTTATCTGTTTGGTTAAACCCTACTCAGAGACAAACTAACCAGTCACAATAAAAGAGGAAGAGAAACAGCCAAAAGCTATCCCAGTTCATCTGTTACCACCAAGTTTCAGTCCATCATTGCTTTCATAGCAAAGTCCCACTTCTCCGTCCCACCTTTCTCTGATAAGGAAGTCACTGCAATTACTTGATGCATAAGCAACATTGTTTGCAAAGCAGCTGTGAAGGCAACTATCCCCAGAACATTTTCCATTAAATTTCTATCAAGCTCCCTGTCAGTTTTTCTGGGAAGGGTGCCCTGTGTATCATTCAGTACTTACGTATCACACCTAACCAGACCAAGCAGCATGGCTCATTACATCCCTGGCAATGGTTCAATCACCTTCCAGACATATGGAAGTTCAAGAAAAACTACTGGACGTGACCTTAATGATGTTTTATAATTAAACCAAAACTCAGCTTCCTCTTCTTTCCAAGAATAATAATATTGCTTTGTAAAACACAGAAGTGGATAGGACACCAGGCCTGCAGTCAGAAGACCTGAGTTCAAATGTGGCCTCAGACACTCACTCAAAACCTGGGCAAGTCACTTGACCCTGTTTGCCTTGGTTTCCTCATCTGTAAAATGAGCTGGAGAAGAAAATGGCAAACCACACCAGTATCTCTGCCAAGAAAACCCCAAATGGGGTCACTAAGTGTTAGATGCAACTGAAAAACGACTGACCAAACATCAAAAACACTTCCCTCCCAACAACCCTGTAAGGTGGAATTATTGTTCCCATTTTAGAGATGGGTAAACTGAGACTCAGAGAGGCTGATCATGTTACCCTGAGCCCAAAGCTAGTAAGTGTAAGAGCTGGGATTCACACCCACATCTTCCTGATTCCAATTCAGGGATTTTTCCATTATAATACACAGTTACCGCCTCTCTAGGGTGTGTCTCCAAACCCCTATCTGGCACTCTAGACTTAAATAAGTTAAAGCAAAAAGCACTCATCAAAACTAGCATTGCCTAGTCAAGCAATAATAAGATTGAACACTTTAAAGTTTGCATGTTATCTCATTTGGTCATCACAACAACCCTGGGAGGTAGAGCCGATTTACAATACCCATTTTACAGATGAAAAAACTTAGTCTGAAAGAAGTTAAGTGACTTGCTCGGTGACTGAGGGAAGATCTGAACTCAGGTCTTCCTGACCTCAAGTCTAGGAGCCTTATGTCCTGAACCACCTAGTTGTCTCAGAATCCCCCATGTAGATAAAGGGTCATCCAAGGATCACCTAAAAGTGTACTATGACATAAAATATACATAAAAGTGAGAAAGTAAAGTTCAAAATATAGTATTTCACGCTGGCCCAAGAACAGAGAAAATCTGCCAGAACAAATGATAATCCTTTGTTGTGACATTTTAGACAGTTTTATTTTGAAAAGGGACACTTTTCTAACTCACATTTAGATTTACGAAGTACTTTCTTCACAACAGTTCCGCATACTGGGTAGTGAATTTTTATCAGTCCCATTTTACAGATAAGGAAATTGAGGCTTGGGAACATTAAGTTAATAATAAGGCACCTGGCCAGTCTTGCACAGAGGAAAGTGCCCCAGCAGAAATTCAGGGCTATTTCCACTATGCCATTATGCACGTTCGGTATTTTATCTTCCAAAAAAATACTATCAAAAAGCTTTAAAAAAAATAGACAAAAGTACAACCTTGTCCTTTTCCCTTTAATCTGTAAGTTTAAAAAAATATATATTCCTAATATAATTCTTTCTCCTTACAAAATTCTTTGGAGCCTTTAAGGATTTAGTGAAAACTAAACCTTCAAAAACCAAAGAAGCATATTATTTCAACTGCCCTGTTTTATTTTTTTGACCTAATGATAATATTCACTTCTAGGTGATTTAAGCTCATAGGGAATTGTAAAGCCTTTACGTAAATGAAACCTCCAAGATTCTCCCTGAGAACAGCTGTCTCTGGAGTTGCTCTTGAAATAGTGAGCCTTAAGAATTCATTTCTGAGCATATTGATAGCTACATTCAAATGCAAAAAGAACCCCGTCCAAACCACAAGCACATGATGGATAAGTGGTACCATTTAAAGCCAAGTGGGCAAACAAGGTCTGCATTCAGATCATGCCAGAATGCTTTAAGTTTCATAGGGAGAATCTTTTAATTTAGCTTCCTTCTTTTCCATTAATTTTGCTTGACTTTCAGGGTTATCAGAAGGGAGCTTTTAAATGCCACCACCATCATCTTTACCCCATCCCAACTCACTGTTTGTAGTGCTTATTTCTTCAGGTTATGTTTTGATTTATCACAAGCAGTATTCTATCTAACATATACCAGGAATTTTCTTGTTTGGTTACATGGGCATCTACTCCTTTTACTTATCCTTATGACTTTCAGTGAGATTTCTCTTTATTCATATTCATACCTAGTGTTTGACATCAGGTTCATATTTTTGGTAGCAGACTGTCAGCTCCATCAAATCATTTACATCACACAGCATTAAGACACTACATTTTGGCAATATCCTCTGTCCCACATGTCTAAAAACTTTGGAGATGTTAGAGATTCATCAGTGAAAAATGTACATTTTAACAAGAACAGTCTGTTTGCTGATAGTTTGCAAATCTTTCTTTTAAAAAAAATTCAAAATAAGCCTTGATTTCATTTAAGTTATCTGATGAATAACAAAGGCACCATTTCAAAAAAAAAAGACAAAAGAGAAGGTATAACAGAGCCTTTTGGTAATTAGACTTAGGCAAAATAGCTAGGTTATATATTATTCACTCCACATTCCTTTCAAATCCAAATTTATTAGGGTTTTTTAAAAATGTAATTAGCTTTCTTTATTTTGCTTCTTGACAATAGCTACTCTTCATTGCATGAATTAAAATATCATTTCAATAAACAATAGAAATCTCAAGTATTCACATCTAAGGGTGCTGCCCTTATCTAGCCAAGCTGGAGTCATTTCATTAGCTAGATTTTTAGATATTCAACAGTTCTCAAATATTCACAACTAAGGCTATCATCCTTGTCTACCCAGACTAGAGTTATTTGATTCACTAGATTTTTAGATATTCATCAATTTCTAATGACTTAAAATGCATTTACTTTTATATTATTGAAATTGGTTTTTCAGATGGGTTTCCTGTGTATTGTGCTCTGAAATCATCATAGATCCTATTGACAACACAGATGACATAGCCTATGCTCATTGGATACTGGTTGTGGAGAAAAGAGGGAGAGAGATTGAGGGAGCAAGAGATAGAGACAAAGACAGAGAGACAGAAGAAGAGGCAGAGACAGAGAGAGAGAGATAAGGGATAGATATACAGGTAAATAAATAGTTGAGGATATCTGGATAGATGATAAATCACACCTCTTCAAAGAATTTTTTTCCAAAGGAATGCTGGGAAAGTTATTGCTCTGGTATGCTTTTGAGACAAAGGACCCCCATCTCACTCTGCTCTAGGGATAAGAGTAGCTATGGAGAGAGGTACTACTTAGGAGACAGGATGATACATGTTAAAGAGTACTGGCAATAGACAAAGACTGAATACTTGTGTGTGACTTGTTTTCCCTAGTGTACTCTGTTCAAGTACAGCAAACATGTGCAGTCAATATGCCTGGAAACAGAGACTTCTAACCTAGGGATTATTTAGACAATGCATGAACAGCCTAGAATTTTCTTGCTTTTAGCTTGGGGACTTTCATGCATTATAAGCCAAACAAATTATTTTCAGATTTTGAAAACCAGACAACCCTTAATCAGAGCCTTAATGATGACATTTTCAGCAAAGAAAAACCCTTTCATGGTATCATTATGGTGATAAATCAGTACAGCATGATATGGAAGAAAAAGTCCTCAATTCAGAGTCAGAGGACATGGATTTGGATCCCAGGACACCTTATCTCAAAGTTTTATGACTTTGGACCTCAGTTTCCTCATTTGTAAAATGAAGAGATTAGAGATGATCTCTACGTTTGCTTCCAGCTATAAATCCAAAGGACTATTCGTGGGGAGATTGCATATTTGTCTGATGAGGCCCATTTGGCCTAAAGCACACACAAGCTTTTATATGCTCACTAGAGGCTCTAGTCTAGAACATGGAGGGTAAAACTTAAGCTGAGGGATCAGTAGGAGACGCCCTGTGTATATACTATATACTTCAGTGTGCTCACAGAGGATCGCAGTCTCCACTCCCAAATAAGAAGTACAGTTGTTGACTCAGAGGCAGATGGCCTCTGAGAATGAAAGGGTTCAAAAATCAAAGCAAGATATAATAATGGCCATGTAGAAGTTCTAGCCAGGTCCATGGCTAGTAGGATGTCAAAGAAAGAATGTATTTGGTGAACCTCTTAGGTGAGGGAGGGAGGTCTTCAAGAGCCTACTTTGTGTGGTTTGTGGGTGAGAACGTGGGCTGACGGGGTAAAGGGTTGGATTAGTGAGATTAGCCTGTTCTTGATCATCGTCATTATCATCAACCCTTAGCCAAAGCAATGTGCTATATCAAAATACTGTATTGGTAGTTAAACTGGAGACTTCCCCAGATCTTTGCAGAGAATCAAACTTTCCCAGTTTTCCATGAGGATTCTGTTTATATTAGCATATTTTGTATATACATATATATAGATATGTGTGTATCACACACTATGTGTGTATATATACTATATATTCTATATGTTTTACATATATAGATATGTGTGTATATATACTATATATATATTCTTTACGTTTTTATATACACATATATACATGTGTTTGTATACACACACACACTACAAAGGGAAAAGATGCCACTTGCTATTGATTTAATTAGAAGTTTTTACACACTCATTTTTTAAGAGCTTGAATAAACACACTAACCAAACAAGAGGGCCAGTCAAAAACCTACTCAGGTGGTCAGCCCAGCTGTAAAGCTATTAAATATATAACTCTTTTTTCCCCCATGATAAGAGCAGTTGTTGACATGGGAGCCACGTTAATCGAAATTATATTATGCTTAAGAAGCAAACAACAAATTTTACTCTTAAAGCTATGAAGGCCATCCATTGCAATGATGGGGCAGCAACCTCATCTGCAAGGGGACAGCTGGGCTGGGGACTGTCCAGAGGCCTTTGCCTCCCTGAGGTGCTCCATCACTGGGCTTGGTGCGCACATGAAGGCTTTCTTTTTGCTCCAGACCGTGCTTTTATGGCCCTTCATCAAAATCATGGACTTCCTGAAAAACCTTCTCAATTTATGGTGTGCTGCCTTCCTTTAAGCAGACACCACAGTGCTAAATTACTGAGGCTGATACCTGGCATTGCAAGGTTTTTGCCGTCATGCTGACAAGTGTTTGCACTAAGTAAGACAAGCGCTCTTGCTAATCTGAAGCAGACTTTGATGGCCTAGTAGAGGTGCTCAAAATAGGAATGAGTCAGGAAAGGCAAGAATACTGGGGAAGAACCAGGATTCACAGATCCAGCAAAATGAATATTTGGTTTCCAATACTGTCTCAGATGGAAATCTTCACCAAGGGCCTCTCTCTACACAATGGTGAATGATACAAGATATATTTATCTACTGGGTTTCACATATAGCCTAGATCTTTTCCTTCCTCACTGGTATGAAGGATTCTGTTCTTCCTTCCTTCCTTTCTGGTTTGTTTTTTTTTTGAGGCAATTGGGATTAAGTGATTTTCCCTAAGGTTACACAGCTAGTAAGTGTCTGAGGCTGGATTTGAACTCAGCTCCTCTCAACTCCAGGACAGGTATACTATCCATTGTTCCACCTAACTGCTCCAAAGACTCGATAGAATTATCATTGGGTGCCACTGATAGTTTTCATTCTCTAGAAGATAACTATTGTATTTCATAGCATGAAAGCTCTGAGAACTGGAAAGGGGAAATTTTTGAGAAAAGATACCATTTTAGAAACATACTGTTGGACTAAAATGGCAACCTTCTTCTTTCCTTTGGGAAAGCCAACTATATGTAAGAACCACAAGACAGGACTAAAACATTGATGAAGCAACAAATTGTTCAGGCTTCCATAACAGGAACTGAAATAATCAGCTTTCCTTGTATGGAAGTGTCATTCCTTATTGGTCTAGTCAAATGCTACAGTACACTGTTGATTGACTGTGCACTCTAAGCAGGACGAGAAATGGCTGATAACTCAAGGCTGAAGTTACTACCAGCAAACATCTTCCTTAGCCCACTAATAAATTTCTTTTCCTTTCAGACCTCCAATCTTTAGGTCTTGGCTGAGAACCTGCCCAGCAGGCCAGGTCACAGCACACCATCACCAGTCCCTCCTAAACATTTCCAATACCTCCCACAATCAATGTGAATCACTTGTTTAGATCACGTCAAAGGCTTGTAAGAAATCTGACTCTCCTGTTAAGATGAAGAATAATATACACAATGACCTTTTGCATCTGGATATCTGGATTCTTGTACTGCTATTGAGTCTGAGTCAATAAACACTTATTAGGTGCCTACCCTCTGCAAGGCACTGGGAAGGCAAAGAGAGAGAGAGAGAGAGAGAGAGAGAGAGAGAGAGAGAGAGAGAGAGAGAGAGAG
>NW_020954599.1:15260807-15340546 GCF_900497805.2 Vombatus ursinus
GAGAGAGAGAGAGAGAGAGAGAGAGAGAGAGAGAGAGAGAGAGAGAGGGAGGGAGAGAGCAAGAGAGAGAGAAAGAAAGAGAGAGAGAAGGAGAGAGAGAGAGAGAGAGAGAGAGAGAGAGAGAGAGAGAGAGAGAGAAAGAGCCTGAAGAATCAATGAAATCACTGATCCAGTTTTTCTTTTTATGTCCCAAATTTTCTTGCTGCTTTTATAAAACCTTCCTTGGTTATATTTATGAGCAAACAGGTAAAAAAAAAGTTAATTCCAAACCATGAGGCAAAGTCTTTTTACAGGGTTCTCTATATGAAAGAAAGATTATTTTGCTAACTTAACCTTAATAAAAAGCTATTTCAAATTACCTATGCATCTAACTTAAAAGCCAGGATATGCTGAGTTATTTGAACAAAGTGAGTATTTGTCCAGATTGTCCAAATCAAATGTTTGAATGTCTAGACAGGAGGAGAGCATATTTTAAATAATACTACACATATACAATCACAAAATAATAGGATTGACGTCAAGTAAATGTAGTATGTCATTTTTACCAAAGTTTTTATGTTCCACTTCCACAAAAGCTGTGTTTCTGCCTTTATTACAATTGCCATGTTTATACATGATGTCATATGCAAATAGTGAGTGGGAAATTCAAGAAATTCCTTATGATAGCACCAGGGAAAAATGCAACATGACACAGGAGGTCATTAAAAAAAACTGTCAGGTTCATTTACATCTAAAAATATAAATATTACTTTTAACAAGTTTTGAACTTCATTTTGTTTAAAATTAAATTGCAGACATTCCCATGCTCTTAAGTACTTATGTATTTGGGTGGTTTTTGTGTCAGCTTAAAGCATGATTTTTCCCTTGAAAACTTTATGCATCATAGCAATGTTTGGGACTTCTTGCAACTCTTTCCAATCCTAATTCTCCACTTCTGATACCCATTGCTACCCACATTCCAGTTTCACTTGCCCTGATAATTCTTCCATTTAAACGCAAACTTTTTTATTTTGATCTCATGGCTTATCCCCATTTGATCTGCCAGCCAGGAATCTGGACTGCCTTCAAATCATTTCCTACATATCTCACTTCCTTTAGGTCAAGAGCCTTGCTCAAGGGGCCTGGAAAAGCTATGTAAACGCTTTTCAGGGTATATAGGCAATGAAATAATAAACACTAAATGCCTTCTCTTAATAGTAGAAAAGATCCCTCTCTCTACTCCCCACTGGTCTGTCCTTATGTCATCATTAAGGAAAGATCATGCATTAGTTACAGTCCGTATCCCAGAGCAATTTCTCTGTGGGATCAATCCCTAAAAGTTCTTAAGTGATATTATGGTTTGAGTAGAAATATCCAGAGAGAGATTACAAGAAACCTTGTAAGAATGTTTTCCCAAAGTACTTCCCAATCTAAAATAATCTCTATAACTCTATAATCCTCTCAATATTCTGGCATGTATTTCTATTTTTACCAAGAAAAAAATTATAACCTGGAATTATTATTGATCACCTGATTCACGTTGAGTAGAGACTAGGGGTAGAGAAAAAGGAGACAAGTTTCAGACAGAACACTTGGGAGAGAGGGTTCTACATATACTGCAATCTTAGAGGTAACTACTTCCAACCTGATCACTGCATTGACTCATTAGAGATACTCCAGAAGTCCTTATAGTGATAATTATGGAAGCTCAAGGACTTCCATAGTCATATATGAGAGGCAGGTAAATGGTACGCTAGGATAGAGCATTGAAGCCTACAGTTAGAAAGGCCTGAGCACAAATCCAGCCTCAAACATTTAATATTTGCACGATTCTGGCCATGTCACTTAACCTCTGTTTGCCTCAATTTCCTCATCTATAAAATGGGGATAATATTAGCACCTATATTCCAGGGTTATTGTGTGGATCAAACGAGAAGATAATTATAAAGTGCTTAATACAGTGCCTGGCACATAGTAGGTAAATGTTTATAGTTGATAAATGTTTATTTCCTTCCCTTCTTCCTTCCATCCATCTGTGTTTTCTCTAGATGTTTCCATAACAATTACCATCCCTAAAGTCAATAAAGCCAGTACAGCAGAGAGACAAACAATTTTTTCTGTCTAAAATTTTTAAGTGTCTAATTCCAACCCAAGTAAATGAGACTGAGAGCAGAACAACAACAAGATGCCGTCTTTTAATCCATTATAGGAGAAATTCTCCACAAAGATCAGACAACCTGGAAAGCAGTTGGGCAGGTTTCCCCGATCTACCAGAAGGATGGAAGAAATATGAAGTGAAAATAGGGTAGGTGAACTAAGATCTACAAAGCACTTGCCATTCTCTTCTGAAATGCCTTTAATGAGTTAGAAACTATTAGGAGAAACTAGATGAGTAATGGGAAAGAGAAGGAGAAGAAGAGAAGGGAAAGGAAAGGAAGGGGAGGGAAGGGGAGGGGAGAGAAGGGGAGGGGAGGGGAGGGGAGGGAAAGGAAAGGGAACAGGAGAGGAGGGGAAGAAAGAGAGAGGATTTTTATGAAACCAATTTTTATTGGAATTTCTTCCAGCTTCCCTCCTCTTGTCCCTCTCAGAGAGCCATTTTGCATAACAGATATTTTTAAAGAAAAAAAATGAAAAACAGACAGAAACAATCAGCAAAACCAATCAATAGATTGAAAAAGTCTGAAAATACATGCAGTGTACCACACCCACAACCATCCCTCCTCAACGAAGGAGCGGGATGGAGGTGTCTCTTCGTTTCTCTTCTTGGGGGTCATGCCTGTTCTTTGCAATTTTGGCAACATTCACTTGAGATTGTTTTGGATTAGTTCTTCTCATTTGCATTGCTACAGTCATTCTGTATATTGTTTTATAGGCTCTTCTACTTCATTCTGCATCAGTTCATATAAATCTCCCTGTGTCTTTCTCTCCTCACCATATTTATCCTCTCTTACAGCAAAGTAAGTCCATTGACTTAATGTATCATAATTTACTTAGCCATTCCCCCAATCAAGAAAACCCAAATCTTATAGGTCCAAACCCAGGGCTCTTTCAATTATACCCAAACTGATGATTTAAATTAGGATGATTTAACCCTTCTTCATGTATGCTCAGACAGATAAATTTGTTGATTTATAATAAAAGATGGCTGGGGACCTGGATGAAGAATGTAGTTTTCATATCTTTGGAAGAGCCATTTGAAGAAGCATACCCAAGACAGAGAGGTTTTGGATCAAGAAGTTATGATGTTGGGGGTGGGGAGATCCCCTAAAACACTTAGCCTTTTAAAATACTAAAATATTCAGAACAAGAAAAACAATTTGGCTTTATATGCCTACTCATGTTTAGCTCACGCTAATCCAACTTTCCTGTTTTCTCAAAGTACCTTTCAATGCTTTTTCTCTAGAAATGAGTCGAGGTGTCTCTTGAACTCATTTATGCTCTCCTCCGGTTGCCTTGTCTGGTAATCTATTCCACATGTTTATTATCCTTTTCATGAAATGTTCCCTTGCCCTTTGCAGAAAAGAGACAAAGGCCTCTCTTCAAGCTGACATCTGGCTGTCTCTTCCACAAAACTTAAGATTCCCAATGCTTCTCTTGGGCATTCACATACACTAAGCTGCTTGCGCTACTGCTGAAATGCCCTTCTTATGTCCCCTGTGAGAAACCCACAAGCACATCTCACTCCATGAACAAGTGACCCATTAAAACATTATCTAGACTGTCACTTTAAAACAGAAAATGAAACTTTTAATGACTAACATGGAATATACCCTCATCTATGCTTTTAAAATGTTTCTTTTAGCAGGAGCTTTTACTATCAGAGCTATGATTTCAGTGGGAGAGGGAACTCCCAAGTGAGGAAACTCCCTCTGCCAATGCAGGTCAGACCCTCCTCTATGATTTAACAGTCTTAGCCCGCTGAGAGTTTAAGAGATTGGCCCAGAGTCAAAAGTTAGTGTGTGTCAGAGGGGAGATTTGAACCAAGGCTCCCCTAACTTTGAAGTCATCTCTTTATGCACAGCACCAACTCCTGGAAGTTAGTCATACAGAATTTTACCAAAGTTCACATGTGAACAGGTGCATTGTGAGTAATAACAATATGTCCTTTAATAAAGCCTTTCTCCTGATCCTCCTTGTGGTATGGAGGTGATGCTGGATTTCATAATACAAGGTATGAAAAGGCTCCGAAAATGATCCCAGCAATAAACTTTACCTGCAGCTTGAGGACCAGTCTTAGTACTTTGAAAAGATTCACCCACCAGAACTGGTTGGCCACCAGTGTGAGTGTGTGTGTGTGTGTGTGTGTGTGTGTGTGTGTGTGTGTGTGTGAGAGAGAGAGAGAGAGAGAGAGAGAGAGAGAGAGAGAGAGAGAGAGAGAGAGAGAAAGAGAACACATGTACATAAAGATGGTGGGGTGGGGGTAGGGAGAATAGATGGATGGAAGACATGAAAGCAGAAGTTGAGGCCAAAAACATGCCTACATACAAATCTTATTATCTGATCCTTTTATCATCTGATTCGAATGTGGTCATTTTTTCCCCATAAAAAAGTAACTTCAAAGAACTCCAGATTAGAAGTCAGACATCTTAATTCCTTAGACAGCTCTATGACTGTTCCTTTATGTTTTCTCCTTATCTTGAATACCTGACATGCATGTAACTCTATTCCATCTACAAAATGGAAGTTTTTCTTTTCCTACCGGCCTTCTTCCCTTGTTGTGAGTTTGGAAGCACTTAACCTCTAAGCAATAGTAGATTCTTAAGTGGTTTTTTTAATTTCATGACCCACACTTTATCTCTTTTCTCTTCTAGTGGTAAAGATACATCAAAGTGATTCTCCATCCAAAATATAATAATAATAAGGAAATTCGGCTGCCTCATTTATCTACCAAGGTCATTGAGACAAGAAACTCATGAACTAACAATCCCAAATTGTGACAGTTTCATGACATGTAACAGGAAAGGGAAAAAAGAGGCCTGTGAAAAGGTGAACCAAAACAATCTCACGTACTCAAATCTTCCCCCATTTTAAGAGAGCTGAAAGACAATAGGAAGGTCTAAACAGCTTGTGCTCAAGGATGGGTCAGCCAAAAAAAACAAAATGTAGAAACATTAAAGCTCTCCCCACCAAATCGGCTTCAACAAATTTTAATGTATAAAGCATTGGTTTTTTTTCCATTTAAATATGTGATAGTTTCCATCCCTAACATCATGCATCAATTCTCTTTCCAATTACTGCCTACGGTCAGTTTCCTGGAGATGTAGAGTTGTCTGTCAAAATTACTCTGATGCTGTAAGGATCCTCATTGCCAGAATATAGTGGTTTGGAGAATTCACATTAAGTGACACAGCCAAGCATGATCCTCTGTTGACTCCCGTACAGCATGTACACATGCTTCCCACAGCTCCATTTTCAGAATGCATGAAACCCAGGATGTGAGTGGGATAAAGATGGACAAAGGAGGAAGAACAAAGCTTGTCTCTTTTAAAAACTATATGAAATTCTGATTTAGTTAGTGATATTGTTAAGTCCTTTTCCCCCCTTAAAAAGCAAGTCTCCCCAAAATCCATTACAGATTATCGTGGAAATAATATATTGCATTAGACAAAAATACCTTCCACTCTCGTGCCTTTCCCAAACTGAGGGAGAGAAGACATTTTATTCCAATGTCTTATCTCTTTCTAACCATTCAAATTTCTCATCAGCTATATCTGGCAAATAACTTAACCCCTGTTAGCCTCAATTTCCCCCAATTTTAAATGGGAATAATAATAGCATCTACTACATAGGATTGTTGTGAAGATTAAATGAGTCAATGTATATAAAGCACTTTCTAAAGCTTAAAATAATTTTTACAAATTGAGTGATATAAACTCCCAAATTCTCAGCCTGACCTTTGGACTTTCCAGCTTGATATAATGGCAAGACATTGATTCTGGAGTCAGTGGGTTCAAATCTCACCTCTGACACTGCCTGTGTGACTTTGAGTATGTACCTTTATTTCCTTGGGTCTGGGTTATTTCTATGAATGAATGACTTAGACTAGAAGGTTATGAGGCCCTGTCCAGCTCTAGTTATGTGACCCAATCATGCTAAGCTGGTCCTATCCAACCCATCCAATTTCACCACTCTTCAACATGAACATTCTGCTCTCATCAAGTTGGTCTTTTCACCAACCCATAAAGCTACTATCCTATGCATTCCTAGCCACCTTTCTTAGGAAATAAAATTTTAAAATAGTCTAGAGTTTACAAAGAACTTGGAAACCCTGGAACATTAAGCTTCAGGAAGGCAGCTTAAAAAGGCAGATATATGGTAGTCTTGTTCAACGGGGCTATTTGTCACTATTCTTTATCACAAAGAGAAGACAACTATTTCATTGCCTCAGAATCTTCCAACAATCTACAAATGATAAAATAATGTGATCAGGAGTATGGGCATGGCTAAAGTTGTGCCATCTCATGTTTTCTTACTAGTGTATAGTATGAATCACATTTCACCCCAATGGAGCAAGAATTTGAACCATATCAATTACTTTACACAAGCCAATTAACCCCTTAAGCCCTCTGCTCCTCACTTTTAAGACAAAAGGGTTGGAATTGGAAGAGCTATTTGAGCCTCAGTTTCCTTATCTATAAAATGAAAGAGATTTGATCAGATGATCACTAAGATCCCTTCCAAATCCAAAATTCTGGCCACATGTCTTATCATATACTTAAATTTTGTAAGCTCTCTCACCTAGGAAGATTTAAGAACAATTCTGTTCAATGACAACTGGAATGGTGTGATCAATGTCTATCAAAAATTCCCTGGGCTTATATGCCAAGGAAGCCAATAATAACAAATAAACAAAAAAAAACTAGTTTCCATACACTCCAAAATATTTATAGCAACACTTTTTGTGATAGCTAAGAATTGGTAATAAAGTAATTGCCCATCAACTGGAAAATGGCTAAAAAAAATTTATGGTACATGCATGAAATAGAATACCTCTGTGCTGTAACAAATGATGTGTGTGATGAATACAAAGAAGCATGGAAAGATCTATATGAACTGATGCAGAGTAAAGTAAGCAAAGCCAAGAAAACAATATACACAGCGATGGAAATGGAAAGAACAATGATACCAAAAAAATCAAAAGTAAATGTAACAAAATTACAAAGATCAAACAGTATTGAAATTAAGACATATAAGAAGCCACCCTCAAGCTATCCCTTCATGAAGATAGGAGGTCCATAAGCACTATACACTGCACATTTTTTGAGTTTTTCAATATTGAGCTGACTTTTTTTTCCTCTCTTAAAAAATACTATCTGTTATATGGGATGGCTCCTGGGGAAGTGAACTGGAAGGGATAGGAATACTATGATGATAGAGTTCCAGCCTTGGAGTTAGGAAGACCTGTGTTCAAATCCAACCTCAGACACTTGACATTTACTAGCTGTGTGAACCTGGGCAAGTCACTTAACCCCAATTGCCTCAGCAAAACAAATAATAAAAAATAAAAAATCCCTAAGTACCAGCCTAGTTCATATGTTTCATTCATTCATTCAAAGGTCAAAAAAGAGCAAAGAGGAGTATCTGTGAACTTTCTCTACAAAATAGCTCTTTGAGAAGCAACAACATTATTTCTTTGCTTCTAAAACAACTGGGGTTATACTAGAGCAGCTCCGACCCAATCCTGGAGGCTGGTTGTTAAACTTTTAGTGTAAGCATTTGCAACTAGAAAATAGACAATAAGTAAGCCTAGACTTAAGAAAATGATGGAGAAATGTTAATAATGTAAATTAAACTTAAAAATGTGTCAGACATGCTTTTATTTTCTTCAGAGAGCCTATTGTTGAACATTTACCACCACACCACTGAAAACAACCTTTGTGAAGAAGCAGCTGTCTCAATCTTCAGGAAATGGAATACCCTAGAATATCCCTGCATCATACTGCTAGAACAACCCTCACAGATCATCTAATCACACTCTATCATTTTAGAAACGAGGAAACAAAGAGGAGAAATTTCTTGCCCAAGATCACATGACTAAAAATTCTTTTTAACTCTTTTGCTTCCTCTTCAATCCTCAAATATGACCAGATTCGTCTCTAAAAGTTTAATGGGAATTCGCCTCTAAAAGTTTAAAGGCGATTTTGCTAAAGAAAGGGACAATCACTAGGTGTGTGAATACTTATTGCCTGCCCCTTTTGTCTACCATTTTAATTTTATTTTCTATTTCTCATGAGAGAGGAACACTAAAATTACTGTTATGCAGAAAGAGGAAGAAAAAAAATGATTCTACCTTTCATTGAAAAAGCTTGTTAGAGATGAGTAAGTGGAAGGAAAAGAAGAGGAGGGGAAAAAGGAGAAATTTGATCTGCCAAACTTGCACTATCCTATTTTATCAACAGAGTGATCAGAGACCTCCGGCTATTCTCACATAAAACACGCTCAAGAAAAACGATGACATTTCTAAAGTCATACTGATATAAATATTCTATGTGGTTCCAAATAGAAAGCGATAACCTTTGAAGAAAGAAGACACCACCAGTCTGACTGACACACAAGCGTGGTTTGTAAAAAAACAGACATATTTGAAAATGGGTAAAAGCTATTTGCCATTCTTCTTCTTCTACATGTGTATGTGTGTGTGTGTGTGTGTGTGTGTGTGTATACACAACTCACTATTAAGCAGACGAGACCATAACATCAGCAATTTACAATACTTTCACAAACTCCATTTATCTATAAATTTTATGTCATTAGCTTTGCTTAGCCTTCTTTTTCAAGTAAGTCTAAAACATAAAAGGATCAAATTCAGCCTTTCAGATATTTTTAAAACATGTTTATATATAGGATCAAGTTTTCATAATGTTCATATCTTAAATGAAAATTTTTTTTTTATTTAGAACATGTGTTGTAGGAAATGAGGATTATTTTCTTGGACTGCTTAAGGTAAAAAAAATGTCCAGATTGGTCTGAGATTACAGAAATCAAATACCATACTGATTTCTGGTTGTAAACAAATTCTAAATATAAATTATCAACTCACACTCTCATCCACATACAACAAAAAAACTTCCAAACTATGAAGGTAAATAATAACAATAATAGTATAATGCCTTACATTTGTATAGTACTTTATCATGTTTATTCCATTTTTGTTTAGGGGTTCCTCAGGGTGGGGAGGTTTTCTGTTTGTTTGTTTTTGTTTTAAGATTGGGTCTCCATACCTTATCCAAGCTGGAAATACAGCAACCACCCAAGGGATCTATCTCACTATTGATCAGCACAGCTATTACAGTATTTGTTTCCCTCTTGGGCAAGTTTGCCCCAATTCAGGCAGCCTAGTCTTTCCATGTATACACATACTGTGGGGATCGCCATATTGGTGCAAGATTGAATGTAGAACCTAAGCCCTACAGCGGCTCAAAACTCAAGCAATTGAGCAGCCTCGGTCTCCTGAGTAGCAGGGATTATGGATGTGTGCTACCATTCCTGCCATTTAGTAGGGTTAAAGCATTTTCATATATATTATTTCAAGGAATTCTTACCAGAATCCTGGTGATGGGGTCAGGGCAAGTATCTCCATTCCTCAGATAAGGAAACTGAGGTGAAAAGAAGTGACATGGGTTTGAGGTCTGACTCTGACACTTACTAGAATCGTTATAATTATAATAATGATAAGAATTGACATAGTGCTTGAAAAATTTGCAAAACACATTATATATTATAAGGGTAGAAATCTCATTTTATCTGTAGACATACATATGATATGATATATAGACGTATATATACACATATAAGTATATGTGCATGTGTATGCATATATTTTTAAACTTTATATATGTATGTATATATGTGTGTGTGTGTGTGTGTATGTGTGTAAATTTAATCTTGGGCAAATCACTTAACCTGAACTTCAGTTATATGTGTATGTGTATATGTGTATGTATGAGTATATAACTGAAACTCAAGTTTTATTCATATATGTGTGTAGATGTGTATATGAATATATATGATACATAACCAATTATATAACTTCAGTTATATATTATATGTAATTATGTCTTATATATGTATAATTATGATATATACTTTATATTATCTATACATACATGAGTATGTATATATTGTGTATGTGTATATACATGTATATATGTATACATATGAAATATATTACAATAATACATAATGCAATATGTTATATATACATGTATATTTCCTGAAGGTCGGGTTAAATGATTTGCCCAGGACTAAAAAGAGCTCTGAGGCACTATTCAAACCCAGAAATGGGTTTTTTCTCCTTTTTTCTCCTTTCTCCTTTTAGCATGTATGTTTTTGCTGCTTGCTTCTGTTGACCAAATGCCATCTATCCTTTCTAAGGGTCACAAGCATTTATTACACACCTACTATGCACCAGGCACTGTGCTAAGCACTTTACAAATATTATCTTATTTGATAATGATTAGTCCTCCTACTTTGGACTTTGCTGCTATATCACTAATAAATGGTCTCATTTCCTTCCTCCAGTCTTCCTGAGTTCCCTAGAGATTCAACAGGAAACCAAAAGACGTGTTGCTAACTTGAAGTCATATCTCCCATGTGGCCTTAATAAAAGAGAGCAGAATTCATCAGAGCAGAGATCTGTCCAGTGTAAGCCCTCACCACTTAACATGAAAGTTCTGCCTCTTTTCTTCCCTGGTGCATCACTGAAAAGGCTATTACCTTCAAACAGAAAGAAAATCCCCATTAAAATAGTCCACGTTAGCCTCAGTAGGTTATAAGGAACCCCTGTTCAAACTTTGTGACTAAAGACAGCAATCTCCAAATCTTCTGGCCACTTTCTCCAATTTCTATTTCTTATATTTCTCTCTGGGTCTGAAAAAAATCTCTTTTGCTTATTTTCATCTTGAAGATGTAAATAATGTCCAATCTCATCATCTCCCCTGAGTTCAATTATCATCTCTAGGTAGATGGTTCCCAGATCTATATTTCCAGTCCTAGTTTCTCTCCTAAACTATAGTCATGTATCTCAAACTGCATCTTGGATTTTTCAAACTAGATGTCGCAGAGGTATCTCAAGTTCAATATGTCCAAAAATGAACTCATTCTCTCCCTCCCCCCACCAACAAACCCTCCCCTCTTCTGATCTGCCCTATCACTATCAAAAGCACCATCATACTCCCAGTCACTGAGAACCCCAAACTTTGTAATTCCTTTTGACTCTTCCCTCTCTCCCTGTCTCTCTCTCATCTCTCTGTCTCTCTGTCTCTGTCTTTCTGTCTCTCTCTCTGTCTCTCTCTGCCATCTCTCTCTCTCTGTGTCTCCTCTCTGTGTCTCTCTCTGTCTCTCTGTCTCTGTCTCTGTCTCTCTCTCTCTCTCTCTCTCTCTCTCCCCTCTCTCTCTTCTCTTTCTTCTCTCTCTCAGTCTTTCCCCTCCATACATACATACAGAAATAGAGCTAGAAATATGATATTTGCCTAGTTATTACATGTTATCTCACCCATTAGAATGTATGCTCTTGAGGACAGAGACTTATTTTGCCTTCCTTTGTAACCCCAGCATTTAACTTAGTGCTCAGCATATAAGCAGTTAATAAATGTTTGTTGACTGACTATGTGACTTTATTGCAATAGAGCCCAGTTACTTTCATCTACAGATTAAAATCTGTACTTGTCATTTAGTATATAAATATGACTTAAAGTTACAGAATCACAAATCTCAGAGATGGAAGGAACTTGAGTGGTAATCTAATCTAGTTACCCAATAACATCCCAACATCTCTATTAAAAGTTTCATTTGAATAAAGGCAAAGCTCTTTTAAAAAAAAGAGTCATGGCATTTTACTTCAAATCAGAGAAAATAAATGCTGGTTGACCAAAACTTGGCCTAAGAGGCAGCTACATGGCATGCTGGATAGAGGAAAGTACAGCACTACCCATTATTAGAAAGAGCCTTGGCCCTAGATTCTACAGATCTGGTTTCCAATCCTGACTGATGCTTGCTTATGCAAGTCAGTTAACCTCTCTCCTCACCAGAAAATGAAGGAACCCTCTGAGTACCCAAGTCTCTTATTTCCTGTTAAATTGATTTTGTTTAATGTACGTCCAAAGGCCTCTGGGTAACAGGAATTTTTTTTTAAATAAGTTAATCTTTAAACAAAATTAGCTGTTATATTCCTTCTAAATGACCAAATACTTGACAATTGTGAATCATTGTAAAATCAGCCTCCATAAGTCTTGTTTGGATCTAACAAGGATTATATAGAAGTGACTGTAAATTCTTAAGGATCAGGGCAAGCTCTGGTTGGAAAGGTGTAGACTGCAGACCTGCCTATTGTCCAAAAACTAGAGCAGCTAAATGTGGAGTAGCTTCCTGTTGGAGAGTTGGCCAATAAATGGTGGAGATGAGAAGGAGGAGGAGGAGGATTTTGCCACAGGAATTTAAAGATCCCCTACCATGAGGTGGAAGGACTCTGATCTGTTTCATGAAAAATGAATGAAATCATAGACCTTTCAATGGGCTGAAAAATACAGTTGACAAACCTTTTTACACATTTATTTTCTCATACAGCACTTACTCCTTGAGCTTGGAGGTGAGCAGAAAGTTGACCAAATAAATGACTTACATGATATTCATTTTTTTGTTGTTTGTCTGTTTGTTTGTTTAACTCTCTGCTATCAGTTAAGGCAGAGACCCCTTCATTTTTCACTCCAGCAATTACAAGGTATCTGCTTCTTTTCTAAAGACCAGTTCTGCATAGGTCAATATACCATGCATTACAAATACTCTTTCCTAGCTATCATCAGCTAAATTTCCTGAATATTATCAGCTATTCATCGTAATTTTTTCTCTCATGAAATGTTTTATGAATAATATTTTATTTTTCCCAATTACATGTAAAGACCATTTTTAATATTCATTTTAAAAAAATTTTGAGTTCCAAATCCTCTCCCTCTTTCCCCTTCCCCCTCATTGAGAAGGCAAGCAATTTGATATAGGTTATGCATTTGCAATCATGCAAAACATATTTCCATACTAGTCATGTTGTGAAAGAAAACACAGACCAACAAGAAAACCCACAAAAAAATAAAGTGAAAAATAGTATTCTTCAATCTGCATTGAGATACTATCAGTTCTTTCTCTGAAAGTGGATAACACTTTTCATCACGAGTCCTTTGGAATTATCTTGGACCATTGTATTGCTGAGAATAGCTGAGTCTTTTGCAGTTGATCATCATATAAAATTACTATTATTATATACAATGTTCTCCTGGTTCTGTATCAGTTACTTTGCATCAGTTCATGTAAGTCCTTTCAGGTTTTCCAGAAATCATCCTCCTCGTCTTTTCTTATAGTACAATTGTACTCCATTACAATCATATACCACAATTTGTTCAGCCATCCACCAATTGATAGACATTGCCTCATTTTCCAATTCTTTGCCACCACAAAAAGAACTACTATAAATACTTTTATACAAATAGTTTTTTTTTTTCCATTTTTTGAAATTTCCTTGGGATACAGACCAAATAATGGTATTGCTGGATCAAAGGGCATGCAAAATTTCTTAGCCCTTCAGGTATATGAAATGTTTTAAAAAATAACATAAGAATATGGTAACTGCTTTACAGTTTTGAGTCTGCTGTATGACACAATGTATAGAGCCTTGGGCCCAGAGTTAGCAAGACCTGTGATCAAATCTATCCTCAAACACTTACAAGCTATGCAAGCCATTTAACCTGCCTGCTCCAATTTCCTCATCTGTAAAATGGGAATAATAGTACTTACTTTGCAGGGTTGTTGTGAAGATCAAATGACATAATACTTGTAAAGCACTTCGCAAACCTTAACATGCTATATAAATGCTAGTTATCATCATCATCATCGTCGTCGTCATCATCGTCATCATCATCATCACCATCACCATCATTACCATCCCCATCATCATCACCATCACCATCATCATCATCATCACCATCACCATCATCATCATCATCATCACTATCACCATCATTACCATCACCATCATCATCATATCATCATTATCATTATCATCATCATCATTCTTATTATCATTACTATTATTATCATTATTATGCCATATTTAAAACTGTACAGTTTGCTATACTGACCAATATGTAGTAGATAGATCTTAGAACTTCATATTAGTTAGATGGAAACATGACAGCCTACCACAACCAAATGCAAAAAAAAAAAAAGAAAGAAAGAAAAACCAAGAACTTGTAATAGGTATGACTTCATAACCAATGAGCTACTTATTCTCCAACACATCATGACTTATTCCATGTCCTGAGCAAAAATTCCTTCAGTTCCTGAGAAAATACAACGCTTTGTAGATTTTCCAAAAATTCTAAATGGTTCACCCAGAGATCAAACTAACAAGGCTGAAATCCAGATTCAATCTATCAGCCTCTACATACCTTAGGTGCAATACAGCATTGAAATCACCTCACACTAAATCAAACTTTCTACAAACACAGACCTAGAGGCAAATCATTGCTTTCCCAGCAACTTTTTAAAAGCTCCTTTTGACTGTTTTTTCTCTGAAAGAACTGACATATCGGAATGAATGAAGAATGAAATTCAATCCTTCCACTTTACTGCCCCCGCCTATAAAGATGCTAATTTCATACAAACAAACAGAATCAAACTACTCCAGGCTTTGTTAAGTGATGCTGATACATGGTGATCTCATGGAACAGGGACGTTATTAGGAAATGCATCCTCTTAGAAAATCATCTTGAGCAGGCTCAAGGAGGGTGAATTTTAGGTTCAATATAAAATGACGCATTGGTAGCACTACAGAGTCAAGAAAAAAAAAATAGGGACAGGATTGTGTGAATTACTCTATCACAGGATTTCCCTATCTGCTGCATTCCTCCTATTTCAGTCCCTAAGCTCTCCAGCAAGTGGAAAACTGCCAAGAATGTGAAAGTCTGCTGAACTCTGTCGCAGTTTTGTGAAGTTGGCAAATGTCCACAAAGGCTTAGGCCAGACCACCATACTCATCTGAGCTCTGCACCAAACACCCTAGAAAGGAAAAGCTAAAACTTGGTTGATGGGGAAGCAAAGCACCCAAAAATATTGAACAAACAGCTTTGGCTGGCCTTAAGAGCACTGCAGCTCTTAAATTTTCTCCACACTAAGTAGAGAACAGAAAAAGGTTTCTACACTAGAGAGATTAATTTTTTTTTTTTGTTTTAGCAGTACCAGAGTAATTACGAGTAATCTCCTCTTCTGATATATTTTCTTGACCTCTTAAGGAAAAAAAAACTCTCTTTACAGCACAGGAAGAAAACTACTTCTTTAACCCCCTGATGACAGAAACAAATTGTTGTGCAGCTCTGGGAAGAGATTTGTCACAAATGTGCAAACCAGATCTCCCATCTTGGAAATTGTACAGAGCTACAGTTCTACATTTTCAATGAATACCATTGTTATTCTCTAATAACACTAGAGATTTTTGAAACACAAGTCTCTCAGCCGATGTTTAACAGGTATGTTTTTATAGTGACACACACCCCCACCCAAAGAAATATGAGGTTTTGACTTTAAGTGTTATCATTATTATTTACAATTGTTCTTACCATGTCCAGTATGGACTTTTTAAAAAACACTAACCCAGTCTCCCTTAAATGCCTGGACCACTACGGGGCAAAGGGTGAAAATGGGCTACCTCCAAATAGTAAGGCCTGCCCCCACCTATAAAAATGATAATTTTATACAAAATAAACTGCTCCCTTGTGTGACCTTGGATGGATGGCTGAATCAAACAGCAAGCATTTAATAAGCATTTACCATGTGTCAAACGTGCTGAACAAAGAAAGTTAAAAGCAGTCTTTGCCCTCAAAAAGCTTACGTTCTAATAGGGAGGAAACATGTAAATAAATAAATATGTACAAGATACATACCAAGTGTATGGAATGTAAGTTGAGTAGAAGATACTAGTAGCTGGGGGACCAGGAAAGGCCTCCTCCAGAAGGTGACATTCCAAATGAGTCATGAAGGAAAACAGGGAATTCTAAGAGGCAGAGGTTAAGAGGAAAGAATATTCCCTTAAGCTCTTAACCTTTCTGGTCCTGATTTTCTCCAACCATAAAATGAAAGGGATTGGACTAGACATGAGAAGTTGGACCTCATAGGTCCCTTCTGTCTCCGAACAGGAAATCCTATTTCTATTTCAGGGAAGCACACTACCCCTTCTAGGTAACAAAGGTTCAGGCTACTATTGCTTCCAAGATAGGTATTTAATCTGGGGTGCATGAACTTGGTTTTTAAAAAATACATTGCTCTGAGGCGTCCATTGGCTTCACAACATTGCCAATGGAGTCCATGGTCACACACAAAAAAAGATTAAGAATCTCTGGCAGAGAGAAAAGAGAAGAGGGACCAGCACAGAATCTTGTAGGACAAAAGTGATCATGGCTTTCTTGATGCATTCAGTAACAGTAAAGGAGATGGAGGAGTCACATAGGTAGGGAGAGAATCAGGAGAGGGCAATGTCACACAGATCTAGAGAGGAAAAAATATTCAGAAGAAGATGAGCAAAGGCTGCAGAGAGGCCAAGCAGGATGAACCCTGGGAAAAGACCATTAGACTGGGCAATTAAGAGACCTTGGGTGACTTTGGAGAGAGCGGTTTCAGGACAGATGGCATTCTGGTGCAGTGTCGTATCAAATTTTTAAATTACACCAGGGTCCAGTCAAAGGCAAAGATACATTAAGGCAACCACACTTTTTAAAGGTGGACACATATCACATTAAAAAGCATAAGCAAATTACCTGAAAAGTCATAACAAAGTTTCAGCAAAGCGTCTACTTAGAAAAAAAACCAAACTGAATCACATTCACCAGAATTAAACTACTAAGTATCAGGACAATGGTAAGCAAGATCTTCTCATAGAGGGGTGCATATCTACATACACACACCATACAATTTTCTGTTCAATGAAGTCATTATTGTTGTTCAGTTGTTTTTCAGTCAAGTCCAAATCTTTGTGACCCCATTTTTTTGAGGTTTCCTTGGCAAAGATACTGGAGTGGTTTGCCATTTCCTTCTCTAGCTCATTTTACAGATAAGGAAGCTGGAGCAGAGTTAAGTGACTTGCCCAGGGACACACAGCTAGTAAGTGTCTGAGGCAGGAGACCCCAGGCCAAGCACTCTACCACTGTTCCACCTAGTTGCCCTAGTTTCACTAGTGAAGTGAGGAGGAATCTAAAACAATCAGTTTAAATACCTAAAAGTCAGACTGAAAACAAACTATTGTGGGAAGTGTTCAATTTTGGTTGCAAAATTTCTTTGGTAACAAACAAACCTAACATTTTCTTCTTTTCTAGCAATATTAGGAGAAAGAAATGCCTTATGGAAGAATGTGATGCTACAAAGAAAGGAAAAAAATATAAATACTATTTCTCATTCATCTCTGACTTTCTTAATAATTAGTTATATTTATAATTATCACTCAAAGAATAACAGTCAGAACTGAGAAACTGAGCAAATTTTCCCTTTTTTAGGAAACACTTTTCTCATTATAAGAAAATATTTCTCTTCTTTCAATGTATGAGACACACAACGTTAAGTGCAAAATGATCTATATCTCATCAAATACTGTTTCTACTTAAGCAATAAAGTCCTCCTTAACATCTGCCACACAACACACTCACTTCTTTAACCATTTTGTGCCCTAATCCATCCCATAAAAAAAATTTACCTAAGCATTCATTACCCTTGGGTCCTAGAATATGAAAAATTTTTCAAAGAATGAAAAGAGAGTTTTTATTCTCTTTCCTTCAAATATAGAGATAAGTGTTTTTGAGTCCTGTGCCTCAGATAAAGGAGCCCATTATTTGACAGATTCACTCATGGATTCATAAAGACCAAGAGAAAGCACGCCCCACTGAAGATTCCTTTTCTAGACTATATTTGTTGTTGTTCAGTTATGTCTGACTCTTCTTGACCCTATTTGGGGCTTTCTTGGCAAAGATGCTGGAGTGGTTTGTCATTTCTTTCTCCAACTCATTTTACAGATGAGAAAACTGAGGCAAATAAGGTTAAATGACTTTCCCAGGATCACACAACTAAGGCTGGATTTGAACTCAGGTCTTTCTGACTCCAGGCCAGGAGCTCTATCCACTAAGCCACTAGAATAGGGGTGGGGAATCTGCAGCCTCGAGGCCACATGTGGTCCTCTAGGTCCTCAAAGTGGCCGCACTAGAACATATTACCTTAGACTAAATCCATTTGGGGCTTTCCTTAGAAAAGTAAACTGAATGCTACAAGTTTCAGAATTTATAACTCCCTCTAAAACCACAGACCTTCCTCAAATGACTCCTCTTTCTAGCAAAGCCTAAACACATCAGATGTTGCCAGCAATACTTTTCAACTAAAGCAAATGAAAGTAGAAGCTCAGTGATGCAGTGCATAGAGTACTAGACCTGGAGATGGGAATTTGAATGAGAATCTGTCTGAGTTTGAATCCTGACTCAGATATTGCCTAGCTGTGTGACCCTGGGAAAATCACTTAATCCTTATCTACCTCAGTTTCCTTATCTGTCAAATGGAAATAACAATAGCACCCATCTCCCAGAGTTGTTGGAAGGATCAAATGAGATCGAATTTTAAAAGCTCTTTGCAAACCTTAAAACATTATATAAATGTTATCTATTATTATTTTTACTGACTTCAAACCTTTTCATCTACTCTAATAAAGGGGAGAAACCAGATATTCCTCCTTAGGGAAAATATTTTTGATCTTATTCAATGACTGATAAATACAATGCTTAAAAAAATCTATTTCTGTATAGGGGCAATCAAGTCCAAGTGGTTTTATGACGAGGAAGAACATCTATGTCAGGTTGCAATATAAGTAATGGAGACCCAGGTTTGGAATACAGCCAGTGAAAGCTGGACCTCTGATGGAAGCTATTGTTTTTTTACTACTGTAAAATAATACCGGAAAATTCTGCAGAAACTGAAATTAAAGTAGGCTTCTTCAATAGACTCTTTCTAAAGGAAATGTTTCTATAATACGCAACTATCAGTATTTGATTTCATTTGTTTCTGACATTCAGTAAAGTGTCTACATGTGGTCAATACACTCTATTTATACTATATACATGTGTATATCTCCCACGTAAGCTCCTTGAGGGCAGGAAGGATTTTGTCTTTGTGGTTCCTTTGACTCGCACAGTGCCAAGCATAGAGTGGGAGTTTAATAAGTGATTTTTGATTGATTAAGGCCATGACTGAGCTAAATGCAAAGCTTGATGTGCCCACAATCAGAAAAGGAGCAAAAAAAGACACCTTCTTCCTCGTCACATCATCAGTCAGCCAGACAATAAACATTTATTAATGTTTATTAAAAAAAATTTATTAGTTTTCACCAGGAAGAATAAGTAGCTTATCTGTCTCCAATAAAATTTCTCCAATCTATATGTGCTACAGAATGATTGACAAAGAATTAGAAGGAAATTGAGTACCCATCCATTTGAGAATATCCACACAAATTGTAGGAGATGAAGATAATGGAATATTATTGTTCCATAAGAAATAACCAATATGAACAATTCAGAGAAATTCAGAAAGGCTTGTATGAATTAGTACAAAATAAAGTAAGCAGGACCAGGGGGATGATTTACACAGTGACCACAATTATGGGTTAAGTAAAACACCAAAATACTTTCAGAATTCTGATCAAAGCAGTCATCAATCAACTAATGGTAAAACCTGTCTCTCTTACCTTGGCAAAGAAACGACAGATAGGGCCAAAAGATGTATTTAATTTTGCTTTGTTATTCTTACTTGTTACAATGGATGGCTTCTCTTGGTGGTCAAGGGAAGAATATCACTGAATGTAACAGTGATTAAAAAAATAAAGAAATACTATCAATTTTTTTAAAAGAAAGCTTGTGTGAAAGTGTAGGTAGAGAACAAATAATAGCCCTAACCTGCTTTCAACCAAAAGGGTCAAATTGAGAAAGAAGTTCTGAATTATTTGTGTATACAAATACAGGGATGATTGGATAGTCAAAAGGTAAGTTATTTTGCTCTTATTTTTCCAAAAAGTGACACCAAATGATGGTCAACAAATGGATAATAAGGGCCCCACTGGGAGATGAAGCTCAAGCTGCCATGGAGAGCCCATAAAGTGGCCAAGTAGAGATTATTTCTGCCACTGCCAACAACTCACTGAGTTAAAGAAGTCCATATGTGTCTATGGAGCATGTTCAAAGAGTATGTTGAAATATTAATTTAGCTTAACAAGTTCAATTGGAATTTATGATATACAGGATAACACCTTGAGGGCTAAGTCTTAACAAATTAAGTGTCTTTCTGGGCAGACAGATTTAATATTTAATGATTAAAGATTCAATGTTTGCTTAAGAACCTGCATACTATTTTCAAGTGAGAAAGTAGACCTAAAATCATGCTGAAGAGCATGATGTTAAGGACCAAAATACACAGCAAAAGGGAAAAGCAATTCTGTTCTATGTATAGCTAAGAAACTTACAAAATCTTTAAGGGATTTAATTAAAATAAAATACCAATGTCAATTTTTAAAGTTCTTACATATTGTAATATCACTTTATTATTATTGTTGTTGTTCAGTCACTTCAGTCATTTCTGACTCTTTGTGACCCCATTTGGGACTTTCTTGGCAAAAATGCTGGAGTGGTTTTTCCATTTCCTTCTCCAGCTCATTTTACAGATGAGGAAACTGAGGTAAACAGGATCAAGTGACTTGCCCAGGTTCACATAGCTAGTAAATGATTGAGGCCAGAATAGAATTTAGGAAGATGAGTCTTCCTGATTCCAGGCCCAGCACTCTATCTACTGTGCCACCTAGCTGCCCCATTATCTGTATCACCCTGGGCAAGTCACTTGACTCAGTTTCCTCTTCTGTAAAATGAACTAGAGAAGAAAATGGCAAACCACGTCAGCATCTTTGCCAAGAACCCCCCAAATGGAGTCACAAAGAGTCAAATACAACTAAAAATGACTGAACAACAAAATATTAGAAAGTATAAAATGTCCCATCTTAACTATCTTTAATGGATAATGTAGATAAACCAAGTGATTTAGAAGGTTAAATTCTATTGTTCAAATCTGTAAAACAGGAAAATATAATACTAAAATGCTTTTAATGGTTCTAACCTTCCTCCTGCTGAAAGTTTATCTTTTTAATAAGAATATTTTCCTTCTGATTTTATCTTTTAGGCAGTGAATCCTATGACATACCACACAAAAATAACCCCGATCTCTGAAGAATCAAGATTGCAAGTGACACAAGGTATTATGGGAAAAAAATGACTGCCATGGCATATTACAAAAATGATTTAGATTTGAGAAGGGGATGTGGTCCTTAATGGACAAAATACATTAACGAATGGGAAATCAGTGAAATAGATTAGGTACACAAGACTTTGTAGTAAATTACTATAGTAATTCAGTGTTTGATAAATCCCCAAGATCCAAGCTTTGAGGACAAAAACTCATTATTTGACAAAAACTGATGGGAAAACTGGAAAGCAGCATGGCAGAAACTAGGTAGAGACCAACATCTCAGACTGTATGCCAAGAAAAGGTCAAAATGGATACATGATTTAAAGGGTGATACCATAAGCAAATTAGGAGAGCATGAAATATTTTACTTGTCAGAGCTATGTAATAGCAAAGGATTTAGGACTAAACAAGATATAGATAGAGTATTACAAAATGTAAAACGGATAATTTTGATTATATGAAATTAAAAGGTTGTAGCACAATGTAACCAAAATTAGAAGGAAAGCAGAAAACTGGGAGAGGAAATTTTACAGCAAGTATCTCTGATAAAAATCTCATTTCTCAAATATATAGAGAAATGAGTCAATTTTATAAAAAATACAAGTCATTCACCAATTGACAAATGGTCAAAGGATATAAACAGGCAGTTTTTAAGCAAAGAAATCAAAGCTCTCTATGGTCATATAAAAATGTTCTAAATCACTATTGATTAGAGAAATGCAAATTAAGACAACTCTGAGGTACCACCCCAAATCTATCGTATTGGCTAATATGATAAAAAAAATCATTAATGTTGGAGGAAATGAGGGAAAATTAGGACACTGATACACTGTTTGGTGGGGTCCTTGAACTGATCCAACCATTCTGTTGAGCAATTTGAAACTATTCCCAAAGGCCTATAAGCCTGTGCATACCCTTTGATCCAGCAATACCACTGCTGTTGGGGGTGGGGAGACAGAGACAGAAAGAGAAAGAAAAGAGAGACAGAGGGAGAGATAGAGACAGAAAAGAGATGTTACAAAGGTGGGGGACATGATGACAGCCCAGAAGCCTCTCAAATATGAAAGGAACCAGAGCCCAGCTTTGAGGGCATTGGACAGATTGCACAAGAATCTCCCAGGATAGTAAGGCAAGAAGGATATAGGATCTGCAACAAAGGAGGAGTATCCACACTGATGAGTTCAGAGATATCTCAATACCTAAACACAGTGCTTCCTTTTTTATATTTTAATGATTTCATCAGTATTACAGAGTTAAAACTCTCAAAAAATAAAATAAATGGAATCTTTGAAGTCCTACGGGCTCCACTTCCATGTACATCCTTTTAAACCTCAGCTCTCAGAAAATCAGGATGTAACAAGGGGCAGATGAAACTTACCCACACCTCAACTTTTTTTTTCTGTCCAGTCCTAAAAGTTGATCAGTGAAATGAGCTCTCTCTATTCAGGAAATCTTGTCAATCCATGTGGCTTGGCAACCATTGGGCGAGTTAGAGTTTTGCCAATTGCCTAAGGCTCTGAGAGCCCTAGAGAAACTTGAATCTTACAGTCAATATGTTCCAGAAGCAACACAGGAATAGTGAGGTCCCAATCAATGTGAACAATGAATCATGTAAAGTGGTTGCATTATTTAAGTTCATGTGGCCCATTTCCATTGGACTGGAACTAATGACTATATTTTACATAATTACAACTCCCATTGCATGTTTCCATTGGGGTAGAACTGATTACCATATTTTATATAATTATAACTTCAAATAGTGAGAATTTGAACTCATGTAACCACATCATGGGATTCATTCTTCACACTAATTGAGACCTAGCTGTATTCTGGACTCTTGGTGATGCTCTCTCTCCATGCTGGCAGCCTTTCTATCCAATAGGCACATTGTTTTTCACACCACAATACAAGTTTGAAAACTAAAAAAGTCTAATGGATTACTTATTACACCGCCCACTAATCTGAAACACTTACACCTGCTTAAGAGTATCACATTACCCCATTAGTGTATGCTATTTAACACAGTGAAAATGATGCAAAATGAATGTGTGAAAAAGACAATATCAAACCCAAAGAAATCTGATTTCACATATTATTTCAATAGTACTCCCAAGGCAAGGTGGTTCATCAAGCCTGATGGGCAAAATGAGCTTGGCTACCACGGATGCCTGCTAAAGATTCTCATACAATCTACTAAGCATATTCTAACTAAGGCAGGATGCAAAATTTCAATTTAAAACACAATGCTGGGTTTTCACCAAGAAGAAAGTTTCTGTAGTCTAATGGGGGGGGGGGTCCCAAAAATCCATGGGCAGGTAAGTGGTGCAGTGGATAGAACACTGGGTCTGGAGTCAGGAAGACCTAAATTCAAATCCAGCCTGAGACTTTTATTAGCTGTGTGACCCTGAACAAGTCACATAACCCTGTCTGCCTCAATTCCTCATCTGTAAAGTGAGCTAGAGAAGGAAATGGCAAACCTATCCACTCTTTCTGTCAAGAAAACCCCAAATGGGGTCACAAAGAGTCAGACACAACTGAAACAACTCCAAAAACAACAAAATTTATTATGCATTAAAAATGGTGGGTGAAAATATTTTATTTAAATATGGACTCATTAGACATGTTTAATCTGCTTTCAACACAGACTATGGCCTGGTAAATAGAGATCTCAAATAAGAAATGTGTATGTATATCCATGAGTAATACTCAATTACCCTACAACTTAGAACAGTTTTAAGCTTTGATAACAGAAAAGGGCACTAAGATCTTTGAGACACAATGTGTGCATGTGAATGTATAAATGTAGATATGAATATATACATATATATATGCATTCAGTAAAAATTGAATAAAGCTCATAGTGGTACAATTATAAAGTTTATACTATAGAATGAAAATTGACAAACCACATAATTGTTCTATATATGTCTTTTACAATGTATAAATTCAGTATTCAGTGACTTAGCCATTTCATTCATGTGGGTAGGGCCTCCTAAATGTCTTCCAGTTCACCCATGCTTTCTCTTCCTAGGAGGTCTCATCCACGTCCTCTCATAAATCTTTCATAGGAGATTTACCCCATGTTCTATTGCAGGCCATCCTGTAAGTCAGGGGTTCTTGGGAATCCAAGAACTTGTTTCTTTTAAATATTTTGATCATTATTTCAATATAATTGGTTTCTTTGGTAATCCTATGTATTTAATTTATGCACTGAAAAACATTCTAAGAAGAGGTTCCTAAGTTTCACCAGAATCTCAAAGGGACTCATGACATAGAAAGAGATTAAGAATCCCTGATGTAAATCTTTAATATTTCTTCAGTACCTGTTAACATGTGGGCTGTCTACCTGGAAGTACTCATTCTCACTACATTATGAAATTATGATCTGTTATTCTCATGTCATGTTAAGCCATCCCTCAATGAATTCTAGTCACTTGCACCCAACTCTCTGCATATGAAAAACAGCAAAAGACAGGAGTTTGCATTTGTCCTACAATGTCTTCTTTCATTTTCCTTTCTCATTTCCCCAGATATATTCACATTCAGTTAAGAATTGAATGAAGAAAGGGGAAGAACCAGAGAGGACTGTGACTTGGAAATTGTAAGATTCTGAGCCAGAATGTCATTGTGTATCCTTGTACATCACATTTTCAAGGGGATAATGCTCAATTATCATATAGTGTATTCTCTCATGTTCATTTGAATACTGAGTCCTTTTGATGGGCTATAAAACTCTATTTAAGCATATACAAAGAATTATTCAACTTGAACATTGTTTGATTGCTATTTCTACCTACTGCTACTTATAATACTCTAATGTGGATCAATACTATCAACTAGTTTTTGTACATGTACAAATTGGCTTCTGCATTGACAGGGATACATTTTTAGCACTTGGTACTCTTTTAGTAGAGGCAAAGAACTGGAAACTAAGGGAATACCCATCAGTTGGGGAACAGAACGGATCAACACATGGCATTTGAATATATTTTAATTACATCCTTATTATATTCTTATTTTGCTATAAGAAATGAAGAAAGTGATGGTTTCAGAGAAATCTGGGAGGATTTGTATGAATTAATGCCACATAGTCAAACAGGAAAAGGAAACAAATACACATAGGTACCTGCCCAGTATAGGAGTCAATCAGTGAGCACTGATGATGTGACAAGTAATATAAGCACAATGCCAACAAGCTAACAAAATGTTGACTTCCTAAATTAAACTGTTCATAAATAACGAGGTCCAAAAAAAACCCAGCAACCAACAGAATTAGAACTGGCAGAGAATACATGAAGAAGAGAATCATTTCCTGATAAAAGACATAAAATATAGTTTCCCCTTTGGAATATGACCCACTTCATTTTGCCTTTTGAGTCATAAAAGCCACATGGAGTACCCTACTGATTTCAGCCTTAGAAGAGGCACTTCAAAACAGAAAGAGGAAAAAAAGCAAAATATTTATGATATTAATTGAAACACAGAGCCCCACAGACTGATAAGTAAAAATAACACTGAGCATTTCTTTAATGGAAATAACCACTGGGATTGAAATGAGGTATTCTGGGTTCTAATCAGAAGAGATATTAAAGTTCTAACCTTAATGTATACTAGTGAGTAGAATGCTGAACTTGCAGTCAGGAAGACCAGAGTTCTAACAAATCCCAGCCCTAACTAGCTGTGTTCCCCTGAGTAAATGACTTAACCTTTTGTGAACTTCAGATCTTGACCTATAAAATTATAATAACATCTGAAATACCTTTCTCCCAGGGTTGTTTTGAAAAAGAAGGGAGACTCTATAAATAAACTACTTTCTAAACTTTAAAGCATATATAAACATCAGATATCATTATAATTTAGCAATTATCTCACTGTGTGACCAAGGCAAATTCCTTTTTCCTGACCCTTAAATGTAATCAAAAGATCTGGGTTCTAAGTTAACAGCACCGTTACTGACTAATGGCCCAAGTACTTTACCTCCTCTAGCCTAAATTCTTCAAATAAAAAAAAAAGAAGCAATCAGACTAGACGACCCTTACAAATCTAAAATTTTGAATGTTTCATGAAAGAATAATTGGGGAAGGCTTGAAAGGACCTGACATAAAACCTACAAAGTGGGTATTGCTACTGAATCAATCAATAAGCATTTAATAGGCACCTACTATGTACCAGGGGCAGCTAGGTAGTGCAGTGGATAGAGCAATGGGCCTAGAGTCAGGAAGATCTTAGTTCAAATCTTGCCTCAGATACTTACTAGCTATGTGACCCTGGGCAAGTCACTTAATCCTATTTGCCTCAGTTTCTTCATCTGAAAAATGAGCTAAAGAAGGAAATGGCAAACCATTCCTGTATCTTTGCCAAGAAAATCCCAAATGGGGTCATGAAGAGTCAGACATAACTGAAAAGACTGAAAAACAATAACACTATATACCAGGCACTGCACTGAAGACCCAAAGACAAAAGTAATGGCCCCTGCCCTTAAAGAGATTATTTTCTAACAGGGGGCTATCAATACCCATAGGGTGTAGATACCAGAGAAGGGAGTGTAGTTCTAGGCAGTCACAAGGATTGTGAGGGGAGCCACAGGACTGTAGCTTATCAAAGTTTCTCCTGTAGCTATGGCAAAAATTGATTTAATTATGGTTCCCAGAGAAAGCACAAGATAAGAGATTGGAAAGGGGTTGGGGATGGGGGAAGGGAATTCAGGTGACTGCAGGAAAGGTGGCAAAATGGCAAGGCTTTCCTCATAGCCTTTGGTATTTACATGAATGGCTAAATAAGATAGAGGTGAGTTTTTGTCCCCTCACTCACCCATAAGCACTAGGAGCCCAATATTGAGTAGATATGAACAGGATGGAACATAGCACAGTGCTAGTACTATGCTTTTGACATAGTTGTTTTTGTTATTGTTCGGTTGTTTTTCTGTCTCGTCCGATTCTTTGTGACCTCATTTGGGGATTTCTTGGCAAAGATACTGGAGTGATTTCCCATTTCCTTCTCCAGTTTATTTTACAGATAAGGAAACTGAGGCAAACAAGATTAAGTGACTTGCTCAAGGTGACACAACTAGCAAGTATCTGAGGTCAGATTTGAACTCAGGTCTTCTTGACTCCAGGCCCAGGGCTCTATCTACTGTACCATCTAGCTGCCCCATAGTTGTTTAATAAGTATTTATTTGTATTGACGGTGGGAAGCAAAAAAAAATATATACTCTTTGGTCAGGTAAACTACATTTTCATTTATTGCTAGATCTGTCCATTTTTCTTTCTTTATCTTTCACTTTCCTCCAGTCTTAGCTACTATGTGTAAAGCTCCAAAACATATAAATAGCACAAATAAATAGTACATAAAAAAATGGATAAGAGCAGTGCCAAGAATTACCAATAAAGAACAAAACAAACCAGGGATATCACACACACATACATCCACATGCACATACACACACACATAAATACATACACACACCCCAGCCCAAATGTTTAGAAAGTTCTGCATGTGATCAATGATAACCCTGAGCCAGATGGGCCAAGCTGACCTCTGGTTTGTCAGGCTCAAAATAAAATACTGTGTACTCTGAGTCTTAACAAATCACCCAACCCAACCTACCCCATTCCCAAGGCTGAAGTCAACTGAGATCCTTTCAGCTGCCCAGATCAGAGGGTGTTCATACCATACGTCCACACCCTGTTTTCATGTCTACTGGATTTTTATCTAAACAGGTGATAGAGAACTAGATCTAAGTTTACATGATCTGCCAGCTCTTAACCCCTTCTTGTAGGGTCTCGTTATGTCACCCTTCTGGGGCTAAAACAAAAGAGACGGGGAATCAAAGCTTTGTTGAGATCTGAGGCAGCATGGGGGATTAGGGCCTCCATCTTTAGCCTCACAAGAACAGAAGCTTTCCCTAAACCCTGGTCTTTGCATATGATAGCAGGCTAGACATTGAACAAAGAGACAGAATTAAATTCCGTTCCTGACCTCCTAAAGCTAAAAAAGGTCCCACCTGTGGGCATATGGAGAAACAATCACCAAATGGGGGTGTTTGAGAGGTGAATTGGGAATCAGAAAAACAAGGTTCTGCTCCTCATCCTTCTACTTATTAGCTGCATAACCCTGAGCAACCACTCAGAGCTTCACTTTCTATAACTTTAAAATGGGAATAGAAGCAGCATGGAGTAGTGGATAGACAGCCAGCCTAGGAATTAAGAAGACCCACCTATGACACGTCCTGGCCCAGAGGTCCTGTGCAAAACCCTTAATTTGACAATATCAATAACTCTCTATGGTTACAAGTTAGAGAGAAGGATCTGCATAAATCTGGTAGTGGAAATAATTAACTGGAAACTAGCTGCCCATACCAATGAAATCACAGGTCTGATGATAGAGAGATAGATAGATAGAAACACAGACAGATGGATGGACAAATAGACAGACAGACAGACAGACAGACAGACAGACAGATAGATAGATAGATAGATAGATAGAAACAGACAGATGGACAGATAGATAGATAGGCAGGCAGATAGAAAGAAAGATAAAAAGAGACAGAAATGCATACAGATAAATAGATGGATGGATAGATTAGATAAATAGATATAGACAAATGGACAGAGAGAGATGGATGGATAAATAGACAGATGGATGATGGACATATGGACAGACAAAGTAGCTGCCTGCACCAATGAAATCACAGGTCTGATGAGAGAGAAAGAAACAGAGAGAGAGAGATAAAGACAGGGACAGATGGAGAGGCTTATTCTTTATCTCACAGGGTTACTATAAAAAAGTACTTTATGTACCATGAAGTGCTATATAATAGTGAGTTATGTTTTTTAAGATGGAGAGATGAATGATAGAAGAATATTTCCAACAAGGGTAAGATTATGATTGCAGTTAAGTAATGCTACATGAGTATTAGCATATTCATCCAGAATTTAACATAGTGCCTAGCATATACTAGGTGCATAATAAATGTTTATTGATTAATTGATTTGCCACTGAGAAAACCAATGAGACTCAGTTTAGAGTCAGACGGGTAGGTCAGGGCCAAATTATGGACACTCTGAAGACCAGAATGAAGAACTGTGTAGACAATAAGTACATAATGAGTCACTGAAAGCTTTTGGAGCAGAAAAGGTCATGATGATAGTGTTACTTAAGAAAACCTAACTTTGTGGCCGTGAGAAAGATGGAATGGAACAGGGACGCTGAGAAGACAGGTGATCATCTCCATCTGATAATGTATCAGAGAAGTATTTGCATCATGTCCTACCAGAACAAGTTTTATAGTGTATCCTCACTGTTGATACCAAGAAGATGAAAAACGACACCTTCGAGGAATCATTCCCAGACATAGATATTAGGAGAATGAAACCAGTAGGGCACTAGAAATGTGAGCCCACAAATGTTACACTCTCCAGAGACCCATTACAGGGTGTCAAATGAGCAGATAGCTACATCTTTTCCTGGCAACTGCTGTTTTCACATTAAAGGGTTCAGATTGAAAGACTTCATTAAAAATCTTCAGATATAGTAAAGGCTGTTATAAATTGTAATGTTTGTTATATGCCTTTGGTAAATCTACTCACCAGAGAGAGATCCAAGGGAAAAATTCATTACTTTCTAGAGGGAATCAGGAAAACCAGGGTTCCACAGTGTTATTTAAAAAGATGGTAGAACATATTACTAGCATGGAGCAGAAGTCATCCTAGATTAGAAACTCTTTGGAGGCAGGGACCATATCTTCTATATCTCATTCACACCTACAGAGTACCCAGATTAGTTCTCTACTATAGAACAATAAATGTTGATGCAATCAGTGACTAATGGAGCTGGTGACATAGTGGGTAGAGCACTAGGCCTGAAGTCAAGAAGACCTGAGTTCAAAACCAGCATCACAAGCTTACTAGCTGTGTGACCTTGGGCAAGTATGGTGGGTGAAATCTGAAATAACTGAGGAAATAAAGGTTCAAGCTTCAAAACATATCAACTTGTTAAGCAATGCGTGCCAATTGCATAACACAATGGACTCAGGCCTCCTCAGTTTGCTACTGGACCCCAAATACAGAGAAAGACAGAGTTTTATGCATTAAATTAAAACAATTAACTGGACATAAACCAGGACATAAAATGAGGTAATTTGATTTCTAATTGGAGGAAAGATTAGGGGCTTTCCAAGTTAGGACAGGGAGAGAGAACAGGTGCAATTCCCTAAAATGAGTCCCACGCTCCCAAGTGCCTGTATTCAATCAAAAGAACAAGGTAACAGTAGTTGATTGACCAGTATAGACCCAGTTTTCAGATAAGACATGGGATGCTTGAGATATATAACAGTAAGAAAACTCCTTGCATCAATCTTTGGGTTTGACTGGGTATCTGAGTGGCATAACCTAGGTCCTCAGTTAAGGGTCTCTAAGCAATAGACAGAGGTAGTCCAGCTTCCCAGTCATGAAGGGTTAGGTTCAAACAAGGCAATAGAGTTTGTCTCACAAGACAGAAATTAGACTAGACTATAATGGAATAGGAAAGGAAGTCACAAGAGGGAGTCAGCATCGTTCACCCACTTTCCACAATCTTCTCAAAAGTCACTTAACCTCTGTTTGCCTCATTTTTCTCAATCACACAATGGGGATAATAATAGCACCTACCTCTCAGGATTATTGTGAGGATCAAATAAGATATTTGTAAAAGTACTTAGCATGCCTGCTGCATAGTAGGTGTGATATAAATGCTTATTCCCTTCCTCTTCTTCCCTTTCCCTTATGATGAACAAAGTCTATAGTAGCTATGCCCAATCAGTTACTTTTCCAATGACAAGGCTGTTCAAAAAGATCAAAAAAATTTTTTACCTTTCAACCAGCTAATGCTGAAGTAAGTTTAAATAGCTTATTCTAACTGTTCAGAGGTTCCTGATTCCCAAATCCTACTTTTGGGTTCAATTTTGATTTGATCTATTTTAAAATTAATAGATTGGGCCAGATTACCAGAATAAATGAAAACTACACTGGGTAAAACTGAATCTATTATAAAAACTGATGCCACGCTTTGTTATGAACATTCTTGTCTTCGTTCTACAACCAAAAATGGTCTTCTCCTTACTCTGTTCCTGATTACAACTTGACTATCTTTCCATAGAATCTTAGAGCTATAAAAATTCTTAGGTAGAGGAGTGTAGAGAAAAGGGTATTGGACTTGCAGTCGGGAGAGACACAGATCTGAATCCTGCTTCTGATATTTAGTCATTATGTGACCATAAATAAGCCATTTAATTTCTCTGAGCCTTAGGTGCCCTATTTGTGGCTTTGCTGATGTGATTTTCCTTCTCCAAACACTCTTGATTTTCCCAGGAAAGGTGAAGGGAATATATATATAATTACAATGAAGGTGCTACATTAATCAACTGATTAAATTGGCTGTCATAGATAGGAAAATGGGAAAAATGATAGAGAAATCAAGAAGAGATTTAGTGGCAATTTTACAAATATTTTCCTGGTAATACTCTTCTAATTATATCTGAGCAACTCATTTTTTCCACGTTTCCCATCCCCTACAAGGGTTCTAAAAGGAAGAAGGACAGGAGCCGAGTGGGGGCAAGGAAGTGGAGAAAAGGGGAGATATTTTCTCAAGGTATCATTCTGCTGTATCATCTGAAGCAGCTCTTCATGTATCAGCATCATCCAGATGTGATAAGGGCCAGGTGTCAGGGGAGGAGGGAGACAGAATGGATCCCCAAGACAAAAAGAATATGGTTCACATCAAAGGGCAGAGCAGTACATTCCAGAGTGAATTGATGAAACAAGGCCATTTTTCCACTTTTGCCAGGGACCCAGCTCGTGCAAACAAGTCATCAGGAACTCAATTTATTTTGGCAGTGCATCGTCTGAAATCCAATAATGCTGGGCCATGCAGCATATATGGCTGCTGGATAACTGTCAACACTCTCTTCAGCGACACCATTTACAGGGAGTCAGAGGGCCAAAGCAGAGTGATTCTCCAACTTTCACCCACTGTTGAATTAGATTCATGAACCATCTTTTAATGAAGGAAAAAGTGACTAAGTGACTTCATTATAAACCACAGAGTCAGTGATTCGTAGTGGTGATAGGCCTGGTGAGCTTTTAAATAAAGAGGTTTTCAATTCCCCACCCCCAGTTTGGGTGACAGTAACATAAATTAACTACTAAAATTCCAGACCAAATTCTACAGAGACCTCCCTCAAAATGAGTGTCCATTTATATTGTTTTCTTCTTGGCTCCCTTCAGGCTATAAGGGTGCTCAGGTCCCCCTTCCCATCCTAAAAACAAAATATACTAACAAAAAGGCCTATCTCTCCCATCGCCTCTATTGCCAAACTTCTAAAAAGGGAGATGGACTGCCTGGACTCAAAAGATAAGAAATTTAGAGTGGAAGGATACTTCTTAAGTCAGATCATCCAACATCTTCTTTTTGCAATCAGGAAAACTGAAGTCCAGAGAGATCCAAGAGAGTCCAAGGTCATAGAAGTAGTAATTATTCCAAAATGGTATCTGACTTCAAATACAGAATCCTTTCCCACTATTCTCTGTTTTCCTTATGGGTAGTTAGGTAGCACAGTAGATAGAATGCTGGGTTTAGAGTCCAGAAGCCCTGAATTCAAATCCAACTTCAGACACTTCCCAGTTGTGTGACCCTGAGCAAGTCACTTAACCCTGTTTGCCTCAGTTTCCTCATCTGTAAAATGAGCTAGAGAAGGAAATACCAAATCATTCCAATATCTTTGCCAAGAACACCCCAAATGGGGTCATGAAGAGTTGGACACAACTGAAAAAACCAAACAACAACAACATGCTTTCCTTGGCGCCTACTGACTCCTCAAATCACTGCAATCTAATGTCTATTCCTACTATTCCAATGAAATTTTCTAAGATCAATAATGACCTTCTTGTCACTAAATCCAAGAACCTTTTCCCCTCATTCATCTTCTCCCTTTAATCTCTGAAGTATTTTATTCTACTAATCACAGCCCCCTTTACTACTATTGCTTCCATGAGTGCATTCTCACAGTTCTCTTCCTACTTCTCTAATCACTCCTCTTCTGCCTCAATTTTCAAATTTTGTAGAGTTGGAGGAGATCTCAGCAGATATCTAATCCAGCCCATTCCTGAAAAAGGACCCTCTCTACAACATCTAATAAGATGAAAATTTAACAGAGATAGATAGAAGGTCCTATGTTTTGTTTTAAAGAATCAACTTCACAAATATACAATAATGGGTGAATTGCTATACAACAGAAGAAGATCTGAGGATTTTAGTGGGCTGAAAGCTCAATATGGATGTCATAATCTGTCAAAAAAAAACCTTTAACTAAAATAATCTTAGATTTAGGAGAAGGATATTCAGAACAAAAAAAAAAGTTGTTAGTTCTTATGTACTTTGATCTAATCACCATCTGGAGCACTATATTCAGTCATGGACACCACATTTTTGGAAGGAAAATTCTTAGCTGGAGCATCTCCAGAATTGTGTCACAGCAGTGATAAAGGGACTTGAAATCACACCATTTGAGTGTAAGGTGAAAGAAACAATGCTTAGATGAGATGGAAGAAGACCTAGCTAGAATGTGACAGCTGCCTTCAGGTATTTAAAAAGTTGTTATATGGAAAACGGATTTGACTTTGTTTTATTTAACTCCAAAAGCACAATGGTAGGAAACTAAAAAGAGGCAGAATAAATTTGTTACTAATTAGCATTGTTCCAAAGTGGAATGGGATGCCTTGAGGGGCAGTGAACTGCTTTATCAGGTATGGGTTGAACCAAATAACCAAGCTATCCTTCCAGTTATGAGATTCTATGATTAGCTATCTACACACACACACACACACACATACTAGAAGGAGAGAAGGAGAAGGGAAGGAGAAAAAAGGAAGGTGGGGATGAGAGAGAGAGAGAGAGAGAGGGAGAGAGAAACAGAAAGAGAGAGAGAGAGAGTAAGAGAGATCAGTTAACCTTTCAATGTTCCAAGCAACTCTCTAAGACTATAAATCTATAAATTGCAAAATGGTTGCTGATCTGGGGGCAGCTAGATGATACACCAACCTGGATTCAGGAAGATGTGAGTTCAAATCTGGCCTCAAACACTTGACACTTACTAGCTGTGTGACCCTGGACAAGTCACTTCATCCCATTGTCTCACCAAAAGAAAAAAAAATGGTTGCTGATCTACCTTTCAGAGAGAATTTCCTCACCAGAAAATGAAACACATTAAATCACAGACGTGATACCTACTCCCTCAAAGTAAACAAATAAATACTACTAAAACCTTACTCTGATGTGTACATTGTCAGATGGAAGCGATGATGAATCACTGAAGACTATGCCAGGAAAGTGTGAGCTCTAGCAGATCCTATCAAGCTAGACATTTCAAATCTAGCCCAAATGAAAGACAGTAAGTCTCTCATCTGAAGACCAGCCCAAATTGATAGAGGATATTTACCAAGATGGCCATGGGTAGGATGAGTGTTGTTTTTTTTTTTTGGTCACAGCAAATTTTGAACACCATTTACTAAGTTATGAAGAATGTGAAGGTAGAATTCACAAAGACAAAAATCACAGATCCTTAAATTCTTTCAGTAAATATATTAAAGGAATACAATAGCAGCACTATTTTAGCATCACTTAGTTAAGGTTCTTTCTGGAGTCATGGAAATAGTTGAGAATCTCTTATAGTCATGTAGTTTCATATTATTTTAGGTTCAGAAGCAATTTGGAAAAATATTTTTGTAAGGATGAAACCGTGAAAGTGGTTTCACCCTTATAAAATGCAAATATTAGCATTCTTCAATTTCCCTGGAATTATGAAGATTAACTAAAGTCTATGATAACTGCGGTGCCCCACTGGAGTATGGTTGAATTGGGTTCTCAAAGGCTCTGACAGTAAGGCAGGAGGTCTGGGAAGTCCTTCTAAAACTGCAAAGGTATCACATATTGGTCTAGTGACAGCCAGCATCTGTTACCAGAGAGCCAGCCCAGATCCATTTGAAGGGATTCCTCACCAGAAGGTAGTCACCATCTGCCAAACTTGGGAGAACAGTATCTCTTAAAGAAATAGAAAGTTAGACGTCTGTCCTAGTGAAGGAAATAGCAACACTGGCAAAATCATGGCTCCTTGGAAGTATTTATGGATTCATCTGCAGAACTTTCCCAAATGAGATGTCCTTTCTCTTATCCTAATATTTGTCTTCCTGAGGAAAATAAATGTATTTGTTTTTGTCAAAAGGAAAACTTTTTCTATAGTATAAATGTATTTTATTTCAAATCAAATCAAACGGGCAATATCTTCAAGAACCTATAATTCCTATTATAATTTTAAGAACTCATAATTCCTATAATACTTTTAAAAACCTAAAATTTTTCATTTCTGCTAAATGGATTTGAAATTTTAATTATTTAACTTCTTGATAGAAAATAGGCACCATGTTTTCTTCTGTCATTATACATCCATCAATTAATCATCAAATGTTCATTAAGTCTCTGTTCTAGATATTGGATATCAAAATACAAAGAATGAAACAATTCTTACTCACAGGAAGCTTACATTCTAATGGGAGAAAAAAGCACATATATAAAAGAAATGACTTCAAAATACAAAAGGTAATTTTGAGGAGCATAATAGTGGCTGGGCCAAAGGCTTCATGATAAAGATGATGCTGGAGTTCTATTTTAAAGGAAAGGAGGAACTCTGAGGTGGAGGTAAGGAGGGAGTGTATTCTAGGGAGGGGCAGTGACCAGTCTAAAGGCATGGGAGATGGAGTGTAATGTGTAACAAAGAGAAGGCCAATTTGGCTGAATCACAGGGTACAGTAGGGGGATTAGTGTTCAGTGAGGCTGGAATCATAGGTCATGGCCACATTGGACAAGACTTTAAAAGCATAACAGAAGAGTTTATATTTTACCCTAAAGACAAGAGGAAACCACTGGAGTTGATTAAGTAAGGGTGTAAGGTAGTCAGTTCCTCATTTAATGAAAATTACTTTGGCAGCAGTGTTCAGGATGGACTGGAGGATTAGAAACTTGAGGCAGGGAAACCAATTAGGAGACTTTTTTCAATAATCCAGGTGAGAGATGATAAGGACCTGAACTACAGTGATAGCTATGTGAGGGGAGAGAAAGAGTCAGATGTGAGAGCTTTTGTAAGGATAAAAAAAGGCAGAGTTTCACACTTGATTAGATACGTGAGGTGAGAGAAAGTGAGTTGAGGATAATGCCAAGCTTATGAACTTGGGAGATTGTGGAAGGGTGATTGTTATCTTCAACAGAACAGGAAGGTTTGTAAGAAGGGAGAGTTTGGGGAAAATAAAATTAATTCGGTTTTGGACATGTTAAATTTGAAATGTGCCCAGGACACCCAGTTTGAAATGTTCAATAGGCAATTGGTAATGTGGGACTGAAATTGACGGGAGAGACTGAAACTCAATATATGGATCTATGAGTCATTTGCAAAGAAATTGTCATTAAAACCATGGGAGCTGATGAGTTTACCAAGAAAGAAAATGTAAAGAGATAAGAAAATAAAATCTGGGAAGAATCTTGGTGAACATCCTTAGTTAAGGAAAATAATAGAGATAATGATCCAGAAAAGAAGGATGAGGAGTGGTCGGGCTGAAGGTGAATCGAAAGGAAGCAGAGTCATGAAAATCCAAAGAGGAGGAGCAGGTGCTCAATAGCGTCAGCTACAAGAAATAAGAAAGGAAAGATTAAAACTTTTAAAAAGACCATCAGATTTGGTCATTCAGGAATCACTAATATTTGAAGACAGCAGTCTCAATTAAATAATGAGGTCAAAAGTCATATTGTAAAGGATTGATAAGTGATAAGAGAGCAAGTGAAGGCAGCAATTATTGATAACTTTTCAAGAAATTTGGCTGAAAAAAAGGAGAGATAAAGGACAATAGTGTGAGGGGATGGTAAGGTCTAGCGAAGAGTTTTTAAGGATGCGAAAGACTTGGGCATGTTTGAAGGCATAAATAAGAACCAGTAGATAGGAAGAGGTTAAATAAATAAGGAAGAGGCTGATGGAGGAGAGAGACAGAGACAGAGAGAGAGACAGAGTCAGAGAGAGAGAGAGAGAGGACTGATGGTGTGAATGGTGTAATCTACTGGACAAGATGGGAGATGACAGAGTTCAACTCATATGGAAAAGAGTTGGTCTTGACAAGAAGGACCACCACTGCACTATCAAAAACTGAGGGAGAAGAGAAACAGGGTTGATGTCAACCCTACGTCAATAGGGTTGATCTTGAGATGAAGAAAATGGGACAGGACATAAACTGACTTCAATTTTCTTATCAAACTAAGAGGCTGACAGACCTCAGCTAGAATGAGTGATGACGAAAAGGCATGAGAGGCTTGAAAATTGAAGAGAATGTTTGAAATATCTTCAATGGGTAGTGAGATATGGAATAAAAAGAATAAAAGGACTTTCTTTCTATATTGACATTCCAGTTGAGGCTAGATATTTTATCCAGCTGTGTTCAACAGCTGATGGATAAGTGAAGAAAAGGAAGATCATGGCAGTAATCTATGGCTGAAGTTGAGCAAAAAGATAAACAGTGACAGGATGAGGTGGCAAGGGATTCAAGGGAAGAAAACAGTGAAGAGTTGAAATAGCCAACCATTGGGTTGAGGTTGGAAAGGAAGGAAAATGATGTTGGATAATGGCCAGAGGAAGTATTGAGTGGCAAAAGGATGAAAGTCTCAATGCAGGCAGAGAATAGGTTGCATCATACTGGGTTGTAATAAAATTGTATATGAGAAGATATTAATTTAACCCCAATATATTTTGGAGGGAAAAAAAAACTAAAGTGATAAAAACATGTCAGTTGCTCATCTTAGCAATACATTATCACAAAAGTTTTAAGGTTTTATGTAGTGCATTCACATAAGAATTCCAACTAATGAGAATTTTAATCTCCATTCCATGAGTGGAAAACTGAGACTTCAAGAGGCTAAAGAGTATTTCCATAACAGTAGTTGGAAGTCAAGCTCAATAAAAAGACCAGGACTTCCGACAACCATCTAACAGCTATTAGTCAGTCAATATCAATGGCCATTAATTGGAATATTATAGAAAATAGCCTGCCTTTCGGGACTTTTGTCTTAGCTCAAGGTTCAACTCTTCCCTGGAGTGTAAATAGCAATTGTTTCTGTTCTGTCCAGGAACTCTGAGGGTCTTACACTCCCAAATTGATTCTTTAGTGAAAGCAAACTTGGCCATCTTAGGACATCTTTTGCCTCCATTCTTCCCTGGTTTTTAATTACTGAATGAGTCTTGCCTCAGACAAACTGAGACCGAGGAAAGACCTAGCTTAAAAAGGCCAGGGTCTCCCACTGCATCGCGGGCCATCGCCAGTCATACTGACCTGTGTCTTGCCATTGGACTCCAATGACTCTGGAGAAGAGTGAGGCTGATGATTTTGTACAGCTCTGCCTCACTCAAATCCAGTTCACTTGCAAATCAAAACATCACCCTCCTGATGTCATTGGTCCTTTTTGAGAACAAAAGATGAACAACAATAGCTATTAACTTAAAATGTTTAACCCTTTGATATGCAAGTCCCTAAAAAATCAACACAGTAAAGTTTCTACTTCTCTTGAAAAAGAACATTCACACTTTTCCCCCAAAAATCAATATATTAAAATTGGTTTAATCATTCTTTTTCTAACCCTTAAAAAAATAGAAAATATGACATGAGGGTGGGGAGGGGGGAGAAACCTGAATTCTTTCTGAAGCTTCTAATTACTTATTAGACTCAAACACCGATAGCATAACTTAATTTCTAACAGCAACAAATAAGAATTGTACAAACCAGTCCAGCTGACCTTGGTTGGTAGTAGATTTAAAGGTTTTAAAGAACAAAATCACAAATAATAAAATATGGATAAGTTGAGAGCTGAAGTATTAGAGACACTACCCATGTGAATGACATCAGAGATTCATGGAGATGCTAAAGTCAAAAATGGTTTAAGACCCAGTGGTCTCATCACCCAGACTAAAATGGAATTGGGAAATGTTTAACAAAATCAATAAAAATACAACACAGTATAGATAATGTTAATTTGTGGTTTCCTAAGTCAATATGCAGCCTTCAGGGATCCATTCCTATTTGAGTTTGACATCATTGGAAGCAATGGCCTGACCCATGCACTGAATCACGGAGTCTGATGAGATGCCCGGTTTTCCTACGAGTAAATTATTCATTTAGACAAACTAAATGCTTGTCTTGAGTGCCCCCTGTGCATTGATGAGAACCATACCATGCATCCTTTGTATCGTGTGTAAATAGTTGAGCACTCTAGAAAGGAATCTACAATAACCACTAGAATTAAGATCTATCAGCACTTTTCATATATACTCTTAGTTTTCAAACTTTACAAACAGGCTGTAATTATTTTTTCTCTTGATGAGTCTTTGGAAGTAAATGTATTTTATATGTTTTGGGAGGGAAATCTAACCAGTTTTAATTTCTGCAAGTGTTAGAGGAAGAACAAGTTTAATAGGGTAGGTTTTCCTTTTCAATAATCATATAACAAAAAAAGGAAACTTTGTGGCCAAGATGTAAGTAACAGAAATGGAAATTTCAGTAGATAAATCTTAAACACTAGGGTCTGCTTTAATATTAGTTTTTAGTTTGTATAATAAAAGTTTTCACCACTTATAACTTGTGGAGTATTTTCTTTAGGGGTCCACCATAAAAGTATTTGCCCATCAGGAAGTCTGATCATTCTTAGGGTGGAAAAAATTTTTGATTAAAGTATCAAAATACAGCAAATATCTATAGCACATGCAGAGGAAATAAGGGGAATTTCATCATCACTATGATAGCCAAATAGTTCTGGTTTAAAATTAAGAATCCAAAAGTATTCTTTGAGAATAAAGAGCAAAGGACAGCCTTCTTACTTTTCCAAAATGGTCATCTAGATGCCATTGGATACTCTATTAGCATTATAATGTGCCCTGAAACACTCTTCAATTCTACCTAATAACATTGCTTACTACTATGTCATATTAGCTCACACTGCATAATAGAATTGTTCCTTTTCATTTTCAATCAATCAACAAGTATCTATTAATACTTGACTACCTTGTGCTAAGTACTGGGGCTACATTTCTTTTTTTAATTTTAACTCCCAATTATATAAATTCCTCCAAATAAAATGTCAATCTGTTCTGAAACCAGGAAATTCATAATTAAGTTTGAGTCCGTTTACTATGAATCAATCCTGTTGTGTCTATGCATCTATGCAGAGATTCCTAAAAGAATCCAATGGCTCTAACTTGGTTGAAAGCAGGCATTCCACCTTCACTCTGAATCCCCTTGACTCTTGTTAGGGTAATCCTCTTTTTACTGCCACAACATGTACAAATAGATTAAGTCAAAACAGGGTGGTCCCACAAATCAAATGAAACTTCACTAAAGTGCATCTTCTCTTTCAGTCCCATCACCCACCAACCTTTCAGGCTAGACTCCAATCTACAATATGTTTAATTTACAAGGCTATGAAAATGAGAAAGAAAGAAAAAAAAGGGGGAATGGAATCAAGTCCTGGACAACAAAGACCCACCTATTGGCCAAATTTTAAAAAACAAAAACTAGGATCTCAGAATGAATGGATGGATGGAAGGAAAGATGAATGGATGGATGGATAGATGGATGGATGGATGAATGGATGGATGGAAATATGGATGGATAGACAGATGAATGAAGCATTTATCAAAGCTCTTACTATGTGAAAAGCACTATGCCAAGCACTAAGGACACAAAAAGAAAACAAAGACACTCCCTTACTTAGTCTAAAGGAGCTCACATTCTAATGGGGGAGATGGCACATAATCCTCATTTAACAGATGAGGAAACAGAGGCCCAGGAAAGTTAGTGTCACACAGGCAGGATGTGAACCCAGCTTCTCTAATTCTAAAGCATGTATCTGTAATCTCTCCTTTAAGGTACTTTTCCCCTCTGAATAAATCCACTGTTGCACAGCAGAATGTTGGAGATCTGGATCTAATCCTTACCATTTTTTACTGTATTTATAACAGTTTCTCTAGGTCCCCATTTCCATAAGAGTAAAGAGATGGTTTAGAGTAAATGATCTATAAGGTCCTTTCTGGGTCTAAATCTTTGATTCTAATCACAGAATCAGGTGTGCTACATACAAAGATTTAATACTTCAAAACACTTTAATAGTTTTTTATTGCTATTTTCAAACATATAGTCTGGAAAATATATCACATACTAGAAAGTTATGATTCTGTGCTTTTTGAATACATCAAACATGCCAAACAGATTTAGACTAGAACTTCAATTTCACCTCACCTCAGCAAAGTATTCCATTTACCAGTTTGACTCCTCACAACAGAGTGATGAAAGTACATGACCCACCATTCCCATAAACAGGCTCCATTTTGTAAGTGTTTAAGAACAAGGCAAGAGTAGTACCTTAGGAACCATTAGTATTTCCAAGAATATTATATTAATTGCTCCTATGTGTAACATTTAATTTTTAAAAGGGAAAGTGGTAATTAATTCACATCCATTCTTGCTACCCAATCTGTTCCAAGCAATCATGATGTCATACAATCCTTTGGCCAAACACTGATATTCTGCTGTGTAAATACAGAAAGTGCCAATAAACATGAAAAGAAAGGTCTCCTCCAGCTATAAAATGTTATTAATAAACCTATAAAAGGAAGAAGGGCCATATTAAATCTTTCTGGGCAAATCTTTGAATATAATGTTTATATATTTTGTTCATCAAAAAATAAAGCCCCCATAAAGATAAATGACAATCTTGCGTAAGGTAGATGCTTAACAGGTTTTGAATACATAAGTTGAACAACAATAACTCAAGATTCCTTGTTTTTTAAACTGAGTTTTCCTTTTTTGTTGTTTCTGGGCTTTATGACTTCTGACAAGGCCAAGTACTACAGTGATACCAAGATTTAGAGATTAAAGGTGTTCCCTTCTAAACTACACTGATGGATCTTCTGATACACAGTAGCCCCCAAGTCAGAAGCCCTCCTGTCTCACGGGATGATTCTTCACCCAGAAGCACACCCTCTCAGAGGTTCCAGTACAAGACCAATGTAATAATATAAATGGCATCAGTCATTCCATCGAATAAGCAACTTAAGCATTCTTCAGCCACTTTTTCAAAATAAACACAATAAGAAAGACCTGGCTGGGAAGTCTACTTACAATATCTTTTCTTTTAAATCTTCTAAAGGTTCTACACACACACACATACACACACACACACACACACACACTCCCCACACTGGTGGGATTAGAATAATCATAGCCAGCACATTTAGAGTATTGTCATATAAACACATTTTGAGAAACAGTCCTTGAGTCAATAATATTCTGATAAATAGTAGGTAACAAGAAAATCCTTTTAGCCTTCTTCCCAATTTACACTTCACTCAGACATTTCAGAATCATAAAAGCATCCAGGGAGGGAGATTTAAAAATCATTACACTACAATATTTGTTTAATAGAAAGTGATGGCTTAAATGTTACAATATGTTTCTTGAATATCTTCACATTAAATAGTAATTGAACAAAAAGCCTCCTGGTTCGGCTCAGGGGCAGATTCCCCGAAGTTCCTCATTATTGTAATTTCCAACTTGGAAGCCAAACTAAATAACAAGGGGTAATTTGCCAATTAGAACTTCCTGCTCTTTTCTCTTTATTCCTTAAACACCATTCAGGGGCTGAAGCAGTCAAACACTTTTAGCCTCAACACAGCAACCGAAAGGATTTAATTTGTGTCTTTCCGTGGTGAACCTGTCAAGAGGCAGCAGTGATGCATACCATGTTCCAGTGCAACAATTTCCCTTCCATACAGCGAAATGGGTTTCCACAATCCAGTCGAACATGGAGTTGCCTTTTCTCATTTCCTTCCATTTAACTCCCATTAATAACTGCTCCCTGGATCCTGCTCCCCCCTAAAAAATTGCACTTACTTATCTACTGGGTTTTTTAATGCCTTAACAATGATTGCCGGCATGGAAACTACCTTAAAGGAAACCTTCTCTCTCTGTAATAAATTGGGAGATTCAAACAAGGACGAGGGAAATATCAAACATTTTTTTGTGTCATGGACTCAGATGGTAGTCTGGTGAAGACTATGGATCCCTTCTCAGAGTAATGTTTATAAATAATTGAAGAAAATACTAAGTTTCAACTAGAAGTTAATGAAAATAAAGATGTATTTTTTTGATCCATCTACATTAATGGACCACTTTAAACTCTATCCACTCACCCAACTCTTCCCCAAGGTTAAGAATCTCTGCTATAAATAAGCAATGCTGTGGGTGACCAAAGAGGGGCCTTGGTCCTGGTCTAAGTCTCAGAAATCAGGCCTGGGCCAGCGGCTGTTGATGGAAGGGACCCTAGCTAAAGCCCCCTCGCATTTCTTTCTTATAGATTCAGGTCTTGTAATCTGAGGTACATACTTCAAGCTTGTTTTTCGAAAACGTTTTTCAGATCCCAAATGATTAACAGAATTTTTATGCAGGCTCTCTAATTACAAACACATTTACAGATTACCGCAAGATTGGTCAACTCAATCCCCATTCTCTTGACCTAAGGAGACCCCAGCACAAGTTCCTGGGCTTCTCCAACACCTGAAACAGAGCTTTCTCACCTCGAACACTGTGGGCACTCACACCCACCAATGGGGATACACACATGGCTGAATTCTAGCCCAGGGAAATTAGTTAAGGAGAAACTGCTTTTCAAATGTTTACTTTTAAAAGGCATTTGTAATCAAGGTTTTGAGTTTGTTTAGTTTTTCCTTCGCCTGGATGGGCCCTTGAACATGTGGGGGAATAGGAGATTTCTTTCAAAGAGGTTTTGGCCTCAACTTGAAGGAAGTCAGTCACTGATAGCAGTGTCGCTGAATGGTCAACTCCAAAAGGAAAGATGAAAGAAAGGCTTTTACAGCTGAAAAGCAGCAGAGGTCAGGATGGTCAAGTCCAGAGGTCAGGGATGCCTCTTCCTCTTTCATGGATTCCCACTGTAGGGCCTCTTACTAGGCAGCTTTGAAAGGGCTGTAATCATTAAGTAAAACTGACATTGGGACCGCATCTGGCCATTCGGAGAGTGCAATCATATGCAACCTTAAGTATAAATACATATTCAAAATCTTGTCCATCCCTTCACTTAGAACCTCATTGAATGTCTCCTTGGTGCTCAGATGATGATGATGATGATGATAATGATGATGATGATGATAATTCTGATGTGATGATGATACAGTAACTAGCATTTATATAGTGCTCTAAGGTTTACAAAGTGCTTTACAAATATTATTTTATTCTTCCAACAACCTTGGAAGGTTAGTGCTCCTATTATCCCCATCTTACAGATGAAGAATCCAACACAGAGTGATATTAAATGTCTTGCATAGAATCACACAATTAACTAAGTGTCTGTAACTGGATTCGAACTCAGGGCTTCCTGATTCCAATACTCCATTCCCTGCGCCATCTAGCTGCTTTACATCATTTAAATTTTCACAAACCTGAATGCAGAGAAGTAAATTTATTCAAAATAACAATCTGAGTCAGGGTCAGCCTTAGGCAAAGCAGGGGAAAATACGGTGACTTATGGCCTCTAATGTACCCAATAACTAAAAGAGTTCAAACAAATTGGCCCCTATTAGTAAGAGGCAGTTGGTGGTACAGTGGTTAAAGTGCTGAACCTAGAGTTCAAATCCAGCCTCAGACACACTAGCAGTGTGATCCTGGAATAAGTCGCTTGACCTCAGTTTCCTCAATTGGTAAAACAGGAATAATAATCGCACCCATCTTTTAGGGTTATTGCGAGGATTAAATGAGATAATATTTGTTAAAAAAAAAACACTTAGCACATTGTCTGTCTCATAGTAGGCACTATATAAATGCTTATTCCATTCCCCTTTCTCCTGGTAATCCACCATCTCCCATCTTCTCTTTCATAGAATAAAATAATTTGATAGTTGGAAAGAGAGCTCTGTAGTCAACTAGTTGGACCCATATCCCAAAGGATATAACATAACTATTAAGTAGCAACTTTGAAGAAGTCCAAGGAGGAAAAACCTACTTTTAACTTGTGATGCACAGACCTCAAGAAGTCCACAGATAGGTTTCAAGAATCCATGAACTTGGATGGGAAATTTTATATACATATATATATATGTAAATACACATATACACATATGTGTGTATGTATATGTAAATATGTGTATATATGGATGGATGGATGGTTATATGTATATATGCATATGTATGTATGTATGCACACACAGAGAGACAGAGAAAGTGTTGTAGCAGAAGGAGCGAGCAGGGTAGGAAGAGTGGAATGTCCTAATTGCTACTTTCCCAACAAACTTAAGGAAATGGAAATGCACCATCATTTGTCTTGCTCCCGATGCCCTACTATGAAAAATTTCCAATTTGAATAAACTAAATTAAAAGGAAGTTAAAGACTGTGGTCTTAAACGGGGTCTCCTATCACCTAAGAAGTTTTCCCCCCAAACATTTAGCATCCATAGAGAGCTTTTCAGATGCACAAGTGTAATCGCAACCAGCCACTTGTTATGATCACTACCAAAATTAGACATCTGTGGCTGTGAAATCACTATGGGCAGTGTACACTGTGGTCTATGTAAATTATCACGACTCTTACCTAGAGCCATTACAGGACAGAAGCCCCTGAAGAGTGATTCCTCATTACTAAAAAGAGGATGAAGAAAAGTTTAATTTATTGAGCTTGGTTGGTTAAGGTTGGCACCGTGGAAAGATTATTGGCTTTGGACCAGAAGACCTGGGTTCAATCAATCCTGCCTCTGATGTTTACTGTCGGTGTGACCTTGAACAGAGCACTTCATCTATCTGGGCTTCAGTTTCCTCTACTATAAAAATAAAGGAAGTTACTTCCGGCTATTGATCTATACATGAATACATATTTATTTACCCTTAGCACTAATTACACTAAAACTCTCCAAAGCAGTAACATTCTCCATTAAGAAAAGCAATGGTAATATTCCAATCCTAGCGTATGACATTCAATTCTAGGTGCCACATTTTCAGGAATGCGATTGACTTCCAGACAAGGTCAACCAGGATAGAAATGGTCCTAGAGACAATGCTGTGTGAGGATCCATTGAAGTAATGAGGAACATTTAGTCTGGAGAAGGGAGGGTTAGGGGAATGCAGGATAGCAGCCTTAAAATAATCCTTCAAGAGCTGTCATGTAGCAAAACAATTAGACTAAAGGGTAGAAGCTGCGTAGAATTAGATTTTGCCTTGATGTCAGGGTAATGGTGCAGCTAATTAGAAAAACATCCTAATAAATTGAAACTATTCAAAAATGGAATCAATTGTCTTGGGAAGTTGTGGGTTCCCTCTCAGTAGACAACTTCAGGCAAGAACTTGATGACCACTGTGTTGTTACAAAGCTTATTAAACTTAGATCAGGACACACGTGGCCTCGAGGCTGCAGGTTCCCCACTTTGTTCTGTGAAGTTTGGATTCAAAGGGCCACACTTGAGGACCTAGAGGGCCACACGTGGCCTCGAGGCTGCAGGTTCCCCACTTTGTTCTGTGAAGTTTGGATTCAGTCAAAGGGCCACACTTGAGGACCTAGAGGGCCACATGTGGCCTCAAGGTTCCCCACCCCTGATCTAGATTGTCATCACGGCACCTTCCAACTCTAAGTATCTGTGATTTTGGCCCGTAAACTTTAAAAGCGCTATAAAAACTCTGTAGAAACATGAATTATTTTTGTTGATGGGAGTGGTATAAAGCTTTTACACTAACTAATGATACCAGGACCTTAAAATATAGAGAACTCTGAACTCTGTCAATAAATCCCCATCAACCAATATTTATTGAGCCCACTGCTACATGAGATTCTTCCATGAATGGTGATGATTTTATATAAAATAAGGAAAATGTAGTCTTAGCCCTGTGGGAGCTTACAATATATAAAAAAGGGGGGAAAAAACCTCATGTTGGCAGGATCCAAATGTCTGACTTTAAGCCATTGGGAAAATATATGTTCTGTCATGAAGGTGTAGGCGCAGCTTAATATAAATGAGTCTGCGGATTACAGCCAATCAGACATCCACACGGATGTTGAATTGGGGCCATCTCCAGAATCTGGCCCTAATCATGACTTGCATTTTATTTACGGCTCACTCCTTAGACTCCTGAGGTCTTTAACTAGATGCCAATAAAAAGGCAGAAGTGAAAGATAATGGAAAGCAAAGACTAGCTCACTGTTCTGAGCAATTAGATGGATGATAATATAGACGAATGCTAGATGATCAGGAGGCCACTTAGGGTTTTTAGATTTAATAAATGTGTCTGAATTGACAGTCTGCAGGAAATTGTCCCATATAAACATGTAAAAGATGATGACATATAGCCTCTAATGTAGCCAATAATCTGAAATACTTCAAAGAAATTGACTACTATTATTTTGTGGAATAGAAAATCAAGTCACCAATGGCATGCTGAGATGGTCCGAGCTATTTGCTGCTCAGTCATCTGGTGTTCCCTCCAAGAGTTAACTTGCCCCTACTGTGATTCTCAAAAAAAGAATCTATTAGACTTCTTAAATTTCTGAAGTCTCTGGCAGTTCTCTCCTGTCTAGTTAATCAAGTAATACCTCCTAAGGGTACTTCTGAGATGAGTAAGAGCTAGGGTCATAATTTCTAAGCTGTCATGAAAATGGGATCTTATACATGGGACCAACCCCAGGGGTATTAAACAGTATTCAGAACCAGTTCTGTCTGGAAAAGCAGAGAAAAGAAATGTATGGATGTGGTGAAAAGGTCTTGCAGTTTTCTAATTTATTTGAGCAGCATGTTTCACAAATAATTGAGATTAGGAAAAAAAATAATCAGCAGTTATATAAGGTGAGGAAATTGAACCTAAGGCTAATCGAAGAAAGGAAGAAAAAAAAACCTTTTTCAACCTGCTGGTAAAACTTGAAGAGGTAACATATATGCCTACTTGTAAATTTCAGTAACTGATTATATACGAATATGCTCTCTTATTTAACATTCTGCCCTCTGAATAAACAATTAGAAAGAGAGGGAATTATACCCTTGGCTTGTTTGCTACGGGGTTTTCTTGTGAAAGAAATAATGAACAGCTGAAAATCATAATTTTATCTTGTAAGTCACTTAACATCCTTAGGTCTCAGTTTCCTCATTTGTGAAATGAGAGGACTGGTCTAGATCAGGGGTTTTTAAATTGGGTTTCAAGGACAGATTCCAAGGGTTCTGTGAACTTTGGGAGGGAAAATTTATAACTTTATTTCCATTAACTTCTTCAGTGAAATTTGGTATTTCCTTCAGTTATGACTTCTAAAAAATTATTCCAAGAAAGGTCCATGGGCCTTGTATTTTATTTACCAGACTACAAAGGAATCCACAACATCAATGGGCACACAAACACTCATACTTAAAATGATTAAGAAGCCCTGGTCTAGATGGTCTCTCTGGTCTGAAAAAAGCTCTAAATCACAAGTAAATCGAATTTTCTTCAGATGAGTCCTTAACCTTATAAATCTACAAACTGCAAATTTACTAGTTCTACAAAGACAAAGAAAGGAAACGTCTGGATATTAAAGAGATCTCTCATTGGGACAGGGTTCATCAGAAGATCTATATTCCTTGAGCAGTTACCTTTGGATCATTGGATTTTATGATCTTAAAACATCCTAATCCTATAGAAAGAACTTTAAAAATCAACAATAGCCCAAATCTTTTTTTAACAGATTAACAAAATGCAACCCAATGAGCTGACAGGCCTTCCTTAAGGTTGCCAAGGTAGTAAATGGCAAAACAGGGATTCAAATCCAGGTTATTGAACTCCAAACCAAAGGTACTAACTCTTTCTGCTATACCAAAGTAGGCTCTTGACCTTTCTGTCTGCCTCAGTTTCCTCATTTGTAAAATGAGGACAAATCAGATGATCACCAAGTTCACTTCTAGTTCTAATATCCTGCAGTAGAAAAAAAAATAAGTTAGCTAGGTAACTTGCAGAAGACTAAATTCCTATTCAAAAGTTTCTGATTTGATTCAGAAGGCCTCCGAGAATATCACAGATTTTATTACTACTTAGCATTTTCCAGTCCAAAATATTTTATAACATGGAGATCTTTCTCTCTTTAGCAGAAGTTACCTGTAAATAAATTATTCCTCCAGTTTCCCTCTTAATTTGAACTTAAATACTAGTTTTGCTGGCAAACAGAACTAATAACAGCAATAATGTCCATTCTGGGGTCTTCAGCACAAATACAAAATGAAACAACACACAATTATTCCTCTGTATATATACATATATACATACATACATACATATAATATGTATTATATGTATATATATATATGCTTATGTATAATATAATGAATGTGGGGCCATCTTCAGTCATCCTGACCTATATCTTGCCACTGGACTCAGATGGCTCTGGAGGAGAAAGTAAGGCTGATGACTTTGCACAGCTCTCCCTCACTTACATCCAATTCACTTGCATGTCATGGCATCATCTTCCTGATGTCATGGTGCTCTTGGAGAACAAAGGACAAACAATAACAACAACAACAATATAATGAATACTGGGTTTTGTGCCATTAAGACAACGAGGTGGCATCATGGATATAACATGGGACTTTGAGTCAAGAAGGTCTGAATTTAAATTCTGCTTCAGATACTGGTTGTGTGACCCTGGTCTAGTCAGTTAACTTCTGTCAGCCTCAGGTTCCTCATCTGTAAAATGCAGACAATAACAGTAATTACCTCCCAAGGTTGTTGTGAAGGACAAATGAGCTAACCTATGCAAGTTAACCCTAAACACTAACCCTAACTCTACCTTAAAGCCCTCTATAAATACCATCATGATCATTATTATTATTTAATTCATATACCCTTCCATACATCTTCATTATCCTGTGATTAATATCCATTTTGATGACCTCCCTGCAAGGTACTGAATGATCTCAAAGTGCATCGAGAATATGAAATAAGAAAGATGAATTTGGGTTCAATTGAGTTTTAGAACCAAGCGTATATTTCTATTTGAATTCTTTAAAAATTGATTTAGTACTTGAGTATTCAAAGTACTCCACAGTACCTGCTTCAGCCACTTTGTGGCCATTGGAATGAATTCTTCTCATCTACCACTCCACTGGGAGAAGTCTTCACGTACTTGGGGGAGACATCCCCTTAACTCACCAATGGATTTGAGACCTGCCAGTTCCCCTCAACCCAGTTTAGCCCAGGTTTACCAGGGTGTGGCCACTGCATATGCTACAGCTTCTTAGAGTCACAGATGAGAGTAGGGTGACGGGTGAACACCAAAGATGGATGGGCAGCACCGAAAAGGGCTGGGCAAGCTTTCACACCGGAAGTGCTAGTCCTCCCTGAACACCTTTGCAAATATAAGCAGTGCCACAGCCCTGAGACAAGTCCCAATAACACCCCTTCCTCCATTTCTTTTTTCTTTTTCTTTTTTTTTAAGGCAATTGGGGTTAAGTGACTTGCCCAGGGTCACACAGCTAGTAAGTGTCAAGTGTTTGGTCTGAGGCTCTATTTGAACTCAGGTCCTCCTGACTTCAGGGCCGGTGTTCTATCCACTGTGCCACCGAGCTGCCCCTCCTTCCTTCATTTCTGATCCCAACCTGGATCCCAACTCATTCTCTTAGACACTCATTACCTAGTCTAGCCTCTTCATTTTGCTTATCAACAGATTGAGGGCAAATGGAACTCTATGTTCATCTGCATTATTAACATTTCTTCCATCACTTTAAGTCTAGACAATCCACAAAACAATAACTCAACCCCAGATTTGTAGGATTTGCCAATTTCCCAGTGTTAACGCTTACATTGAAAACTGGGAATTAGAGCTGCCTTCAGCACAATCCTGCTTAAAGGTATGCTTCATGGAATCCTCTGCACACCAGGGGCAGATCTCTGTGTCTAAGTCAGTGGCATCCCTAGGAATGTGTCAAAGAACCAAAGTGCTGAAGAATGTGTTCAAGATGGCAATCGGTAAGATTAAGAGAATATAACCAAATAAGAGAATATTTAAAACAGTGGCAGGACATGAAAAGTAATGTCTCCCTAAAGAATCAAAATTCCATTTAAAATGAAATTACTTGGAAAAATGTTTCATTTATTTTAGCTTAATCTCCCCTTTCTCAAGCTGTCAATCAGGTCAATCCTCATTGGCATTTAGATTTGACATTTTCTTATTTCAGTGGATGAGGGGAAATGTACCAGGGGAAGGAGATGATCCAATACCCTCTATTAAACTACATATTTTTTCCATGTGCCTGGATCCCACTGGCCACAAAGGAAGCTCTAATACAACCGAAGTTATTGCAAGACAAGGCGGGAAGGATATTTATGGTGTTAAGTATATTCAAAATATTAAATAATCCCATTTTAAGAAACTCTGGCCAGGGGAGCATAAAGCTAATCAAACTTTACATTACTTAAAGATAAGAGTCACTTGGCACTATTTCTCCCACTGTTAGAAAACAATCACTCCCCTTCTTCCACCAGAAAGCAATGGAACCCAAAAAAGAAAGACAGACTTACAATATGTCTGACCTCCCCGGCTCTCCCGTAGGCAGTTAGGAAAGAATATGCTTCAGTCTCCAATTCATCACTCTTATTTTCACAGTCATAAATTACTTCCCAGGCTATAAAACAACAGGGTTCTAATGGGACAGAACAAAGTTCCTCAATTCTAATAACTGAACTCAGCTGTATGGGGGCAATTTCAAATCTTTAAAAAACCTTCCTGTTTCATGAACAACACCCACACACACTACTCTTTCTCCCAATAATAAGAATAACAGAATGCACTCCAGGATAGTGCAGAAATTAGTTTGAGAACTGCATACACCTGAAGAATCTGTCAGTTTAAAAGATATTTCACAGCACAATTCATCTTAGTTATGCAGATATGTCTAAATCAAAGCTTTTATTTAAGGTATTCAATCTGGTTTCTAAGTGTATGACAACCTTTAATACACAACATTAATCTGAAATTCCTTTCCTCTCTCACTTCTAATCCTTCACTGAGCTATCTGAAATTTTAAACAAATGTTTAATAACCTCAAACAGGTACTGTTAAACTACATTATTTGTCAATATTTGCCTTATATTAAAACACACTACCAATGAGGGAAAGGTGGATATTATTCAATATTTCATGCTCACAAGAGCAAATGTTGGGAATAAATAATAATAGTAGCATTTACATAGTTCTTTATTTTTCTTTTTGGTGAGGTTAAGTGATTTGCCCAGGGTTACACAGCTAGTAAATGTCAAATGCCTGAGGTACATAGTTTTACATATGAGATCTCATGTGATCCTCACAGCAATCCCAAGAGATAGATACTAACGCGTCATCCCTATTTTAGAGATGAAGCAAACGGAAATTAAGTAACTTGGCCAGGATCACACAGCTAGTGTCTAAGACAGGATCTGAAGTCAGGTCTTCCAAATTTCCAAGTCTAACAGTCTATCTATTGTACCATCTAGCTACCTCAGATGTCTACGCAGTCCTCATAGACTACAGGCATGCTTGATTTAATTCACTGTAGATAACAGTCCAATAAGTCATGATGGATGATTTATCAATTGGACAGCCATAAGGAATTAGCTGTAGACAGTAAGAAGTAATAAGTAAAAAGTAATAAGGAGATAATAATAATGATGATGATTATAGCAGAAATATATATCATATGTTATAAAATTACTCTACACATAATATCTGAAGATTACCCACTTTGAAGTGAAAGGACTTGGGTTCAAATTCTACCTTTGAGACTTACCATCTAGTGATCTGGGCAAATCACTCAACCTCCCTGGGCCTGTTTCCTCATTTGTAAAATGAGGCAGTCTGTTAAGGTCCTATTGTTACTGTTAAATCATCTCATTTGTGTCCAACTCTTCATGTCCCCAATTAGGGCTTTCTTGGCAAAGGTATTAGAGGGGTTTGCCATTTCCTTCTCCAGTTCATTTTACAAATGAGGAAACTGAAGCAAACAGGATTAAGTGACTTGCCCAGGGTCACACAGCTAGTAAATGTCTGAGACCAGATTTGAACTCATGAAGACGAGTCTTCCTGATTCCAAGTCCAGTGCTCTATCCACTGTGCCAACTAGCCACCCTTCTTGAATTCCCATTCAACTCTAAATCCGCATTTTAATGTCATTATCCCACTTAATCTTGACAATAGTGCTATGAGGTAGACAGTGCATAAGTTACTGTTTACAGATGAAGAAACCGAAGCTGAGAAATGAGGCCAAGATCTCAAATCCCAATTCACTGCTATTTGCACCATACTCAAGTTTCTATCAATATAACTAAAGAGATAGTTCCAGAGATGAGTAACACCATCCTTATACATAAATGTCAAATGCGATAAGCAGGAAAATTAGCAAACACTATTTAACAACCTGAAACACGGTCAATGAAAGATAAAGACAAAAAGAAGGGGAAAAAAAGAGTTAGGTAATTGAGTAAAAACATGATTCTTGGAGACATGCCAAGTTAAAAAAAAAGTCTATTAGAGGTACTGTCAAATTAGTGCTATTTGTCAAAAGTATGTAGGAACAAACTTGAAGTGGCTGTCTTACATGCCTCAAGAGAAAGAATTGAGCTGATGCTGCCAATTGTCAATGGTGAAGCACGTATCCCATGGTTCTAATTTGACCCTCCTGAGAAAGAAACCCAATTAGAAATACATGAAGGAAACCGTTTAGACGTGGTGCTTTGGGACATAGTCTGACCTCATGTCAGTGTCAAGTGGAGGAGAAAGCTGAAGGAACTTTCTAAAGGGCTTTGTCTGTTCCAGATAAAAGCAATGAGCCTTGAAGACTTAGCTTTTGAAGTTGGCCTCCCAGGGCTAGAATGAGAACAACCAAAATACTGCATACAGTCTCTTGATTTTTCCTCCCTAAGCACTTTAAAAAATTCAAGCAGGACTATGAGAATCTGCATGTCTTAGCCTTCCAAAACTAACTTGCTCAAGTCGTGCATTCTTTTTTTTTTCTTTTCTAGGCAATTTGGGTTAAATGACTTGCCCAGGGTTACACAGCTAGTAAGTGTCTGAGACCAGATTTGAACTCAGGTCCTCCTGATTCCCAGGTTGGTGCTCCACCCACTGTGCCACCTAGCTGCCCTGAGTTTTGCATTCTTAATAGCCCAATGTACAAGAACCCATTCATTAGCACTTTTAAATATGGCTTCCCATCTTGGTCATTGGCTCTTCCTCTTAGATATACGCTATGTTTATATCACATCAGTAATCTCAATTTAAGAGCCAACTCATAATGAGTTTCAGAATAGTATCTTCCTTTAATTTTTTTTCTATCCAAATAGAATAATCTGAGACTTCAGCTTTAACAGCATATCTCAAAGAAACCTAAGAAGATGGAGTTTGACAATGCCCAGCTTCTAATTAATAATAATAATAATAATAGCCAGCATTCACACAACATTTTAAGGCTGGAAAAGCACTTTACAAATATCTCATTTGATCCTCACAGCAGCCCTGGGATGGAGGAGCTATTATTATCCCCATTTTACAGATAATAAAGTAAGGCAGACAGGGGTTAAGTGACTTGCTCAGGGTCTAACAGCTCTAGTAAGTGTCTGAGGCAGAATTCAAACTCTGGTCTTCCTGACTCCAGATCCAACACATTATACCACCTAGCTCCCTCTGGTTGTTACTATGAAACTAGTACCACATATGTGTGTATGTATATATATCACATACACAGACACACACACACACACACACACACACACATATACATATAAATATAAATATGGAATCATACCTAGGTCACATTAGTACCTGTTATCAGTAGTAGTACCACATTGGATCTGTAACCAGGGCTGTACTGGTAAATATTTAACAACCATCTCTCTGGGCGAAAATATGTATACATAACACACTTTTAAGTTTCGCCTGGATGAGTAACGTTTTCTCTACTTTCTTAAATCTAGACAATCAGCAAAACAATAAATCAAGCCCAGATTTTAGCATTTGCCAATTTCCCAAGCTCACACTGCAAATTTAACAACTGGCTCTCTGGAACTGGTATGATCTGACTCCAGTATACTCCTATCTATGACCATAAAGTATAACATAAATGAAAGATTATGAAAGAATGAATGAATTATATGAATCAATGGCTAACTGTATAATTGTAATAATTATAATTATATAAGCTGTATAACTAATTATACTATCCACAAGTAGCCTACTTCTTTTCAATATACATGTCACTCTTGGGGAAAAAAAAGTAAATAATATTGTGTTGTTGGTCAGTCCTGTCTGATTCTTTGCCACCCCATATGGGGTTTTCTTGGCAAAGGTACCAGGGTGGTTTACCATCTACTTCTCCAGCTCATTGGCAGATGAGGAAACTGAGGCAAATAGGGTTAAGTGACTTGCCCAAGGTCACATAGCTAGTAAGTGTCTGAAGCTGGATTTGAACTCAGAAAGATGAGTCTTCCTGACTTCAGGCCCAGCACTCTATCAATCTAGTTGCCCTAAACAGTATAGTAGAGAAATAGAGAGAATGATCTAATCTTCCTGGAAAGAAATCTGGAACTACAACCAAAAAGGTACTAAACTGTTCATACCGTTTGACCCAGGGATAATGATACTCTATACTCCAAAGAGATCAAAGAAAGAAGAAAAGGATTTATATGTACAAAAATATTTATAGGGGCTCTTTTGTGGTAGCGAAGAATTGGAAACTGAGGAGATTCCCATCAACTGGGGAATGGCTGGTATACAGTATGTTGGCATGTGAATGTGGTGGAATACTACTGTGTTGTAAGAAATGATGAAGAGGATAGTTTCAGAAAAACCTGGGAAGACCTATGTGAACTTGTGCAAAGTGAAATGAGCAGGACCAGGAGAACAATCAACACAGTAACAGCAATATTGGAAAGATAATCAATGGCGAAAGACTGTTCATGCCCTTTATATGTATACATGAACAACACAATGACCCAATACAGTTCCAAAAGACTCATGATAAAACAAGGTACCAACTCCCAAATAGAGAGCTAACAGACTTAGATTAGAGTATATTTTCTTTTCTTTCATTTTTTTCTCTTTCTTTCATTCTTCCAGAACATGGCTAATGCAGAAATCTGTTTCACATGATTACACTTATTTGTCAAGAGTTTTGTTTTTCTTACTTTCTCAATGGTTGGGAGAGGGGGAAGAGGAAGGGAGAGAATTTGGAACTGAAAATTAAACTGAAAAACAAAACAAAACAAAAATAATGCAAGAGAGTATCATTGCCTCAATTCAACAAGTATGTATTGACCTCCTTTCACAGGAAGAAAGGAGAAGGAAGAAGAAAGCACACATTTATTAAGCATTTACTCTGTGCCAGATACTGTACTAAGTACTTTACAAATACTATCTCACCTGATCCTCACAACAACCCTGAGAATGAATGTGGAGAGACCAGAAAGCACCCACAGGAGACGCAAAGAGACAGAAGGAGTCTGAAAATATGTGTGATATAGGTAGGGTTTTTAAAACTGCTAAAAAAAAATTAGACAAAATTTAGGAACCAAATTTCAGTTAAATAAAAGTTATCACAAATTTCAAAATATGCATGGGCAAAGATAGTAGGTACAAAGAATTTTCTCCTTTTGGAATATAACTATTTTAGGTTATCTCAGATTTACTAGGTGCTTATTGAAAACGTCCTGCAAAATGATCAACCACAGTTTGAGAGGGCAAATGATGAAGCATGTTACCTTGGGTCCAGGGACTCAAGATGCAAAAGGAGACATTTTTTTGGACACGACCAATGTAAAAATTTATTTTGTTTGACTACAAATACTGATTATAAGGGTTTTGGGTTTTGGGGGGTTTTTTGCCCTGGTGGTGAGGGGAGAGAAAGTTAGGATAGAGAGAAAATAGACTTTTGTTCATTGAAATAAATTAAACTAAAGAAAGCAATTTGCCTGCAAAGTATAGTTCTCTGAGCAAATAGTAATACTGAATCATTTATACAATTGATCCTGCAATTTGAATCTGCTAATCTGTGGTTCTATTTAGCATCATGCGGAAGAAAGAGGGCCAGCATACCATAAGAGTAAGGAAAACTTGGGAGCAAATTTTACCAATGACACATACTAGTTGTGCAACCACAGACAAGTCATCTAATTACCAGTGTTCCTGGAAGCTCTATGAAGACTAGAAGATATAGTAGAGTTGCCAGAGTGTCTCAGAAGAGGAAATCCCCAATGCTAATGAAATCAGGGATCCAGACCAAAAAAAAATTGCATCCTGTCTTGAAGCATTTTCTCCATCATTCAGTGCCATACCAAGCTTGCTCTAGTGACATGAACAGGAAACAACTCAACTGATAAAATTCAGATAGAAGGGACAGAATTAGAAGCAAGGGACAGGAACAAAGCAGTTAATTTAGGATTGATATAAGGAAAAATTTCCTAATGTTAGAACTATTAAAAAAAAAGTAGGGTGGATTTTGTCTCTGAGAATAATGGGTAGTCCTCCTCATTGATGGCCTTCCAGTAGAGGCTGAATGACACTTTCCAGGTATGTTGTAATAAGGATTCTTTTAGAGTTCCATCCAGCTCTGAAATTCTGTTGTTCTTCAATTTTATTCCCCATATGGGCGTACAGAGGCAGCTAGGTGGCTCAGTAGAGTGCCAGGCCTGGAGTTAGGAAGACCTGAGTTTAAATCAAGCCTCAGACACTCACTAACTGTGCGACCCTGGACAAGTCACTTAACCTCGTTTGCCTCACTTTTCTCATCTGTAAAATGAGCTGGAGAAGAAAATGGTATCTTTGTCAAGTATCTTTGCCAAGAAAACCCTAAATGGGGTCACAAAGAGTCAGACACAACTGAAAATGACTGAACAACTAGGATTATTGTTGGTCCTAGACAGTCACTTAAATTCTCAATGCCCCCAGGCCACCCTTTAAGACTATAAATTCTAGAGAAAGCACATATCTTCATTGGTTTTTCTCCTTGGGAGCTCCCTAACCATATCCAGTTTTTAAAAAATTTACAATTGTTCTCAATCTATATGAATTTTTACTAGGATTTTAGGTAATAGAGGATTAGTCTAGACCATGGGGTATTAACCTTTTTTTGGTGTTAATGACCCTTTTGGCAGTCTAGTAAAACCCAATGACCCCTTCTCAAAAGCGTATTTTTAAATGCATGAAATATACAGGAAACCGATCATAATGAAATACAGTGATCAAAATATTTAAAAATGAAGACCACACAAAGAAGCCCTAGTCTACAGCAAGCGCCAATAAAAACACAGCCTTTAGCAGCAGACCTGTCTCTCTATGCCAAACAGGAGCAACCAGCGGCATGAGGACCCATCAGTGGGCACCAAGCACATAGCCAATAGTCTGCAGCAGAACATGGAGTTTAAGGAGGGCCGTGCCACTCCTGACACTGAAGGACACACAGTGTCAAAGCCCTGGACATAACTGGCATACCACTGCTTATGTCCCTAAAGCTTCTGAATACTTCTATATAAAATTACAGAGATCTAAACAAACCACCTGTCGAGCAAGAGGAAAAAAAAGACAAAACTATAGCATTGTGTCCACTGGTTGCCCTGACATTTTTTTGTCCCATTTTATGCTTCAGTTCAAATACACTGTTAAAAGGGCAATAGGCTTCCTTTTAATCTGAATACTTTCAAATAAAAAAGGGAAAATGTATTAAAAAATAAATCTATTGCATTGCTTTAGAGCTCAGTCAGACTCAGTAAAAGTTTTCTGTGATATTCTACAATTCCTAGGTGCTCCTCTATAGGCTAATTAATGACTCAAGGGAAAACAGACAAAGCATTGTCCAGCTAAATTCTCTTAAATTCAATGGCTTTTTTAATGGTTCCCCAAAAATTCAATCAAAGAGATTTCATCATATTATTCTGACTATTTTTCAACAAAATCATTTGTGCAGATACTACTATCACAAGAACTAAAGCTGGAAGGGACCTTGGAGATCATCTGGTCTGAGGGTTAACCTGGGCTCTGGGAAGTTTTTTTTTGAACAATTTTCATACCTGCATTCATTACAATTATTTTCCTTCATAATTCTATGTACTTTATTTTATACATTTAAAAACATTATTCTGAGCAAGGATCTGTGGGCTTTACCAGACTGCCAAAAGGTTCCATGACACCAAAAAATGTTAAGAAGCCTCTAGTGTTATCCAACCTCATCATTTTATAGGTAAGGAAACTGAGGTACAGAGTAAAGATTCAAATCCAAATCCAAGTCTTTTAGTGTTCTTTCCATTGCATTATTACAAAGCAGGAGAGAGAGAGAGAGAGAGAGAGAGAGAGAGAGAGAGAGAGAGAGAGAGAGAGAATGTGAAAGGAAAAGAAAGAAAGAAAGGAAGGAAGGAAGAAAGAAAGAAAAAGAAAGAAAGAAAGAAATGAAGGAAGGAAGGAAGAAAAGAAAGGAAGGAAGAAAAGAAAGGAAGGAAGAAAAGAAGGGAAAAAGAAAGAAAGAAAGAAAGAAAGAAAGAAAGAAAGAAAGAAAGAAAGAAAGAAAGAAAGAAAGAAAGAAAGAAAGAAAGAAAGAAAGAAAGAAAGAAAGAAAGGAAGGAAGGAAGAAAGAAAGAAAGGAAGAAAAGAAGGAAGGAAGGAAGAAAGAAAGGAAGGAAGGAAGGAAGGAAGGAAGAAAGAAAGAAAGAAAGAAAGAAAGAAAGAAAGAAAGAAAGAAAGAAAGAAAGAAAGAAAGAAAGAAAAAGAAAGAGAAAAAGGAAGGAAGGAAGGAAGGAAGGAAGGAAGGAAGGAAGGAAGAAAAAGAAAGTTCTGCCTAAAAAGTTCACTCTAATTTGTTTGAGGAAAGGCTGCCCCACAAGCACATTTCCCTAAAAGGGCAGATGTATTGGCCAAAACCAGCTTCACCAAATGAAACTACAACCCTAGCATGATGACCGAGCAGAAACTTCCGGAGACCACTGACCCCCACCATTCCTCTCCATAGATCTCATATAATAAGCCAAGGAAAATACACTTAATTAAACTGTTCCACGGGGTCAATATCCTCATTTAACATCATCAAACAATATCACCATTGTTTTCTACCAGAGACCCTTCCCTAGCACAATAATAACCCTTTTTCCCATAAATGACACATCCATGTGTCTTTTACACTTTTTCTGGACATAGCTGAAAAACAACCATACAGTACGTGGAAACTTCCATCATAGCCCTAACTTCCAAAGTCAATAGAGCGTCCTCCAAACTCTCTTCCTTCACTAGATAAGCAATATTTACATGACAGTAAAAAGTTAGGAACAAGAAGAATAAAGAGAATGAGAGAAGATGAGAAAGCACCACATAAAAATAAAACACAGTGTCCTAGAATGGATGCAGCACTGTCCACAGAACTTTAATGGGCTTATGGAAATTCTATATTTACTGACAAAGGCCCAGTGAAAACATGATGATAAGGAACACTGCAAAATCTGACTCCATATTTTTAAGGACAGCAGTGGTGAATCTGATGGCAGCTTTTTTTTCTTTTTTATAGCAATGTAGACCCAGTAAAAGACTCATTCATCAATATAGTTAATTTTTAATTATTCTCCTAGAGGGAGAGAAGTATTAATGAAGGTCATCTAATGAAGATGACAGAACATTCATTAATTCCCAGGGCTTTCCTTACCACCATTCTTTCTGCCATCATTATACTAAGTCTGTCACTGTGGCCCTAGCTCTGCAAGGCTTTCCTAACTTGGCTAAACACAGAATTTTGGATAATGTGAAGTAGGGCTTTTAATTCTCTTCTCTACTCAATCATAAAGCACATGAGCAAGAGAACTGGAAGAGCCAGGACTAGAACGTATGGATATATGAAGTCCAATTTAGTGTAGGTTTGATCAAAAAATTCCAATGGCTTCCCCAGTCTAACTCTACCCCTACATCTTCTCCACCTCTTAGAATTCCATGTTTCCCTCAAAATTCTGCTCATGTGTTACATTCTACACAAAGCCTTTCCTAATGCTCCCAATTGCTAATGCCCTCTCCATCAAAACAAAACCAAACAAAATCCCTCGGTATTTATTTTAAATATACATATATTTGTATATGGGGGCAACTAGGTGGTGCAGTGAATAAAGCCCAGGTCCTAGAATCAGGAAGACTCATTTGCCTGAATTCACATTTGGCCTCAGACACTTACTAGCTGTGTGACTCTGGGCAAGTAACTTAACTCTGTTTACCTCCATTTCCTCATCTGTAAAATGAGCTAGAGACAGAAATGGCAAACCTCGCCAGTATCTTTGCCAAGAAACCTCCAAATGGAGTCACAAAGATTGAAAAATGACTGAACAACAACATATATGTATACGGTACATGCTTAATTATATCTGTACATATTGACACCTCCAATAGAATGTAAGCTCCTTGAGGTCAAGGACTATTTCAGAAGAACCTATGATCTATAGATTAGAGCTGGAAGGGATCTTAAAGATCCCTTCATCAGATCCAGCCACTTCATTTTATAGATGGAGAAACTGAGGCCCAGAGAGGTGAACTGACTTGTCTGAATCACACACCTAATAAGTATCTGATGTGCAATTCAAGCCCAAATTTTTATTACTCCAAATCCAGTAGTCTATCCATAGTGCTGCTGCCTAGCATTGGGATACAACAAGCAATTAATAAATGTTTGTTAATTGATTGAGGCAGAGCACTGACTAAAGTGGAAACTCTTTAGAAAATGCCTCATTGGACACATTCTTGGATATTTCACAGTCAGAACTGGACAAAGGCAAAATGTGAGCCAATGTGTGTGAATTACTGAAGATAAGGTGATTTTGAATAGAGTCACCACCAAGTAACACTTTGAAAGGGAGCACACTTTGCCAGATGGAACACCTGAAAAAAAGAAGGCATGTTAATGTGATGATTATAGAAGAGAAACTGAACAGATGTGTAAGTACAGTCTAAAGAGGAACAAACAGAAAAATCTATGCATACACACATCGAGGCAATTACATTATTAACAGAATGGTGGCCAGGGAAGAAATAGAATTAATTAGCAAATTTTAAAAAAATACAAAGAAAACAAACAAATATTTGAGATCAAGTTTGTGTTTTGTTTTTAATCTGCAAGTGGCAGAAAATTTTGGTAGCTGTGATATAATACCACTTTCTTTCATGATATGTAAACTCAAGAACTACAAAAAATGTCATGATTCTTGGCTTAGACTTGGATAATGAAGACCATAACTGAGGTTGATCAGAGCCAAAAGCTATGTCGCTTTCTAATTTAGAATCAGAATGAATTTAGGAGGGAAAAAAAAGAGATGAGAGACGAACAAGACTGCAATTCCATTTCTCTGACAGTTCTCTAAAAATAGTGCATATTTTGAGAGCCCAAAAGAGGAAAAGAACATTTATTCTATATGTCTTCTGTAACTAGTTGACTAACTAGGTCAAAAAAATCTGCTCCAAATTAAAAAAAAACCACATGTTTATATAGGAGTAGAGGGAGGAAAGAAGGAAGTCCATCTCTGGTTATAACTATGCAAAAATAATATCTATATTATTACAAGGGTTAATACAAAGCATTTTCTTTGTCAATGTGGAAGCCAAACCAGTATATAATTTAGTATTAAGATAAAAATGGTGCTTAAATTTATCTATTTTATATTACAGTTTAGGCATTCATTCTGATAAAATGGTAGAATGATTTGGCCTTTATTACTGTTTCAATCATTCACAGGAGGCCCGCCACCTGTAATTTCCCTTGTGTTTGACCTTTGTCCATCTGTACAAACTTAGCACACTTCTAATAATTACTAGAAGAGTGGCCTATTGTTAACCCAACTGACACTCAATGAGTCAGTTGTCAGCAAGGAGAGATATATGACCCATTTATTGACCCCAATCACTAGACAATGACCTATTGGCCTTCATTGAAAATGAAGGGACAATCTAAAAATGGTCTTTATTTTTAATGCTTCCTCAGACTAATAATCCAAAGGAAAAAGTCTTCAATTGTAGAAAGCCTAATGTCTTATGAAGCATTAGAGTATAATGAAAAGGATGGGATATTTAGAATCACGGGAACTAGTTTGTTCAAACTCTGGATCTGCTGGTATTGATTCCCTATTGGGCCTCAGTTTCTTTACCTGGAAAACAAGTGGATCGGCTCTTCCCCAAAGGGAACGTTCTATCTTCTATCTCCATGACGCTGCACTAGCTACCTCTCATGCCTGAGTTGCATTCCCTCCCCCACCTCCAGCTGGAAGGATTCCTAGCTTCCTTCAAAGCTCAACTCACATGCCACTTCCTAACTTGATTCTCCTAGTTAACTAGTGTCCTGCCTGAGAAAGTTTGTAAATATTGTCATTTGCAAATAAATTTGTCAATATCCAAGTTTAATTTTCTATGTGCATATTGTTTGGCTTCAGGAAAAATATGTCTCTCCCTTAAGGGGAGTCCCCATATTCCTAGTGCTTAGAACTAATAAAAGTTTGTTGGCATTCATTCAGTTAACTGTCGAAAAAAACATTGGGCCCATCTTTTCTGGAGACGCCACATTCGGGCTGCCAACCCGACAACATAGAATCCAATTTCAGGCAAATCCTGACCAGAATAGTAATAATCCAAACATGCAAGAGCCGTAGTGATTTGATTTGGTTGGGCTTGGATTTTGGACAGGGCTGCCATTTTAATGACTTGGGGAAAACTCCCTGCCTGATCTAATCTGGCAACTCATCTGGAGGCAGCTAGGTGGGTAGGTGACTCAGCGGACAGAGCCTGGAGTCAGGAATACCCAAATTCCGAAGACATTCCCTAGCTGTGTGACTGTGGGCAAATCACTTCATCTCTGCGTGCCCGAGCTTCCTCAATCGCAAAGAGATGATAATCATAGCATCTACCTCCCAAGGTTCTTGTGAGGATCAAATGAGATAATATTTGTAAGGCACTTAGCTCAGTGCCTGGCACATAGTAGGTATTTAATAAATGGTTCTTTCCTTCTTCCTTTTCTTCCTTCTGTGCTTCCTTTAACCTAACATAGTTTTGGAAAGTTGCCTAAATACTTGCCTTCAGTTACACAGTATGGGTCAGAAAAAGGACTTCAAACCAGGTTTTCCTGATTGCAAGGCCAACCTTCTACCCACCATGCCATATTGCCGGACTAAAATGACCTTCTACTTTCAAAGGAGAAAACACAGTGACAGTAAATTGTCAACAAGCACATTTATTGATCCCAATGGCTAAAGAGATTTACATTCATTTTAGTTAGTAAGACTTACTTGTATGTTTGACACCTCTGCCCTACACACTCTGATATCTATACTGAAGCTCAGGGAGGACGTAGACAGGAGCCACACAGGATGGGCAGGTACATGTGGCTTTGCGATTTCTATTGTCAGAAGGAACATCTAAATCTATATTCATTTGACAATATAAAGCTTTGAGCCAAATTCACATGAATATTGATATCAGCATGTATAAGCTCTACTCAAAGATTCATTAGGGTACATAGTTGACTATGGATTCTCAATTCCAATGAAGAGTTAATGGGAAAGGTCTCTAAAGAAACTAATGAAAAAACAAAGAGAACTCATCAGCCAAATTAAATTTTGTAAACCTGTGCAGAAGATAACAATAAGAATAGTAATAGTGATAATAGCTAGCATTTATATGGTGATTTTTAATTTGCAAAGAGATTTATATATACTATCTCATTTGAGTCTTACTACAGTGCTGGGAGGTAGGTGCTATTATCATCCTCATACTACAGCTGAGGCACCTGAGGTATAGAGGTTAAGTGATTGCCTAGGGCCACACAACTAATAAGTGACTGAGACAAGATTTATACACAGTTCTTTCTGATTCTAAAGCAAGGGCAAGTAATAAAGGACGGATATAAATAAATGGCTATACTATAATAAATACAATACATAAATACTAAATATATTATATGCCATATATTATATATTATATACTATATGTTATAATAGTATATAATATATTATATTTTATAATATATACTATTACATATGATAATAAATACTATAAATAAAATACTAAATATATATTATATACAATATATATCATATCATAATATACACTATTATATACTATGATATTTATAGTTTTATTTATTTTATTTATTTATAATTTTATAGATAAAATAAAATATATAAGATAAAATATATAAATGCATAAACATAAAATACTTTAAGAATAGTGTCAGAAGCATTAAAGTTCAGTGTGAGTTGGTGCTGATTAAAAAAATTAAGGATAAAATTTAAGCGTAAGAAATGTAAAATCTTACACTAGTTGAAAAAAATCATTTCACAAGTACAAGATGGAGTGCCATCATTAGGTAGGTTATCTGAAAAGTACAGGTTTTAATGAACTTCAAGGTCAATATGAGTCAATAGTATGATACAGCAGCTAAGAAAGCTACTCTGATCAATAAAACAGCACCTCGGACTTCATTTTAAATGGCACGGTTTCCAGGTATAAGAAGGGTCATCATCTGAGTGCCCTGACCAGACTACATCGAGAGCTTCATGTTCAATTCTTTACACCAAGGTTTAGAAAAGATACTTATAATTTATAGTTGTCCAGATGGTGGCAGCCATGATGGTGAAAAGCCTATAGTCCATATAATACGAGGACCAGTTCAAGAAACTGTGTGCTTATCCTAAAGAAGATTTGTGAAGGACATGAGGGCTATGTCCAAGTATTTGAAAGACCATCCTGTAGAGGGATTGGACCTGTTTTTTTGTTTGTTGTTTGTTTGTAATCAGAGGTCAGAACTAGACACAATCAGTAGACATTGCAAAGAGGCCAATTTAGGTTTGATATTAGGAATAAATTCCTAACAATTAAAGCAGTCCAAAAGGTGCTGACTTGAGAGGGAGTGGGATCTTGCTCCATGGCCGTCTTCAAGCAAAGGTCATTAAAGGATGACCACATGTCAGGCATGTAATACAATAGATTCTTTTGGGGTATAGGTTGGACCATGTGCCTTTGGAAGCCACTTCCCACTCTGAAATCCTGTGAATCTATGATTACTTTAAACTTTTCTGAAATACATAAAATTAGCACAAACAAAATATTTCTGTACCTTGAAAGTACTTATAATTTAGCCCACATAGTTTTTTCCAATCCTTCCACATTCTACAAATCAAATAAAATCTCTGCAGCTAGGCTATGTGAAGAATTAAAAATACATAAGATTGTAATATTTCCCTACTTTTTAGAATATGTAATGTGGTTCTAGTTTCCTGATTGGATATAATAATGTGTTCTTTTTCCACCCTTAAAAGTATTGGAATAGCATATGTTTTCTTACAGAAGTTAGGAAGAACAAAGTTATATACATTTATTCTAGTTATTAGGATTATTGTAATAATCCACATTTATTTTACGTATTTCTTTCTAAAACACTTGGCGAACTTCTGGACAGAATCACAGTGACTAATAATATTACTTAATGTCAATATATTACAGTTTAGAATAAGGATAGGGGATAGGAAGTGATTTCATTAGCCTAGGGAATTCCCAAGTAAGGAAACTCCCAGGTGATACTTTCTCTGGGAAGAGTTTAGAATAGAAAATAGAAAAATATTACATCCAATGAAAGATTAAAGGGTAAATGAAATAGAAATAGCATCATGACCTATGCTGATGTGTTATTCATTCACCAAATATTTATTATGCACCTCCTCTGTGGGAAGCACCATGTTAGGGAAAATACATTGTTTGGGCAAAGATCTGTCCTCTATCTTCACAAAGTTCATAGTACAACACTGCAAATATCTTAAAATACAAACACCTCTAAGATTTTATGTGTGTGTGTGTGTGTGTGTGTGTGTGTGATACAATATTACAAAAGAAGTATATTAAAAAGGTTTGGGGGGTTGTTTTGTTTTTTATCTTGGGGGGAATTATATGAGGTCTGAGAGGGAAGGTTGTTCCTGGCCAGGAAACCAGGGAAGGCTTCATGAAGGAGCGGGCATAGAAGTGGGGTTTTAAAGGATAAGTAATAATTTAATAGATGGAAAGAGGGAGAGGAACGTTCTAGGCAAGGGGAACAGCGTGAACAAAGGTTTGGAAATGGGCGTTTGGGGAGACAGGATGGTCTGGTTAAGCTAGAGTCTAGCACGTATAGAGGGAGGATAAATAATGATTTATTTTCTTTACATTCAACAAATTCCACTAAACAAACACTTATTAAATATTTACCAAACACTCTGTGCTAAGTCCCAAGTAAACAAGAGGAGAAAAGGTACAACTATTGTCTTCAAGGAACTTATGGCCTTTTGAGGGAGGCAGGATATGAAGAACTAAATGTACATGAAGAGAAACAAAGTATTCTAAGAAAATTTGAGGAGTGAAGGAGCATATTCAGTTGGGTGACCACGGAAGGATTCACGGGCATACGGTTCCTGTTATCAGTCAAATAGCATATATTAAGCGCCTCTCTTGAGCCAAGCACCGTGTTAAATGCTGAGAATACAAAAAAAGGCAAAATTCAGTCCCTGCTCAGAAGAAGCTCACAGTGTAATTCAGGAGACAACATATAAACAACTATGTATATAACTATATTGTGAAGATAAGAATCATAATTGTTTGACCATTGATTAGATATGGAGGATGAGAAAGACGAAAAGGCAACGCAGAATTATGGCAAGAAAACTAGGTTAGGAGTTAGGAGACTGAGTTTAGACCCCACATTCAGATAGTTGCTGGCCCATGGGTAAGTCACTTCTCAGTTATCACATCTGTTTTAAATTGAGAGAATAAAATTTGCACTACCTATCTCACCAACTTGTGATGAAAGGATTTTTAAAACCCTGTATCACTATACAAATGTGTGTTATTATTTTTATTACTGGAGAGCCTGATCACATCTGTAGACAGGTGGGAAGAGAACTATAGGTAGAAAGAGAATGAAAATGAAACAGCAGGAATGACTGATGGACTGAGCTCATGGGAAATAAGGTCACAGGCACAAGTAGAGGAATGAACCTTGGCAAGAAAGAAATTATTTTGTCCCTAGAGACTAGAACGTAAGGGATAGAGAAAGTATGAAGACAAAGGTTCTGAATTATGGAAAAGAAGATCAGAACTACTGGATTCAAGCAGCTTACAATCTAGTTGATTATTCATACTATCTAAAAAGAATATTTACAAAACAACCTACAAATAAATTTAAACTACATCCAGTGCATCAGAAAAGAGTACAAGAGACAAAAGGTAAAGGACGGGTGATAACGGGATGGGATTAACCAAAGAAAAGGAGGTTTTGAAAGAGGAAGAGGATATAAATCAGCTAAGAAAAGAAGAGATGTTTCTAAGCGGGAAGAATGCCATCTGCAAAGACAGAAGTGAGAATCATTCAGCAGAGCAGGAGGTGGTGAACAGATTTACTTGGCTGAAGCAGAGCAGCAGTGTAAAGGAATACCAAGAAATGATGGTGCTAAGAAGAAAAAAAGGGGAGCTGGCAAAGGGCTCTGAAGGTCGGGCTGTTTGGATTTTACATTACAGAGCCACTCAAGGTTCGAGAGCAGGACATGATGGAAACATGGTTTGAAGATTATTCTAACAGCTGTGCGTAATACTTATTGGAATAAAGAAAGAGCAGATACCAAGATGCATCTGTGCAGGGGTCCAAGAGTGACGTGAAAAGGGACCAAACATTATAGTAGCTTGGGCAACAGGAAGGGATAGATCAAGGAAATACTATAAGAAAAGAATTGAGGGGTTCTTAACTAATTATTAAATTTGCAAGCCCTCCTAGATGTATCTCTGCTGTCAATTTATCTGACTAAGGCTCAGAGAGGTTTCATGATTTGTTAAATATCCATGTCAGCTACAGAACTAAATCTAGTTTTGAGTTCAATAGCCCGTGATTCTTTCTAATAAATAGATAACTCTGTCTTTCCTCCTGCTGGGAAACTCTCATCTCCCCAATATTGTTGACTCTAAAAAGTCCAGTAGAATACGCTATGTTATGGAAATGCTTGTTGTATTCCATAAATTTAAAAAAAAAATTTTTTTAAATGTGCTAGGGAGGGGATGGAGATAAGGAACCAGAGGAAGGTGGACCAGGGGAGCATGGAAGAGAAAGGAAGAGAAAAGTAAACTAGACTAATTACAGCCGATCAACCTTTTCCCCTTAGCAGGAAATCGTGCTGGGAAATCTGTGGAGCAGCTTTTTGAAACCTAAACAGCCTAAATGGCTAAAGGTGTTTTCTGCCGAATAAAATATGACTTCTTTGGAAGATAATAGAAGACCTTGACTTTGGGAACAAGAACACCTGGAAAACAGCACGGCTCATGAACTGCTCCAAATTCCTCCTACAAGCTTCATTATGAGAAATATGGGTTCTACCGAAGCCAACTGTGTCTGGTCATCAAATCCTGTGTGTTTCTGGTTCTGCTTTTCAACTAGGATATTCCAAAGAGTCAGTTCTAATTATAAAAGTAAAATAAATAATTCGTGGAGATTTCCTGACATTTCAGCTTAGAGCCAATGTGAAATTTAGGACCTGATGCTCATAAGAAAGCAAATTGCTTCAACACTTCAGTCAGTATGGTCTTTGGTCCAAATACAATACAGTAAAACCTAACTAATTTAGGCTAACTAGGAGAAGGATCAATGTAAACTCAGGAGAAGTATAAGTTACAGAATTTTTTTTTAGAAGTGCTATTTCTAGTTCACATTGTAATTCAAAATAGATTTGCACAGTTCTTTCATTCATTCACAACTGGGTTTATTTGTTTCATTCATTCCTTGAACTAGTCCTTAGGGACCCTGTTTTAATAAGTAAAGTCTGAATTTCCATTAGCACATCCATTATGCCCTGATAGACTTATGTATATTCATTGATCTCAAATAGTATGAACATTCTCAATTATTTAACCCCTTATTTAAGCTAACAATCTAGAATGGACCAGGATGAAAGTCTTTAAATTAAGGTAAACTTTAGTCCAAGCAGCTAGGTGGCTCTGTTGTTGGGCCTGGAGTCAAGAAGACTCATCTTCGTGAGTTCAAATCTGGCCTCAAACACTTACTAGCTGGGTGACCCTGAGTAAGTTACTTAACCCTGTCTGTCTCAGTTTCTTTATCTATCAAATGAGCTGGAGAAGGAAATGGCAAACCACTGAAGTATCTTTGCCCAAAAAAAAACCCAAACAGTATCACAAAGAGTCAAACATGACCGAACAAAAACTTCAGTCCTGGCCAGATCTATATTAGTAAAGTTTGAATAGCAGAGATTTTATTCTAAATATATTATTAAATAAAGTTATCTTATATGTCTAGGCTTCTTTAGCTGAAGGGATTAGAGCAAGATACCAACGAGGCCAACATCACCTTCCCATGTGCATCTATTAACTTCTCTACATTCCATAGACCTTGGCCAAGCATCTCATATCTCATTTGATGTAGGTTACAAATACAAAAAAAAATATTACTACCAGTAGAGGGAAAACCATCTGTGCACTCCTCAACAGAATCTTCATATCAGAATACAGTCTATAAGATATATATGTTCCATGACTACGAAAAAGTTTGAAGGTCATTAACCAGGAATAATGTTGTTGTTTAGTCATTCATTCTTATCTGACTCTTCGTGACCCCATTTGGGGTTTTCTTGACAAAGATACTGGAGTATTTCCTTTTTCAGTTCATTTTACAGATGAGGAAACTGAGGCAAATAGGATTAAGTGACTTATCCAGGATCACACAGCTAGGAGGTGTCTGGAGCAAAATTTGAACTCAGGTCTTTCTGATTCCAAGCCCAGTGCTCTATCTGCTACACTATGTAGCTGCTTCATGTGCATGTGCATGTCACAAATTACAGGCTGTATGCCCAGAATGAGTGGCACATGCTGGATTACCTACTGGACAACAAACGCATTTCATGCAGCACCCCTGCTATATCAAATTGTCACATTCTCCATCCATCTTTCACTACATATGCTGAGAAAATGCAAAGCTTTTGCTTTAAATACAGCTGTGACTCATTTGTCCCTTGCCAATCTAACCATTATACTGCCCCGTCTTTCTTTCCCTTTTTGTCCTCCACCAAATGAGGACCATTTTCTAGCTTTCATTTTAACTAGAGTTTCAAGAGAATGAGGCCTCCAACCAATCTGGCTCACACCATTCTGATTTTCCCTGTTGTTTTTGGCTCCCAAATAAAAACGATTAAGCTGCCTTCTGGTGATTCAGCAGCTCTAAGCATTTATTTGGGTTCATTATGCACAGTTGGAGAAGGTGCCAATGTCTTCTAGGGTCTGAACATCAAAATATTTGTGAGATGGGCTTTTCACTGCACTCATCTGTGTCCAAAGTCAGAGTAGCACTGGAGCCTGTTTATTGTGAAAAAGCTTTCTGGCACCATGAAAACTCCAGGCTCGTCTTGGTGCATGATGTCAAACTGTGCTTTCTGTTGTATTCTCTCTGGCAAGAACACCACGAAATGCAGCCACTGAGCTGGGAATAAGTTTGAAAGTGATTGCTCATGGCTAATTTTTGTTTGCTTGTTTGTTTTCCAAGAATTGTAAACTCAGTATAACTGGAAAGCTTACTTTTAGTAAAGTGAAAACAGCACAGCCCACGCACTTCATGCAAAAGCCTTAGGGTCCAGGAACTTATTTTTCAAAAATACTTTCCTAACTGTATTTCAGGCTAATTGGTTTTCTTGGTAATCCTATGGATTTTGTTTTATGCATTTTAAAACATTAGACAAAAGGGAAGGACTCTTAGGTTTCTTTCACCAGGGGTCCATAACGCCAAAAAAGTTCAGTCCACTTGATTTAATCTTAGACTTTTGGACATTCTCCTTGGTGGATAAAATAAACTATAGGAATTGCAGGTAGGAGACCTTTTCTAAGGAATGGAATTTTGTTGTTGTTGTTTTGAGGCAAGTGGAGGCTACAGGTACTTATTAAGAACTTAACATGTGATAGGCACTGGGCTGAGAGATATAAATACAAGTATAAATAGAGAAGGAGGAAGAGGAGGAATTATGGTAAAGGAGGAATATTATATTATAGGAGGAGGATTTATCATATTATAGAAAGTATTATGCTATAGGAAATATAGGGGAAGAGAATTATTATATTATAGAAATTATTATTATGTAATAAAAATTATAGTGAAAGAGGATCATTATATTACAGGAGGATTTATTATATTACATTATAGAAATTATTATGATGTAATAGGAATTATATTGAAGGAGGATTACTATGTTATGGGAGGAGGATTTGTTATGCTATAGAAATTATGTTATGGAAATTATAATGAGGAAAATGATTATATTACAGGAGGAGGAAATATTATATTGAAGAAATTACTATATTACAGAAATTATTGTGGAGGAGGATTATTATATTATGGGAGGATTTATTATATTGCATTATAGAAATTATTATTATATAATGGGAATTATAGTGAAGGAGGATTATTATATTATGGGAGGATGATTTATTATATTATAGAAAGTATTGTATTATAGAAATTATAGTGGAGGAGGATTATTATTTTATAGGAAATTATATTATTTTAGAGATTATTATTGTGTAATAGAAATTATAGTGGAGGATTATTATAACATATTATAGAAGAAGGATTTGTCATAGTATTTTAAGGTTTGCAAAGCATTTTACATGTTATGTCATTAGAAGTTAAGTGACATACCCAGGGTCACACAGGTAGTAAACATCTGAGGTAGGAGATAGCCTCTGCCCTCAGGGAGCTTAAATTCTAATAGAGGAAGACAACCTATGTTTGACTTTCTGATTTCCCCAGTGTGGAGGGAGAAACTCCCTCCACTAACAGATTAGCAATTTGTCTGTAATTTCTAGTTCTAGGGAATGGCCTGAGGCATGGCAAGGTTACCTGGCTTGTCCAAGGTACCAGATCTAAAGTGTGTGTGTGGTGTGTCAGGTATAGGACTTTAATATGGTTTTGCTTGACTCTATGGCTGGCTTTATAAGACATTATAAGCCTTACTGCCTAGCAATGGGAAATTATCTTAGAAACACTGCGTCAGCGGAATTGCAAAAACTAATGTTAAATAAATTCCTATAAAGAATAGCATACTTAAATTATGATTATTATTATATTATTCAAATAATAATAATCAGGAATCATGTGTTAAGCATCTAGTATGTGCTGGGTACTAGGAATATAAAGACAAAAGTATGACAGTCACAAATCTCAAGCAGTTTACAATCTAGCCAGGGGAAATATGTGCATATATCAGGCAGGCAGCAATTTGGCACAGTGCATAGAATGCTGTATTTGGAATCTGGAAGACTGAGTTCAAGTCACACCTCACCTAGTTGTATGACCCTGGACAAATCATTTCACCTATCTCAGCCTGTTTCTTCATCTGTAAAATGAGGATAATAATAATAGCACCTGACACAGGATTATCATAAGGATCAAATGAGCTAACACATGTAATGTGTGTTGCAAACCTTAAAACACCATATGAACGTTATAAAAATATAAGTATGTATATAGATGTACATACGGGGGCGGGTAGGTGACGCAGTGGATAGAGCATTGGTCTGGAGTCAGTAAGACTCATCTTCCTGAGTTCAAATCTGGCCTTAGACACTTACTAGCTGGGTGACCCTAGGCAGGTCACTTAACCCTGTTTGCCTCAGTTTCCTCATCTATAAAATGGGCTGGAGAAGGAAATGGAAACCAGTCCTGTATCTATGCCAAGAAAACCCCAAAAGGGGTCATGAATAGTCAGACATCACTGAGATGACTAAACAACATACATATATGTAGATATACATATATGTGAATGTATATGTATGAACACAAAAAAATAAATTTGAGGTTAAGTCATATGCATTTGTTGAAGTCTTTCCAATACATGGTTTAGCATTCAATACTCTTAAGTAGTACGGTTGATACAGAGTTCAGTTCCCAGTCTGCTTCTCACCCTTGCGATCTGTGTGGCCCTGGGCTAGTCACCTCTCAGCACCTCAAGGCAACTCTCTAAGACCAAGTTACTGAACAGGTGCTAACCCGCAGTGGTAAAAGGAGTTTCTTACCCCCAGGAAGTTGACAATGAAATCCCAGCTGCAGGCAAAAACCAATAATAATAAGGCTGTCACTATTAGATGTTTTGATAAGTGTGATGTTGTGGTGTAAGAAACAAAATGAAGGGAAGAATATATCTACCTCTGCTGTGTAAGAGGATCTACTCTAAGACTAAGCCTGTGGGAGTTTGCATGACATGTTATGTAGGTTTAAATAGTCCTTGAAATGGACCCAGAAGCACATTTTATGAAACTCATCTTAAGAAACTCATCTCTTCCTCTCATGGGCCCTATTCAAAATAGCGTGTGTGCAAATCTGAGGCAATATATTGCTCCACTGTGGGGTCAAAAAATAAACCAAGAGAGAAGCCAAATTCTTTCTGACTTATGTACCACCACACTGTCTTTCTCTCAGCCACTGATTCTGCAAGGGTATCATAACCTTAAGAAATAAAACAAATCTCATCCTACACGTCTTCTCACAAACAGGGAAGAAAGCAGATATTATGCCCATATAACCGTAAGCTGAAAGATTTTCCACTTCACTATCCATGGCTCAAGCACAGAGTTTCAAGAGAGGCTGCCATGTTTTTATCTGCCAGGTGAGATGCAAAAGAATCTGACAATTCAGTAAGAGGAAAAGTCTGATTGACTTCATTGTAAAGATTTGCCCTTTCAATCCAAAGAGTTAATTTGCCAGCCTATACAGATATAACGTCAGTCAAATGATGAGTTCGGAAGGTAGGGAGAGGCATTGGGAAGCCCATAAACTCATAGCTTTAGAACTGGAAAGGACCTTAGTGCTCATCTGGCCTAAACTAGCTCATTTTATAGATAAGGTAACTGAGGTCCAGTGAGAATAAATGACTTAACTAGTGCCATTTATATTGTGTAGAAAAGAAGATGGCAACAGAACAAATATAACCCTAGTCAGGTTGAAGGTGGCCACTTCAAAACCTCCCTCCCCAAGAAGATAAACTAATCTCATAGACACCATTTCCACTCTAATTGGTGGCAACACCCTTGGGAATAAAAAAAATTGTTAAAAAGATGTCTTCTCTGGGTAAGGGTGGGGAAAGAATAGACCTGCAGATTTTTCTTGGCCAGATTTCCTTTCAAAACCATAAGAAAACTCAGTGACATCTTCCTGAACTCCATTCTTAACCCTCTTCTCTGCCATTATAGCCTGTAAACCACTCTGCCTTTAAAATGTCTCCAGATTTAGTACAAAGTGACTACAGCATTAGAGCCATCAAGTACTAAAGAAATACTATCAAATTCATAACAGGCACAGATCAAAAGTAAGCACCAGCCAGATAGTGCGTTTTATTTTGCTAGTTCCCTTACGAGATATTTCAAGGGCAAACATAACTCACTTGAATTGAGGCCATCCTACCAAGATAAGATCCCTTCCTTTGCTCGTGAATAAATAAAGATAGCTAGATTCTGGTGCCTTCATGGTCGACACATTTTACGTATATAAAGACATTGATAAATACACAATGCACAAATACAAATGATTATTTATCATATGTTATTTAAGAAATAAATTGAACAAGATTTAAGAAAAGCCCCCAAAATATCTATGGAGCTCAATCCCTTGTTGACAGAAATAGGTTCTAAAAGCACCATATATTGCTCTAGACCAGGATTTCTTAACTTTTTTTGTCTGGGATGGACCCCTTGGGTGGTCTGCTGAAGCTTATGGACTCCTTTTCAGAATGATGCTTTCAAATGCACAGATTATCTCTTCATTTCTTAGGATGTTGGCGTTGGTGTTCAGCTGTTTCAGTCATGTGTGACTCTTCATGAGGCCATTTGGGCTTTTCTTGACAAGATACTGGAGTGGTTTGCCATTTCCTTCTCTGGTTCTCTAGTGACTTGCCCAGGGTCACCCAGCTAGTAAGTGTCTGAGGTCAGATTTGAACCCAAGAAGATGAGTCTTCCTCAGTCCAGGCCCAGTACTTTATCCACTGCCCCACCTAGCTACCCTCATTTCTTACAGCAGGATAGTATTCCATCACATTTATATACTACAATTTTCAAAGAGACAAGGAAAAACTTATATGAACTGATGCAGAGTGAAGTAAGCAGAACCAGGAAGAATACTTTATATATATATTCTTCAAAATATAAATATACATATAGCTTACTTCTCTTGCTACATAACCAACCTAAGTGTGCTTGATCCCACTGTTTATATCAAAAGAATTTGTTCCACTTGACTATGCATATTTGTTACAAGAATTTTTTTTCTTTTTTTAATGGATTGGGGGGTATGGAGGGAGAAAAAATAGATTTATGTTAATTTTTTTAAAGTATAAAAAATAAAAAAATAAAAATAAATAAAATAAAATTATATAGGTAAGGGACTACAGATATGGGATATTGTATAGGCTTTCAGCTGTGGTCACTGTATTATTAATTTTACCTTATAGTTTCACTATGTTACGAAAGACCTCTAAGGGGAGGGGAGGGTATTCTGTGTTTGCAATCTAAAAACAACATACATCAATAAAATTTAAAAATAAATAAATACATAAAATAAAACACATAGGATTACATGGAAGATGAGTTATATTGAAATACAGTTACCATAAAAAAATTGTTTTTTTAATTTCTGGAGCCCCAGAGTAAGAATCTTAGTTCTAAACACTGGTGGCAAATGGACCATTTTGAGCTTTATCAAAAGGTTGATCTAAAACCAGAGAAAACTCAACTGTCTAAAACTACATAAAAATTCCCTATACAATCTGTATGATCTTTTGGAAAGTCACATAACAACCCTGGGCCTCAGTTTCCTTGATCTCCAAATCAACCCATGCCAGTGATAATCTGAAATGACAGGTCTCCCAGATGACTGAAATGCTTTGGTTAAACCTGAAGAAATAAATGTTTCTAGAATGAGTTTCGTGATTTGTCTTTGACCTTGTCATTTAAGCCAATTTCATGTTTAGGGAAAATTTCCAATGTTTAACTTTCCCTGACATCCCTGTTTCATAGTTTCTGAGCTTTAGTCTTTAAGAAGAAAAAAAACTAATAATATATAATGAGTACATAAAACTGAAGGGAATTTCACCACTCGAGGTTCACGTCAGTCATTACAGAATAGCTGGGGAAAGCCACCACATTGTTTTTTCAAATCTGGGAATAAAATTGGTATTGTATTGAAAAAGCAGTAGATTTAGATTTAGAAGACCTGGGTTCCGATCCTAGATCTGCTAATGATTCACTGTGTGTCCTTGGGCAAGTTACTCATCATTTCCTAGGCTATGAAATGAGGGAGTTGGGGCTGTTGTTGTTCGTTCTTCAGTTCAGAAGGGGACCAATGACCTCACGATGCTGAGATAAAATAGTAATTGATCTCCAACTCAATACGTCTATGCTACTAGGAAATCACCCAAGGCTCCAGAGTTTCTAGTATTAATGAGTATTGGGCGAAGCTGTCTAACAGGCTGTACACACAGCCTATTTCATTTTAAAAAGATGAATCATAGAGTTTTTCAGCTAATATAGCTCAATTTTATATCAAACTACCACCACAACCAGGCATCTGGTTTTTCCTTCAAAAGAAGACTGGTTTATTGGCCATTAAGAAATAGGATAAAAGCAACGACTCAAAATCTTTTTTTCACATTCTCTCCTCCACCCTTCTTATGAGTGTTTGCATGTGTATTTTGTAAAATGTCATTTTAACAGGTACTGTCTAATTTATATGAAGGGTAACAAAAAATTGCAAGTGCTGTTATTAGAATATCATGTTAAGTTTAGATGCAGGGAGCAAACAATGTGTCATCCATTGGGTTTTCATCCATAACTTTTTGTAATTTGGGACCCACCCAATGCACCAGAGGCCTTGCCCTGATCCTTTTCATATCTCAGGGACATTAATGTAGCAACAGAGCTCATTCTTGCTACATGACCAACCTGGGTGTGCTTGATCCCCCTGTTTATGCCAATTTGAAAAGCATGTCATTGCTGGTAATATCTAACACCCATCAGATGTCTTTCCATTGTCCTTAACATACCATAATTCAAAGTAAGTTGTTGTTGTCCCATAATTTATATTTATATGGTGAATATAACTTCATTAGGGCCAGCTAGATGGCACAGTAGATAGAGCGCTGGGTCTGGAGTCAGGAAGACTTCCTATGTCATCTTACTAAGTTCAAATCTGCCCTCAGATACTTACTCTCTGGGTGACCCTGCGTAAGTCACTTAACCCTGTTTGCCTCAGTTCCTCATCTATCAAATGGGCTGGAGAAGGAAATGACAAACCACTGCAGTATCTTTGCCAAGAAAACCCCAAATGGGGTCACAAAGAGTGGGACACAACTGAAAAACAACTAAACAACCACAACAAATAACTTCATTGCATGAATAACGCAATCACTCACCCATCATTACCCAAGTCAATAAAATAAATATTAAAACAAAGAAAATAAATATGTGTCTCTGTCTAAGAAGGTCAGGATTTCTAGTTCAAAGGAGCCAGATATGTCAAAGAGCAAATCCAGGACTTGATTCTGTGTTCTATAGGCTTTAGTGAGAACACACTTCATAATTTCTCACAGGGAGCACGCAGGTGAGGAGGAAATTAAACAAGTATTCAATGTGCATTTTTTCCTGATGTTTTATTCATCAAGGAAGAGTGAAATTGCATTTACTCCCCTGGTAGTAAAGGTCAAGCTGACAGATAACATGGAGCTTATACATTAACAATGATGGCTATCAAAACTTGAAATCCACACCATTTTATCCTGCAGCCTACTTTTTGATGAGCAGACCTCACCAACTCTCTTTCTTGCAGAAAGAGAAAACTTGAACTTGATGTCAAATATGAATTAGGTAACTCATATATGCTTCAGAGCTTTGAATATCTATCTACAATATCTAGTGAGAGTATCCATTCTTACTTTGGGTAACTGTCCAAATGCTTTGCCAAATAAGAAAGTATACTACCCGAGTGTTCCTTTACATTGTAAACATCACGCATCTCAATTGGAAGGTAAGGCACAACTCAGCTCCCACCAGAATTTAAACAAGTTGGTCTGAAGTGTCTCATTCTTAAAGTAGGACACTTCTCTTCGAAAGAAGGAAGGAGGGAATGAAGGAAGGAAGGAAGGAAGGAAGGAAGGAAGGAAGGAAGGAAGGAAGGAAGGAAAGAAGGAAGGAAGGAAGGAAGGAAGGAAGGAAGGAAGGAAGGAAGGAAAAAAGGAAGGAAGGAAGAAGGAAGGGGGGAAGGAAGGAAGGGAGAAAGGAAGGAAGAAAAGAAGGGAGGAAGGAAAGAAAGAAGGAAGGAAGGAAGG
>NW_020954599.1:15340646-15356651 GCF_900497805.2 Vombatus ursinus
AGGAAGGGAGGAAGGAAGGAAGGGAGGGAGGAAGGAAAGAAAGAAGAGAGGAAGGAAGGAAGGAAGGAAGGAAGGAAGGAAGGAAGGAAGGAAGGAAGGAAGGAAGGTTTACAGATGAGGAAACAGACAGAGAGAGGTTAAGTGATTTACTCAGGGTTACATAGTTCGTAAGCATCTGAGGCTGGATGAGAAGTCAAGTCTTCCTTATTCTAGGTCCAGCATTCTATCCAGTTTCCACTTAGCTGCCTCTTTCCTCATTCAAGGAGAATTCCATTAAGATTTGAAATGAGATACTGAATGCCCAACAATTGAGCCAACACATACCCCGGTAGGCCAGCCTGTCGTCCTAGATTTGGAAGTGTCAGCGACTGCCCCAGACTGTGACACAGATATTTTTCCGTTGCACTTTTCTTGCTGACCCTGTCTTATCCCTTTCTGCCTCCCTGGGTGTGACCAGTTAATAGATGCATCCTTCCCTTAAATGCTCTGATTACCAAGACTCACTGCTTCAAGCATTGACTAGCTTGGCTAATTCTTCTGTGACAGTGTTTTAGTACTCAACTCAACATGCCAGAGGCAAACAGCATCAAATGACATAAAAATGTAAATTTTATTTTAAACTACTAGTCACCTGGATAAAGGTAATATGACGCCTTGCCTTTCTGTCATCCTTGCACAATCCCACTCTTTCTTTAAGATTCAATTCAGGGGCAGTTAGGTGGCACAGTGGATAGAGCACCAGCCCTGGAGTTAGGGGGCCCTGAGTTCAAATCCGACCTCAGACACTTAACACTTATTAGCTGTGTGACCTTGGGCAAGTCACTTAACCCTATTGCCTAGCCAAAAAAAAAAAGATTCAATTCAAACATATCTTCTACATGCTTTCCCCAACCACTAGTGCCCTCCCTCTAAAACTTCCTGGAAACCACTTTGCATATATTTGAATTTGTTCATTTCATATTTAAGTTGTATATATCTCCACAGAATGTATAAACTACTGTATGAATAGGGATTGTTCTATTCTTTGTATCATGTCCCCAGCACCTGGTTCAGTGAATGTCATATAGTAGGTGCCTGATGGGAACTGATGGGAAATATTTGTCCACTGATAGAAAAAAAGTATTATTTCCTCTGCGATTGTATCTTAGTCTACTAGTTCTGGGGGGAAAATCAAATTTTAAAGATACACATAAAATAATAGCTAACCTTTCCTCCTAGGATCAATGAATATCTGTCAGAGGTCAATGGGGATACTGTTGTTCAGTGGTTTTCAGTCATGTCCAATTCTTGATGACTCCATTTGGGAATTTTCTTGGCAAAGATACTGGAGTGATTTGCCATTTTTTTCTCTAGCTTATTTTATAGATGAGTAAACTGAGTCAAACAGGATCAAGTGACTTGCCCAGGCTCACACAGCTAGTAAGTGTCTGAGGCCAGATTTGAACTTAGGAAAATGAGTCTTCCTGACTCCAGGCCCAGCACTCTATCCACTGTGCCACCCAGCTGCTTCAATTTGGGGTACTCCCACCTACTTGATTGTTTTGCCTGAGTACACAAGGATAACCACACGGGAGAAAGGCAAGGAGAATTTAACATTTGAGGTGAGGTAACTGATAGCAAACCAATTACAAACATTATAGTGGGTTCTCCTAACTGGTGGGAGCGATAGGATTGTCTGCGATTTTGCTTTTGTCTGCCTGAAAAAATAGATAATATTGTCCATTTTCCCTATTTCCTCTTCTGGAATCTCTTGGAACACCTAAGAGCCCTTTCAAATGGTCACAGTCATTAGCTGCATAAACCTATAAACACAGCTCTTTCTGAAATGCCAATAATTGAAAATTTTAAAACAACTCACTCAGAAGTCCATGAATATGATCACTCCCAGATAGCTTTCTTCTACACAAATGCGCAATGTTTCATAACCAAGTAATTTTTTATTTTCTAACTTTATGGGGATTAAATAGCTCAAAGAGACAATTAGAGCATGGCGTTTACTCTTGTCTCAACTCTGCCCATTGGCTATAATGGATGAAAAACTGTCATTATTCAATACTCTTCAGTTGTCTACAGTAAGGGATCAAGCCACTATCATTCATGGTTCAACAAGGAGCTTAGAAGATCAGTATGATAAAGGACATGAATTGGGAAGCTCATTGGCAGTTCCGAGAGAAACCAAAGCCTGAATTAACTCACCATGTTATGGAATAAGAACAATAACAGCTGGCATGTATCGAGCATTTTAGAGTTGGCCAATACTTTACAAATAGTATCTCATTTTATCCTCACAACAAGCCTGGGAGAGAAGCATTATTAATTTACAGATGAGTAGACTGAGGCACACAAAAATTGTGACTTGCTTCAGGGTCACACAAGTGTTTGGAGGTTGTACTTGAACTTAGGTCTTCTTGATCCCAAGTCCACTGCCTTGTTTAGAGATCGTACATGCTGACAAGTGATGTAAAGGAAGTTTCCTGGACTACTGTTCATGGCCATGAGCTTATGTCCTAGATAAAAGAATATCAATTTCCATCATTAAAAGTCAAACAGTCTGCACCAAAACCTAATCCATGTTTTTACAAAATGCCATGATTTCATAATTCTCTGGATTTTGAGCTGAAAGGAATCTCAGAAGTAATATATGTCATATTATATGATATATAACATTAATATAACATATAAAATAATATATAAAATATGTCATATGATAAATGGTAAAAACCTGAGAGATTTCAGACAGGTAGTAAGCAATCACTGCTTTTTAGAAAAGTGCTTTACAAAGGGGCCTAAAAGAGTAAATTTGTGCTACCTAACAAGAATCTGATAATAAGTCAACAATCCTCTCCAGTTGTGCCACATAATTTCTTTCTATACTCTGTAACATTCTGATAACAAAATCAAGGCAAAACTACACTTGCAGTTGTTACAATTTAAAATGTGCTTTTTTATTACATTATTCTCAAAATTCAACTTTTTTTTTTCTTTTGGTGTATGAAGTTGAACTGAAATCTGAACAAAAATTATATTTTACCCTTTCATCTAAAGGCCTCATTTCTTTAGAGTAATTTTCCCTAATTTCATCTTCCTGGGTACTCCCTCCATGAACACAGATAGCTATTTCCCTCTCCGCCTCAGTAGAAGGGTCTTTGGAAGCTGCTATCCCCAAAAGAAATCACCGTACTACAGATAGCCTGGGGAAGAGCTTAGCTGTCTTTGGATGAAGGACAAAGTTCATGCTAACACCATACTCAAAGTCTTTCCAGTCAGGTAGGACATGGTAGAGTTTCTGCTCTGCTAGTACAGCCTTTATTATACCTGTCTTGCCCCTCTGCACCCTTGGGTGGGAGCAGTTATGCCATATGGCCCTCTTTTTGATAGGCCAGAAACACCTCCATGCAACAATGAAGACCTTGGTAGAGGATGAAATGGACATAGCTACAAAATTTAGGATCCAAAACTCAGAGATTTAGAGCTAGAATAGTCATAAGAGACCAGCTAGTCCAACGCTTTCATGTTACAGAAGAGGAAACTGAGCCCCAGAGAGGTTATGACTTTGCATAAGGTCACATATGGATCTTGTTTTATAATTCCATTAAAATGGCTGGGTCTATATAAAGACTCTGTTTGTATAGACTGTCCATGTTCTGACAGATGGTTTAGAGTAACAGTGCTTTTTGGTTTCTTTATTACTGGTTGGGTTCAATAATATATTTTATATTAAAGATACCTTCACCACTCTCTGTGATAAAGATACAATTTGTCACTTATCATTTGGGGTATAAGTATTAGAATGTAATTGAAGGAGGTCATACTGGGCAGATTTTTATTAAAGGTATTATTAGTGGTTTGAAGGTTACAAAGGGGCAAAGGCTGAGAAGGAATCCTTCTCTTTAGGACTAGAGAAGGAATGGGTACAGACTAGCATGAAACATGATTAACAAAGCCAGGTGGGAAAAGAGAGAAGAGAGAAGATCTAAGGCAATGTCTTGGAACACGGTCATAGGGCATACTAAAGGGATTAGGATAGTGGGGGGCAGGAATAAAAATGGTTTTCAAGAGCTGAGTGGTGTTAGAATGGGGAAAAAATGAACTTAGTTCCTTCCCTAAACACATATGCAGGGAAAGGGGGGGGGGGGAAGGAAAGGAAAGAAAGAGAAAGGGAGAAAGAGACAAAAATGAGAGAGAGAAAAAGAGAGTAGGTGAGAGGGAAGGAAGGAAGGAAGAAAGAAAAAGGAAGAAAGAAAGAAAGAAAGAAAGAAAGAAAGAAAGAAAGAAAGAAAGAAAGAAAGAAAGAAAGAAAGAAAGAAGGAAGGAAAGAAAGAAAGAAGGAAAGAAAGAAAGAAGGAAAGAAGGAAGGAAGGAAGGAAGGAAGGAAGAAAGAAAGAAAGAAAGAAAGAAAGAAAGAAAGAAAGAAAGAAAGAAAGAAAGAAAGAAAGGAAGGAAGGAAGGAAGGAAGGAAGAAAGGAAGGAAGGAAGAAAAAGAAAGACTAGGAAATGAGAACTAGGTGCTAATCCTGCCACTGTCAATAAGTAGATGAATGACCATGACCTTGGAGAAATCAATCCCTTACCTTCTCTGAGTTTCACCTTCCTCATGTGTAAGATGAATAGACCAGACAGAATGTGTTCTAAGGTTCCCTCCTAAGTCCAATGATTTTGAGTCTTCATTTAAACAAAACTGAATATGCTAAATCAATTTGAAATAGGATTCTACCTAAAAATCTCAGATTTCTCCAGTAGAGATGGTTTCCCACACTTTTTCCACAGCATCCCTCCCTAACACAGGGGTATTTAAATTCTAGTAAACTCATATGACTTTTATATGGAAATCTCCATCCCTTTTGTTGGGAAAGAGAAGTTAGATGTGTGTGTGTGTGTGTGTGTGTGTGTTCATTTATTGTTAAGATTCTCACCTTCATTTACTATAAAATATCTTCATTAAAGGAACAATAATGTTCACTAGAATGTTTATCTCCCTACTTCTTTCCTTCCTAAGGTAAATCCTTGTTTCTTAGGACAAAAGATCGCTTACTTTGGGCTACTTAGATTTGTGAAAGAGAAAGAAGGCAGAAAAAAAATTGAAAGGGGGTGTTTACATTTAGAATATCCTTTCCTTTCAAGTTTCAGATTTAAGTCTTAACACATTTTACTCCCAAAACAAGAAGGACTAGGCAGCAGCTACCATAACCCTATCTCAGAGCATTACCACAGATAGAAAGCTATATCCAGGATTCAACCACACTAAACCTCCCCAACCCCACTCCCAGGTGCTGAAGGAGGAAGAGAGACAGATGAATGAATAGAAGGACCTCCCCCTCTTCGAACCCCAACTACTGGCAAATGGCTGGACATATGGCGATTAAATTAACCCTTTGTCTGCCTGGTAAAGACAAAACTCACATCGCTTAGAGAAGCCTCTGGTTTGCCAAGAGCATCATTGCTTCCTGGAAGTTGCACAAGAAAAACATTTTTCAAAACTTTTTATCAAGATCAAGTATGGGTACATAGGCAAGGAAATTAATATGTGTGATGGGAGGAACAGCAAAGTAAATATGTGTATGTGTGTATGTGTATATAATATGTATATATAATGTGTGTACATATGCACAGGTTGATATATAAACACCTATATGTATATGTACATTTGTATATATGTGTGTTATACGTGTGTATCAAGAAGGGGAAAGCAAAAGACTAATTAGACACAACTGTGCTCAACATATGTCTATGGAGCTCATGACCCTGGGTCGTCAGAGCCGACTAGCACAAACTACGGTCAGCCCTTGAGAGGTCAACGTGACTTCCTCTAACCCTCTCCTCACTTGGGCCTTTGCAGGTGTTATTACCAGTTGCAGTGACTATCAAGTAACAACTCTGCTCAAAAACAGTGCAGAAGATTAGGAATTTTTGGTTTTTTTTTAAATCCGGGGTCAAAGTGAACTACAAAATTTTCACGTTGAACCAGGCCCCCTTCTTTCTACCTCAATCTCCCATTCTCTGCCTCCTCCTCATCTTTGCACAGCACCGAACCCATGGGCAAAACTTAGTGGGTACCATCTGCTATCGGTACTGTCCACATGCTTTCCAGCCAAGATGAGTTCCTGGCCAAGTTTATCTTGTGAGTTAACAGGAGGTGACAAGCCCGGCAGTTTATGAATTTTCCCCGCATGATTGATTCAGTCTGGCTGACCAGCTCCATGCTAATGAGCATGTAGCAGAACTCACAACAAAAACATTTTTGAATAATTTAAAACTTCAGAGCTTGATTTGCCAGATAATGTGATTCATTGTTTAATTACGGCGCCAGCAGATTCTGCTTCTGTGGCTGCATCTACAACGAACATTAGTGATTGCAAATTGCTTGCTATCAAAATTAACTCTATAAATAATACAGTGGATGGGGGTGAGGGGAAATGTGTTGATCTTTCAAAGAAAGATGGAGAGAGTTCACGTTGTCCCACATTGTTGTAAATTACCCCTTTGGAGGAAAATAACTACTCTTTCAAACCTAGTGCATTGGAACACACCAGTGATTAAATAAATGTAGGACAATCCTGATAAGGACCTTACTCTATCAGGGAAGAGCAGTATTTTCTCTGATTTCTAGTTTTAGAGAGTTGCTTAAGTCACAAAGGGTTTAAGTGACTTGCCTAGAGTAACTTGGCCAAGATGAGCCAAAGCTGACTCCCTATCCTCTGATATCAGCCTGCTTCATAGAAACCCACACATACATATTTACTAAAAACAGAAAATTCACTTCAATGCCTCACCCCACCCGTTCAGTTCTCTCTTCTGTTCTGCCACTGTTTCATGGCCCTTTCACAATAATAAAAGCCACTTCATCAATCAACATGTTCCAACTACAAAGCCAAGCAGCTTAAAAACTCTGTTTGAAATGGAGGTAACATCTTTATGCCAAGGCCCTTTCTCACCTGTGATCCTAAAATCTCAGAACTTGAGCATGGTTTAACTAGATCAGAACAGGGGCCTAAAGTGGCATGGGTGTCACCTTGTTTGAGTGTGAATTATGTGTGTGTGTGCTTAGCCCTGTAGCCTAAGAATCCAGGAGAGCACTAAAGCAAAAGTAGAAAATAATTGTTTTGAGGATTGAATTGGGACTCTGTCTAAGATTAAAGGATACATTCATTTTTTCAACCTAAACCAGATTCATGAACTTGTAAAGAAGAGAACAAGACAGGCTCGACTGGTTTCTATTCCGAGATACTGCTTCCACGTTCACTTTCCTCTTTCAAACACAAAGAGGTCCTAAGCCTTTGCCCTGCCCTCTTCAGCTATCCTAGGACAAGAATGTAGTGCGTCAAGAACTCACTTCCTTGTTAGTCTTCTGCAGGGCAGCAAATAGGTCTGCCATTATTGACAAGACGACCGTCAAAGGTGACAGTCACCACCTGTGCCCCCACTATATTAAATTAACATCCTCAGGATTCTTCCAAGCTGCCAAGAGATGCACATCCTCCATGGTGTCACAGACAGGCAGCCTTCCCCACAACCTGCCCGAGCTGCTCCCCACCTCCCCCTTTTTTTGCACCTGGCATGACAGCTGTTTGGGCAGCTCCAGCCTAAGCTGCTGATTTCAAAGCCTGTACTGCTAAGCTATGCACACTGGTCCCATCCTGGATCCACCATGGTCATCTGAGACTTCTGATATGTTATCATGAGCCTAAACATTTGCTCCTGGTTTCAGCTCCTCTGGACTTCAGAAAGTGAGCTATCAGCACTTAGAGATAATGAGTCCCCCGCCACCCCCCACTCATGTGAAATGAACAATATAGCTCCACTGTTTCAAATTGTGACCCTCAAAAGCAATCCTACAACGAACCACCTGAGGCCTTACCTAGGCAAGGCAGAAAACCTACGTCTTTTTTTCTCCCTTTAATCTCCCACTAGACTTATTTTAAAGGCTCTGGGAGGACTTAAGGTAATGCTTTCAAAATTGTATTTCTTCACACATTAGAGATACTTGATTTTCAAGATTGCTGCGTTTTGGGTTTTTTTTTTTTTAAGTTAAAGTCTCAGAAAGTGCTTGTTATTCAATCAACAATTAAAACTTAATCACATAGAGCCCGACATCTGAGTCAATGGGGGCTTTGCATGTGTGAGGACTGCAAAATCACAGTCCATTATGAAGAGATTTGCATATTTTAACGATTGTGTTCTGCCGCTCTTGTCAGATAGCTCCACAATAAGAAGGAGGTGATTTGTGGGAACATTTTTGGTCTCTGCCCTCCATGGAAATAAATGTTGTCAGTGTTCTAAGCTTTTAATGCTAACAGAGCAGAAATGTGTGTTGCAGCATCATGTCTTCATGCTAGTTCGAGGCTTTGGGGATATCCTCCCCTGACAACTTTATCATCATCAAAAATTCAATCTTGGAAAATGTGGGACCATTTTGAAAGTAAATGAGCCGCTCTTTTAATCACTAGGTTTCTTTCAAAACCTACATAAAGTATTCCTGTCTACATGAAGCCTTTCATGATCCTGCCAGTTTTGGGGGTCTCCTCCACAAAAAATTACCTTGTATTTGTTTTGTATCTATTTTTTTAATATACAAATGCCAGGTCACCTGTGGTCCATCCATAGTCCCCAACTCCTTATCACAGAAACTTTGGGCTCTGCCCCAAAGAAACACTATGAGCTTTCCTAAATAACCTTCCATTTTATCTCCCCCAGGGCTCTACCTTTTTGCAAGCCACCAGATCTAAATCATGTCACTTTCCTGCTTTTACCTCCCCTTTATGTATTTATTGTCTTCCTTAATTAGAATGCAAGGTACTTGAGGATCGGAATTATCTTGTTCGTATTTAAACTCGCAAAATTTAGCTCAATGCCTAGCACAAAGTAAGCACTTAAAAATTCTTTACCTATCTATCCATCCATCTATCTATCTGTCTATCTATATCTATTCTATCTATCCATCTTTGAATGAGATAAGCTCCTTAAGGGCAGAGACTATTCTTTGTCTCTGCATCTCCAGAGCATAGCACTGTACCTGGAACATCTTTAGGGCTTAATAAGAGCTTACTGATTGAATGGTCTCAAATTAATTAGTGAGTGTCCCTAGAGCTATAAATCTCATTCTTTCATGTTAGGTTCTAAATGACCACTGACTGCAACTTCCATGTTGCCAAAGGAATAAGACAAAATGGCTCCATTTCCATAATATTCTATGATACAACAATATAGAACATGGCCAGAGACAAGTTCTGTAAATCAGAAAGGACTTAGGCATTTTGCCAAGACATGACAATCTCTGTCATGTCCTAAGAGTATTGCAACCTTATAAATAAATCCCAAAAGCACCTGTGATCAAAGCACCAACTCTTCACTAACCATTTCTTTTGAGTGCCATTCTGGCTCTCAAAAGAAGAGCCATGGGATTCTAGGGGATAATACAGTAAAAGATTATTTTTCTTTGTTTCTTATGTGTGTGCAGAAGTGTTTAGGGAAGGGACTGAGTGGAACCAGACTAAAAGTATTTAAAATATATATTTTTTCCCAAAAAACAAATATATGAAACAAAGACAAAAAGTGGTGATTTACCCTGAGGAGAGAAAACAGGTAGAATCCATTTCAGTGAGTTTGCTGGGAAATCAAGGTTGCTGCTTATATCCAAACTTCCTTAAAATGGAAGCCTATTGCTACAAAGTACAGAAAGAGTAAACTTGGCTTTTGTCCTTCGTATAAAGCAAATTCTCACTTTATACTGTTTGCAAACAATAACAACTAAGGAGGAGAATGAGGTGTGTGCAAAAGGTGATGTTTTGGTCAGCCTGAGGCAGTGGCACCAAAGCATGGAAACACCATTATGCCCCTATTTAATTCATTTACTGAGAGTGTTTTTATTTTTCAACTATGACCAGATATTCTTCCTATGCAAAAATTCTGCTTCCTTACTTCTTCCCATTGTGGAAGTGACCCTGGGATTTCTCAAAAACTCTGTTACAAAAAACAAGTTCCATCTGGCTGTTCCTACCAAGCTAGACTGCAAACTGTGGTGGCAGATTTTTTTTTAAGCTACTTTGAAGCTAGACAGGCTTTGAGTACAGGCCGGACAATGGACTGTGAGCCTCTCATTCAAGTTTTCAGGCTAGCAAAGCTTACAGAGGCTTGTTGCCAGCTGGACACAAGGTAATAATGACTTCTTTTTGGATACAGCAACTCTAGCAGCAGTCCGCCAACCCAAAGAGGAATTGTGATCCACAAAGGGAATACCCCATACTGATGAAATTATGTCTCCTTGAAGCATCAATGGGAGAAATTGTTCATTAATGGATTCATAAATCGGCAATATAAAATAAAGAAGGAAGGATATCCTATTGAGATATTTTAAAAAATATTAAAATATGCTGAGATATTTAAAGATGGCTTAATTAATTTGTTTTTTAAATCAATAGCAAAGCCTTTGGGAAAATGCATCAGGTTGATCTTTGTATCCCCAAAGCCTAGCACAAGGCCTTAGTAGGCACTTAATAAATGTTTATTAAATTGCTAAACAAAAAAAAAAAAAAAAAGAAAAAAGAAAGGTAGGGAAGAAAAAGGTGGAGGGTCAGGAAAAGATGAGAGGTTTGCTCTTAAACTTAGTGAGAGAGCAAAAAAATCAAGTCAAGGATTGAGAAATGAAAGGGACCTTTAAGGTTGCCTAGTTCTACACCTTGATTTTAGAACTGAAGCCCACAGAGGTATAGTGACTTGTCCAAGGTTATATAACCAGGAAGTAGCCAAGCTGGCATTTAAACTCAGGCCTTCAAGGGAGCTAAGTGGTACAGTGGAAAGAGCACTAGGTTTGGAATCAAAAAGACACATATTCCTGAGTTCAAATCCAGCCTCAAACACTTACTAGCTGTGTGACCCTGGGCAAGTCACTTAACCCTTTTTGCCTCAGTTTCTCATCTGTAAAATGAGCTGGAGAAGGAAATGGCAGACCACTCCAGTATCTCCACCAAGAAAATCCCAAACGGTTGCCAAGAGAACCCCAACTGGGGTCACGAAGAGTCAGACTTGACTGCACCACTCAACAACAACCTCTGTCTCCAAGTCCAACGTTCTAGACAAATAGGTGAGTACTAGACCTGGAGTCAGGAAGACCAGAGTTCAAATCCAGCCTCAGACACTTCCTAGCTGTGTGACCCTGGGCAAGTCACTTAACCTCTAACTGCCAGACAAAAGGATCCACTAGAAAAGTAAAAGGCCAACCACTCCAGTGTCTCAGCCAAAAAAACCCCATGAACAATTGGTCCATTTAGTCACAAAGAGTTGGACACAACTAATCAACTGATCAACAACAACAAGAAGAGATTACTCCAGTCTGTTCGTTCTATAGATGAAGAAACTAATAAGTATCAGAGCTAAACTCCAAAGCCAGAATAATATAATGGAAAGAACATTGCCTCGGGAGTGAGAAGACCTGGATTTGAATCCTACCTCTGATGATCACTACTTGTATGCCTTTGGAAAAGGCATTGAGCTTTCTCATCTGTAAAATCAAGAGGCTGGACTAGTTGACCCCTTGCGTTTTGTTACTTTCTTCTGGGAGCTCCGTTTGGAGTTGGAAAGTCTTTGTTAGAACTCTGATACTTCCGAGGTGTGTGATTGTGAGCAAACTTAGTCCTCACTTGCCTCAGTTTCCTCATCCATAAAACGTGGGTGCTAATTATTTACCTGAAACTTAGTTGCTGACTGGAAAAATACTTTGCATAAAAGTAATGTAAATATAAATACAAGCTATAATTATGACTGCTAGTATTATTACACCAGTCTGCACACTTTTTCATGTTCATTTTATCATTCCCTTGATAAATCAGTAGCCATGACACTCATCTCAGATTCACTCAAGCATCTTGGGAAACATTAGCATTTCTAATGCTGAAAAATGCCATGTACTCCACGCCACTTTTTTTTTTTCATTAAAAATCAGTGCTCTGCTTTAAAGCACATTTATCAAATGAGGCATTCCACTTATGCCAAAATATGCATCTCCACAACTGAATCTTAATGGAGTCTCTTTAATGTGAAAACTAGAGGAGTGACTTCAGTTGGCCAAGTTGAAAATTTCAGAGACAAATAGGCTTATGAAGAATCATGCCTTGAAAATTCACAGGAGTTTAAAAAATATCTATACAGTCACTGTTCATCTTTTACTGGTTCCCTTGAACATAACGGAAAGAAGAGCTACAATCTGCAGCTGGGAGGATACAATATCATTACTGTCCTATACTTCAGGACCTAGGACTTGAAGAAAGAGCATCCACTGGTTTTCTTGGTCATAGACTTCCATGACAAAGCAGATGGCCCCGGTCCAGACAAAAGCTTGCAAAGAATACTGCTCACCAGCAAATGTTGAGTTATGTATTTAACTAATATTTGCCTTTGCTTTGTTGCCAAAAGAAGTTTGGAGAATCCCACTGCTGTGGAAAGTGCTAGAAATCTACAAGATCCAAGGAGCCTCTAGAGGAATCTGGGAGAGGGTAAGCTGCATTCCGATCTTCCCTAAAACATTCTCTTTTTGTTTTTCACTTCTCTTCTCATCATTTCCTGATTCTGGAATGAAATATTTTTGCTGGCATCAAGCAAGAGGATTTTGTCCAGAATATAATGAAGTGCTAAACATCAAGGTAGAACGCCTGTCAACCACATCAGTTCGTGGTGTCTGGAATACATAGATACTTCCCATAAAATATATTTAGTTCCAGAGTCATGGTCATTACTACTTAAGATAACATCTGAACAGACTTCAAGTTCCAAAGCTTCCTGAACAGGCCAGAGTTGTATTTTCTCTGACATGTGCCAACCACTGAGTTCATTTCATTTTCCAGAGAAGAAAGAAACTTTCTCCTCTGACTCAGACTGGATAAGCCTGCATGTTCAACCCCTCTTATTTCCAGTGCTTTTCCTGTTAATTATTTCCTATTTATCCTGTATATCATTATATATATGTATGTATGTATGTATGCATGTTGTCTCCCCCATTAGATTGTAAGCTTGTAAGCTTCTTGAGGGCAAGAAGTATCTTGCCTCTTTTTAAAACCTCTGTGCCTGACACATAGTAGGTGCTTAATAAATGCTTATTGATTGATTGTCCAAATTTTTGTAGGAAGGAAGTGTGTTCTCCAGAATATCATTAGTTAATGAGAGATCCCTCCTTTACCCTAAGGAAAGGACATAGGTTCCCCTGGCACACATAAGCTGGCACACGAGAATTTTTTACAAGAATATTTATTTAATAATGGTATCTTTACTTGTGATCGGACAAATGTAGTCTTGTTTTACTCAATCCATGGGATCCAGGTTCCTTCTTGTACAGAGCAAATAGGTTACTTCTACTGAAGCCAACACTCCCCCCAACTCTCTTTAAAAAGGGGAATTTATGTATAAAGAGATAGATACATACTTGTACATTCAGACATATGTACACGGCTATCCATTTTAATCCCTTTTCTGTTTGCACCCTATTAAAAATAGAGAAGGACAAGGAAAATATTCCTTTTTACCAAGAATTCTCTATCTATTGTTTGACTTCAGGTCGCCTCCTCTCCAGCCTTGCAATGATTATGTGCTAATTTATGCCATAGAGAAAACGATAGGAAGTAGGAGCCAGGAGACCTAGAGTCAATCCCCATTCTCCCAGTGGTTCTTTCTGTGTGGTCTAAAGTCATTTGAAATCCTTGGGGTCCGTTCCTCTCACCTCTAAGGTCATCATGGCCTCTTCTAGGTCTAAAATTCCATACTCAATACAAATTAACACAGAACTCTTCCTATCCAAGCCCTTACCCTTTCTTTTCATTTGTTTCTTTTGTCTTTTCTCAGTGGTTTGAGTTTCTTGTTCTGATATTGAATGGAAGGGAATAAACAATGGAAGTGCTAGAAAGTTTCAAAAATATAGTTTAAAGTTTTACTACCATAAAAATATAATTAGCATTTATATAGTGCTTTAAGGTTCACAAAGTACCTTACATAAGTTATTTCATATGATTCTCATAATCATCTAGTGAGGTGGGTGCTATTACTCTTCCCATTTTACAGATGAGGAAACTGAGGCTGAGGAAGGTTCAACGATTTGTCAACGATCACAGAGTTAGTAAGTTTTTGAGGCAGGATTCATCCTCAGGTTTATTTCATTTTACTTGCTGTCTGTGAGCACCTTCTAGTTCCTATTACGAATACTATTACGAACCTTACCTAAACCTCCACTCAAGTCCTGATCCAAGACCTCATTGTGGCAGGGAGGTGAAAGGAACCTCAGTTCTCAAAGTTTCTGTCAATGAAACAAAAGCTCTGGTAGGTCAGTAGATCAATTATCAGTCAACAAACATTTATTAAGCTCTTCCTACGTGTCAGGCAATAGGCTAAGGATTGAGGATACAAAGAAAGGCAAAAATACGGTCCCTGCTCTCAAGGAGGTCACGTTCTAACTAACATAGAAGGACTAAGCAGAAAACAATATGCCTATGATCTGAGAACCAGTCTAGCTAAATATAAAATGGCTCCTCACTGGTTTAGCCATAGGATGATGGATCAGCTGGGAGTTGGGAGGTCACAACTCTGGAAAACACTTTGAAATCAAAACTTGAAAACTTAATAACAACCATTGCACTAGAGGGATCATGGTCTGCGTAGGTGGAAAGAATGCCTACAATAATAAGACATTGAAATATCTTATATAAAATATAAACTAGTTAGGAACAGCACCCTATCTTTTCAATTTTACCTTATTGTAATGAAATATCACAGTCCCCTGCTCTGCAAGGATGTTTTTAGTGGGAATTGCGAAGTCTCTAACAATTAGATTCACAAACAATGCAAGATTACTGCAACCAGGGAATACCGATATCGAGGTTTCTAAATAAAGATCATGTCCCTTTAAGCAAATGTTAAGGGGAGAAACACTGTACTTTTGGTATCTTCCTATCTATAAACACTCTAGTGCTGTTTAGATTATTTGGTAGGGCTAATGTGGCCTCAAGTCATAATTTTACCCCCATGTGGGTCAATTAGTTTTGCTATTAATTGGGGTCATATTGAATATTGGGAGCAGAAGCTGCAATATACAACAAGTTTTTAATAAGTCAAGTCAACAAGCATTTATTAAGTAACTAATATCTTCCTAATTCCAATCAGCTGTCATAAATTCATGCCACAGGTTAAAAGGTACTGGGTTAAAAATGGTGGACAGACCCCAGCAAACCCATCACTACTCCTGGGAAAACAGCTTAGGACCTTCTGATACAAATGATGGTGGTGTGATTATTGAAACCTAGGAAACACAAAGTTTAGGACCTGGGGATAGAAATGAGACCTGGATTTCAGTATTATAGGAAACTCCTTTCCTAACAAGACTGGCACCTTCTCTGCAACTTAGAGTCTTGGAGATTTGCCTAGGACATAAGGATTAAGGGACTTGCCCAGGGTCACAGAGCAAATAAGTGTCAGAGTTAAGACCCGAACCCAGGTCTTCCTGGTTCCCAGAGAAGCTTGCTATCTATTATGCAATGCTTCCTCTCTTAAGTAGAATATGATATTATTTCCTTTTTGCTGTTGCATATGTTTGACCCTCTACTTATTTCAAGAATCTCTAATTTTATTACTGTTGAAAGGAGGAACTCCATTCACCTGTGGCTGAAAAATATCGTCACTCAAGGGCTAACATTCCAGGTGATTAGCCTTTCTGAACTTATCCAGGATGGTCCTTGAACAACACACAAGACATCATTGGATCATGCTCAATACATCCATCTATTAACAGGCATTTATTAAGTACCTACTATTTGCCAAGCACTGTTCCCAAAAACCTTTCCCAGTCTGGCAGGATCTGCTTCAGCATGTGCCCCACCTTGCAAAGCCTTCAATCAATCAACCAATAAGCATTTATTAAGTGCCTTAAGTCCTTACTATGGGCACTGAGGATATTAAGGGAAGGAAGGAAGGAAGGAAGGAAGGAAGGAAGGAAGGAAGGAAGGAAGGAAGGAAGGAAGGAAGGAAGGAAGGAAG
>NW_020954599.1:15356661-15414669 GCF_900497805.2 Vombatus ursinus
AAGGAAGGAAGGAAGGAAGGAAGGAAGGAAGGAAGGAAGGAAGGAAGAAAGGAAAAGAGGAAGGGAAAGAGGGAGGGATAAAGGAAACAAGGAAGGAGGGAGAAAGGAAGGAAAGAAGGGACAGAGGAAGGTAGGAAGGAAGGAAGGAAGAAAAGAAGGGAGGGAGGAAGGGAGGGAGGAAGGGAGGAAGGAAGGGAGAGAGGAAGGGAGGAATCAAGGAAGGGAGGAAGGAAGAAAGAAAGAAAAAGAAAGAAAGAAAGAAAGAAAGAAAGAAAGAAAGAAAGAAAGAAAGAAAGAAAGAAAGAAAGAAAGAAAGAAAGAAAGAAAGAAAGAAAAAGAAAGAAAGAAAAGAAAAGAAAAAGTATCCCTGCTCTCAAGGAGTTTATATTCTATAAGGAGAAAACAATATGTACAAGAACCAAAGTTTACCTCTACACTGTGACTTATCACACTTATACACAGCGACTTATCGCATTAAAAATAGAAATTCAGCAAAACTCTGTGTATATAGATAGAGTGATAAATAATAGATTCCTCACCCCTTGCCTTTCCCATGACATTATAGAGATTTATTTTCTAATTTACTGTCCTAATGTTGAAAAATAAGGTCCAAGTTCTGACATGCTGTCTCTTTTAAACCCTGGATCCTATCTACCTGGTCCTAGACTATTCCAGTCTTTAGGCCTGTTGTCATCTAGGTGTTTTTTCCAAGACTTACATATCAAAGAACAGCCTTAAAATGGCAATTTGTCACACATTTTTGTTTATGTTATAGTTTAGTAAAATTCCATCTCCTCAACCCACTGTGACTTTGTAGGATTGCAACAAACAGCATTAGAAAAAGGAAAGTTAGTGCTACTGCTAAAATAGTGTGCCTTCATGGTCAAAGCTCCAAGAGTGACTAATATTTTTTTTCTCTTTTTTTTACTTTCTCTTCCCTTCGTAGGGTAATGATGATAGATTTAAACAAAGGAGAAAAAGTCAAGGATAGGCACTATATAACAAACTAAACTTTGCTTTTGCCTTTTTCTTTTAAAATACATGTGCTAATTAATGTTTCCAGGAAATGATCCACCTATATGTGTTACCTGAATAGGTCTGTGAGAAATGTTTTGAGGACTGGAAAAGTCCTTGGAACATGGGATTTTATCAGAGACTTGAAGGAAGCCAGGGAAACCAGGAAGAAAAAATGAAGAAGGGAACAGTTCCAGGCATGGGGGACAGTCAGGGGAAATGCCTGGAATTAGGAAATGGACTGTCTTCTGTGAAGAATAGCAAAAAGGCCAGTGTCACTGATTGACACAAGACATTAGGATGTCTGGTAGGATCTCTGCAAATATTTCTGGATAATGAAAATGCCAGGTTTGCAAAGATACTGTTAAACTACCATTAAAGAGGTGTTGGCAGTCAATCAAAGGAAGTCCTTACTTAAAAAAAAATTCACTGTAACCATAAAGAGTGAGAGAAAATATGAAAATAAATAACAAACCACTAACTTAGAAGAGGCTAAAAATCCTAAACTCTGCCATCCCATTTCTATCCCTCAGGCTATTATCTCTTTCTAGTTCTGATGAATCTGTAGACCTGTGGTGCACAGCCAGCTGAAGGTAATCAAGCAAATATGCACAAAATCTGAACCCACATGCCAGCAATTTAGAAGTTCAGGGCATGACATGCATCTAGCTCTGTTGGTTTGCTTTTCCTCCCAAATGATGGTTCAAAATAAGGTCTTGAGTGTGTCCATAATTCCCAAGGTATGAAATAGTTTTTGATTACAATGCACCAGGGAGGAAAATACTTCCTATCATCCTTTTGGTCTATTGATACTGCCCTTCAGCAAAGATGGCAGATGTGTTCCTAAAGGCATTACAAGGATGCTAATATATTCCAGGTTGCTGCCTCAGCAGCAAAGAATTTGTTAGAACCATTCAGAGAAAGTGATGTTTTAAGTAAGCCACAAACCCTACTCCTTGGCTTTATTTACTTGGGTTATAGACATTAAGGACACAATTAGTTTCATAGTAAATTCCCTGTTGAGATAAATTATTCATTTGCCTAGAAAGCAGGTTGGGTGAGGGGAGGGGGTGGCGGGGGGGGGGGAGGAGACACGTTCTTGTGGGAAACCCTGAAAGACAATGCAAAAGGGAGAAGAGAATTTCTGCTATTTGACCAGGGTAAGAAATTCAAACAGCTGAGGCCATGAACCCCAAACTCTCTCTTTTCATTCCTTTGCCTTCTTTAAAAGTTTGGGTACTTGTAGCCCATAAGAATCTGCCACCGAAACAGAGAAAGCTGAGCAGCTGCTGTGGAAGGCTGTGGGAGGGCTTACTGCCTATCCTGGTCATTCAATTGCTTCCATTTAAAAGTTTTCCCCATCTTCAGCCTATGTTCAGCTGAAATAACTCCCTTTAACTGTTTTTTTTAATAATTTAAAAAGAAATTAGCTTAGAATAATAGCAAAATTAATGTAATGTAACTGTTTTCATAAAGAATTATTTTTAATATGTTTGGTTAGCTGTTTTCTTTGAAACAAGAGAGGTAGGCTTTGTTCCACAAAGTAGAGAATAAAGGTTACCCATGATCATTTATTAGATTGCTTTGGTGGTAGATATAGTGTGAGTCTCAGCACCTACACAATTTTTTCCTGGTCATTAAACAACATAGCTGATGCATCAACCATACAGGTAATACGATCATGAGAAGTATCATGAGTCTACAGGTACATGCTTACAATAAGGGCCAATTTTTTTTCTCCTAGAAGAGCTACTTCCCAAAGTCTTAGGAAGACAAAGCCGTGTCATATATTCACTATGACAATATAGACAGCTAAACTGGTGAAGATGAAAGTAGAGATGTGGCAGACATTAGAACATCTAAATGAAGCGCAATGACTGATGCTTTCTGGGAAATTCCCACAAGGGAAGTGTGGCCATCTCATTCTATGTCATATTCATTCCACAAGCATTTATTAAGCATCTACTATATGCCAGGCATTGTGCTAGGCGCTAGGGGTACAAAAACAAAAACAAAAATGTAACAGAAAAGTTCCTTTTCTCAAGGACTTTACAGGCAACATTTCTTCTCTATTAGTTTTAAGTTCTTTCAAAATAGAAACTATGTCTTGCCTACCTTTGTATCTTACTCATTCCTAAGCACAACGTCTTACATATAGTACGTATTTGACAAATATTTGTTGGATGGATGAATGAATGCCATCAACCTATTCAGAAGCCCTGGATTAGAACAAGTAGTTTGTTTTCTTTGCAAAATAAACCATGAGACTCCATTTAACTATCCTTCCTGCCTTTCTGACTCTTCTGTTTCTTGTTGAAGAACTAGAATTAAAAATAACCCACATTTTTTGATAGATTCCATACAGAGTAGCCTAGTAGTACATATTCCTGCCCATCTCACAGGATAAAAGAGGGATCAAACATGGCGCCAAGAAATGCAGAAACGAGTTTTCACACAAAGTAAAAGAGCTATTTGGTTTAATCTTAGGCATGCCAGACATCATCGTTGATTTGAAAATAAACATGTTATCCATTATGCCTCAGAGAACAGTTGAACATCAGTACACTTCTTCCTATCAGACTTCCTTTCCTGACCAAGGCAAAGTTCAAGACTCAGCCCCGAGACCATGTTGAAATTGACTATTTCCCAGCCTCTGTCATCTTGAACAGATCATGACATACAGAAGCCAAGGAAAACAAATGAAATTCATGTTTTACTGGGTCCCACATGCTGCGATGTTTCCAAGTGCACAAGCATCCACCAAGAAGCACAATGACTGTTTGATTCTGAAAACAAATCCATAATGAGAAAAGAGTACAGAACAAAAATCAACTCAACAACTCATTCCATGTGTTTTTCATTTTCCTGTATTCTACAAAGAAAGTGAATGTGGTACAGTGTGCTCGGCTCCCAATTTGGAGGCTTCCAGGCATTACCTTAAATTCCACATTTAGGGAGCCCCTATTCTCTCTCCAAGTCTACTCTTTAAAAGGTCACAGAGTGGAAGGAATGGAAATAATCTTTATAGAATCAAATGGGTACGTATCTGTGGTATATATCACTCATTGTACTTGCAGTGAAAACACTTGGATGTAAACCCCAGCTTTGCCATTATATGATATTGGTGGGTGCGGGGAGAAGCATTCTTACCTGTGGAATGAAGGTCTGAGAACAGATTATTGTAATGCCCCTTCCAATGCTGCAATTTCATTATTCTAATGAATTTAAGTTCACATATGTACCATTCAGTTCAGACATTTTACGGTCATGTCTGACTCTTCATGACCCTATTTGAAGTTTTCTTGGCAAAGATACTGGAGTGGTTTGCCATTTCCATCCCCACCTCATTTTATAGATAAGGAAACTGAGGCAAACAGGGACTGGTCCAGGGTCACACAACTAGGAAGTGTGTGAGGCCAGATTTGAACTCAGGAAAATGAGTCTTCCTGATTCCACATGCAGCACTCTATCCAATGAGCCACCTAGCTGTCCACACGTACCATACGCACATGCATATTATACATGGGTTGTAAAGTTAACCAGACTAATGATTGTGACCTCCACTTTGGGGATCTGAGACCTCTGGCAAGTTGTTGCTATAATGCAGAGAAAGCAGAAAGTAAATCCAATCAGACTACCTTCCATCCCTCTTTAACTAAAATACAAAATGACATTTTAAGGATGTCCACAAAATTTGGACATCCACTAAAAGCCTGCCATCTAAAGAAAAGGAGATTTCTCTCATCATTTGAAATGCATGAAAAAATAAAAATTACATATGACGGAAGTTCAAAGATATATGTACCTCAGCTGTGCTTTATGTGTATCCTCAAATACAATCCCAAACACTCAGATCATGAATTATCTTCAATCAATTCTCTACTAGGTTCCACATAAAATAATGGGACAGACAAGCAATGTACTTAAAAAATATGGAACTCCATCCTCATAAAGTTCATTTCATTCAATTCATGAGCAAAATAAAACAATTTTGATGAATTGTTGTAGGCATAGGAGGTCAAAATGGTCCGCTATTCACTTTTTGTATAGCATAATGAGGTGCAATGGGTAAGAAGGCTCAGTCAGCCAATGTCCAAATGGTGCCTCAGAACTTACAATCTGTGTGACTCCACACAAATTGCTTAATTTCAATCAACTTCATTTTCCTCATCTGTAATGTAAAAAGGAATAATAATAGCACTTGCCTCACAGAATTGTGTGAGGATCAAATGAAATACATATGTTAAACATTTATAAACCTTAAAGTGTTATAGAAATGCTAGCTGCTATTATGATGATTTTCCCCATTCTTCTTCTATGTAAATCTTCCAACCCAAAAACTATATTTATAAAGATGAATTTAGTGTTAAAGATATAGGGTTATTATGATACATAGAAAATCATATTTTAACACTCAAATATAAATATTTAATATTCAATAAAAAGTATCTATTGTTACTAAATTTAGCTTCAGGGAAGATAGTCTTTAACATGACTGCAAAGTTAAAATCCAATGATCATAGGATAAATAATATTTCCATTTTTGTTTCTTGTGTGCCAGTTGGTCTATTAGCCAAACTTCATGCCTCCAGTATAAATCAAATAATCATTTATTTACCAGTATGCTACCATAATAACTGTTGCTTCTCAACTGTGATGCCAGCAGATCCTATCATGTTGAAAGCAAACATAGTTTCATTTTCATCTTTGTATTCCAGTACCTAGCTAGCACATTTCCTGCCACATTTGAGCTGATTAGTTCATGTTTGCTGAATTGAAATGAAAGTATATCTCAGTCACGGAACTGTGTCTACTGTCTGAGGACCAGCCTAGCTAAGGACCTGAAAGTTCATCACGAGTAGGCGAGTCACTAAGTAATGGATTTTTTGGCCAAGGGGAAATTCAAGTTCAAAATATCTACAGCAAAAATATATAAGATATATATAAAGAGTAATTCATCCAAAAAGGACTTTGAGCTCTGGGTATACCACAAGCTCAACATGAGTAAGCAAGACAACATGACAAGATAAAGTTAATGCAATCTTTAACTGCATTAACAGATGCACAGTATGTAGAAGAAAGAAGGACACAGTTCTAGTAAATATATTCTCTCATAGTCAGACCACCCCCAACAAACTGGAAAGCAACATGAGGAGGACAAAGAGGATGAAAGAGGATTGGAAATCAAAGCTATAGGCCTGTTAGAAGGAAATAGTAATTCTACATGAAGGCTTAGGGATCACTTGATCAATTTCTTCAAGCATTTGAAAGGTTATCATGTAGAAAAGGGTATTGGGTATTTTATTTTGCCCCAAGAACAATGGGCAGAAATTACGGAGGTAGATTTAGACTTGGTATAAAGAAAAACTTAATAATTAGAGCTGACAAAAATGTGGCACAGGCTTTATTCGAAGACGATGAGTTCCTTATCACTGAAGACTGCCAAATGGAATTACCAATTGTCTTGGCTGGAAGAGTCTTCTTGACTCGTATGGATTTGACTAGGTAACTTCTGAGGTGTCATCCAACTCTGATATTCTGTAAATTTGCAAACTATTCATTGGAAATATTTCAATGCACTATCATCTCTGTCATGTGGGTAATTAATCAGTAGAAGGGAGAAGCCATCTAGTGTAAGGGATAGAATAATGGAGTAGAAGTTAAGAAGAGGCAGGTTTGAATCCCTACCTCAGATACTCTCCAAGATGCTGTACATCAACAAATAATTTCCAAGAATAAGTACTACATAATTTGCAAGAGTCTAGTTTAAGGGAGAAGTACATTACTTGCTCTATCAAAATAATGTATATTCCTTAAAATCAAACACTTAAGGAACACTAGCTATACATCCTTGGGTCACTTACTACCTCTCTGGGCCTCAGTTTTGTTGCTGTTCAGCTGTTTTTCAGTTGCATCTGACTCTTCGTGACCCCATTTGGGGTTTTCTTGGCAAAGATAGTAAACTGGTTTGCCATTTTCCTCTCCAGTTCATTTTACAGATAAGGAAACAGAGGTAAACAGGGTTAAGTGACTTGTTGAGGGTCACATAGCTAGTAAGTATCTAAAGCTGGATTTGCACTCAGATCTTTCTGACTTCAGGCCCAGCACTCTGTCCACTGAGCTACCTAGCTGCCTGGGCCTTAGTTTTTCTTCCGTAAAATGAAAGGGCTGGAATAAAACAACAGTCAAGTAAGTCAATTCTAACTGTGACATATGATTCAAGCTACAAATGGAAATGTGTCTGCTTTTAGTCCTCTTGTCTGTGCTAAAAAACCATTAATAATATACATGATTTACAAATCATCAATTTTAATACCTACCACATAAATTTTTTCTTTAGGAAGAATTCAATATAACCAAATTTCTCTCCTTTGAAACAAAGGGATTTATTTTTCTTGGATTATATAGATTTATAAAAGCCATTTCCCTCCTATACTTTGTTATCAAATGTTTGCTTCTTTTTTTTTGAAGGCCATCAATACTATTTATTTCAGTTGTGAGAAGATGAGTGCAGTAACCTCCTTCAATACCTAACTCTCTTGTAAAAAGGCCAAGGCCCCGGGAAAGTAAATAGCTCTTAAACAAACTTTGTCCATGGCCAGAAAAAAATAACTTATCTTCTCTCTCCTCTAGAGAAGTAAAGTTTACTTTATTAACCAAGCCAAACCCTAGAGACACAAATTGTTCCTTAGTACTAAATACCTAATCAAAAGAAAACCAATTACCAAAGTATGTTGCATTTTATCTTTTTTGGCAGATTTTTTTTTAACATCAGACTTCAACTCTTTTCTAAACAAACTAAAAGGACTTTATCTGTACCGTAAGGAGAGGCTCCCTTTTTTTTGTCAATAAATTCACTGATAGCTAGGATTCATTTCCCTCAACTAAATAACACAAAACCTTACTGGAAAAAAAAAAATACAATTCTAAAGCACCACTTGAAAGACCATGTGGAACATTAAGGATATGAATACCAGAAAACAATGGCCAGCAGTCTAAATGTTTATCACTACCTGCCTTGGGGCCATGCATTTTAACAGTTCAAGATGTGAGAAATGAATCACTGTTTGAGCTGTGATGAGGAAAATGGTCCAAAATACATAAAAGTATTCCTTCTGTCATGGCCAGATTTAAAATGGTTTACTATTTGATTCCTTAACAATGCATCAAATGTCTGGAATACGTCCATGGAGATTTTTAACATCTACCTTTGTGAAGAATTTGTCAGGACTTGAGGATCACTCAGAAACCTGACATCATGGTAATAAAGTAGAAGTTCTGAGGAAGGAAAGAAGGGAAGAAGGAAGGAAGGAAGGAAGGAAGGAAGGAGGGAAGCATGAAAGGAAGGAGGGAAGGAAGGAAGGAAGGAAGGAAAGAAGAAGGAAGGAAAGGAGGGAGGGAGGAAGGAAGGAAGGAAGGAAGGAAAGGAGGGGGGAGGAAGGAAGGAAGGAAGGAAAGGAGGGAGGGAGGAATACTTCCAAATTTTATTTAGAAATTGAGTCTCTACTGAACCAAATACTCTGTCAACAAAGCACAACACAGTTTGGGTTATAAATAAATAGTAGGTTAAGTGTCTAAGACCAGTAAGGCTCCCAGAACTCTAAAGCAGCAAAGCAGTATAAGGAATAGAGCATTGTTCCTGGATCCAAAAAGATCTTTGTTCAAATTGTGCCTAAGGTATCTATTAGCTGTGTTACCATGAATAAGTCACTTCACCTTTGTCACCTCAGTTTCCTCATCTGTAAAATGATAAGTTTGGACTAGATGACCTCTCAGGTCCCTTGTAGCTTTAGAATTCTAGAATTCCTCTGCATTTTGGTGCTGCTCCTCAGAGGTCATCTGGTCCTGGCCCCTCATGTCAAAGGGGAGGAATGTGAGACACCTACAAAGGCCAAGAGACTCTACCCAAGTTTAGCGACATTTAGTCAAGGTGAGCCAAGAGAAGAGACATACGATTAAATTAGCCTAGGAAATTGGCCACTATACTCGATCATTCCAAAAAATCCTCCCTTTCCTCTATTAGTAGTGCTTAAGGGTGTTTTTTTTTTCCCTGCCAGACCAATGTAGATGGGGGCCAATGAATTTTAAAATAAATTGTAAAATAAAAGTGTTCTTCTAGACAATTGATATGAACCAATAAGTCCCATTAATGCGATACATTCACTAGTACCTAAAGCATATGTTAACTGTGGGTACATGCAATTCATGAGTTTCTTGTCCATGAGGTGATTTTATCAAAGGTTTAAAAATTTTACATTGCAAGATGTCAGGTTTCTTACACAATCTATGTCCCAGTGAAACTGGTCTATCTGCTGTCTGTCCCCTTTACACAGCTTCCTTCTCTCACGTTCATGCCTTGGCACGCGCTGTCTCTCATGCTTAGAACACTCTCCCTCCTTAAGTCCGCCTTCAGAAACCCCCTAGTTTCCTTCAATGTTCAGCTCGAGTGTAATCTTCCTTTATTATATTTTTCTTGATCATTCCAGTTGCTGGTAATTCCCTGAAATCATTTTGTATTTCTTTGCATATATCTGATATTTATTCATCTCTAAAATGTCGTATGCCCTCAGTAGAATATAAGCCCCTTCAGTACAGGGGTTGTTTAATTTTCACATTGTATTGCCAGTAACTAGCAGAGTGCCCGGTTTAAGAAATGTTTGCTGTTTGATTATAAATAAAATAATTCCACTAATGATCTGTACTTGGCACATCTTTAATAAATGATCATGATTATTATAAATAAATATTCTCCATGTTTACTCATAATCTTTGCACTGAGATTAGTTACCTTCCTGAAAAAAAGTTGTATAAATTGAAGTGATCTAACATTAATCTAATTTTCTCTTAGTTAGAAACAATACTATAGGAGAGGATTAAGTTCCTGACTTAAAACCTGATATCAGTGTTTTATAGTAATGTCCATGAATACTACATTTAATCAACTATAAGTTATATAGCCACTATACACTATAGAGTATAAAACTTTCCAAAGTGAATATAAGCCAATTAAACCGTTGTTGTTCAGCCAGTTTTCAGTTGTGTTCGGCTTTTCATGAACCCATTTAGAGTTTTCTTGGCAAAGATACTGGAATGGTTTACCATTTCCTTCTCTAGCTCATTTTACAGATGAGGAAACTGAGGCAAATAGGGTTAAGTGACTTCCTCAGGGTCACACAGCTAGTTTCTGAGACTTGATTTGAACTCAGGAAGATGAGTCTTCCTGACTCCAGACCCGGCACTCTATTCACTGTGCCACCTAGCTGCCCATTTAAACAATATAATATAGTAAAGAAAAGGGTTTAATATGCTAGAAGAATGTGTTATTCTATGTAAAATGTTTGTCATGGTTCTGATTTAGCAGCCACAGTAAACAAGAAGGTGAAACTACTCTGATGTGGGTCATAAAATTTAGGACTTATTGGAAAGAGGGGGGAGGGGGGAAAGAATTTTCAGAGAACCAAGCAAGGAATCTTGGAAATCAGAAGGGATCTTGGAGATCATGAAGTCTAATCCTCTACTTCCTACCTGAATTCTTCAAATCCACTGACAGATGCCTCTATTCCATCTCTGCTTTAATAAGACTCTGGCAACATCTTTGAGTCCAGAGATTTTGAAAGAGACTCAGGGCCATGATGACTTTTTGAGAAATTCTGATTCTGGGGCTTTGACTTTGCTGCCTCCTGTTTTTTTCTTTGTAAATTTTCTCAATAATCATGATAGACATTAAGATTGAATTGTTGGTCTCCATCCCTTCCAAACTGGTTTTCTTAAAAGTGATATAAGAACCATCAATAGAATAAGGGAAGTGTTACAACTGCAAATCACTGTAAGTCTAATCCCTGTATGTTGAAAATGTCCATTATTTATGATGTCTATACTCAGGAATGATGAAGAACTGAAAATGATGAGGACCATTAATCTAATATCCTGGGTAAAGTATTGTGCTAAATTGTATATTAATGTTCTGAAAAAGTCAGTGTATTTCATGTCAGTGAGAATTTACCATTGAAAGATACTTAACCCACTTCAGTTCAACAGTCTTAGGGCTGAGGTTTAAACAAAAACACATATTCTAACAAATCATCTCATCCCATCTTTAGAATGCCACAGGTTCATAAAGTTAGGGTATATTTATACCTAGAAAGAAGAGGATCAAAGCCCTGAGTTAATTAATGTCAATACAGAGATTCTGACCTCTATGTACAACTTCTGTGAATCTGAAGAATGACCCTCAACAATAGAAGTGCTATGGAGCAAAGTGCCCTTCTCCCACCATGTTTGTAACCCAGGGTTCAAGTCCAGTGCATTTGCATAAGATTCTCATCCTGGGTAGAGAGCCTCCATTAGGCTTCCACTATGGCAGGGTTGGTAAGAGCTGGCTGCTCTACAAGTCTACTTCTCTCCAAAATCTTTCCGTCTCTCTTCAGGGTTCTCTCCCTGAAGAGAGCCTGGAACCATGTGTGTATTCTCCCCAAAATGAAAGACACAGGAATATCTCTCATCTCTCAAACTCTTATCAAATCTGCCCTCACCCAGGCACGCCGTTCAAGTAATCATTTACTCCACCAGTAACGAGATTCTTACACAATATTTAAACCCCAGGTTACACTTCAATAGTACAAGTTGTTTAGGAAATAGATATTCAGTCATTAAAGGAATTAAGAAATAGGAATCCAAAGGGTGAACAGTTAGTTCAGTTATGCTCTATAGTATGGGGGGAAGAAAAGCTCTCCAATAACAATATAAAAACAATAAAAGGAGAATTCTAGTGATGTGTTCGGCTTTTCTCAAGCAAGCTTTTAATTCAATTCAATGTAATAAAAATGTATTAAGGCCCTACTGAGTTCAAGGCACTGGCTTGGAACTGGGGATGGAAAAGCAGAAAAAGAAACAGCCCCTGTATTCAAGGAATTTAACATGCTACTTCATGGATACAACATGGACACAGATAGATAAGTAGAAGATAATTTTAGGAAAGAAATAGAGGAAAAACCAAATACAATCGGGAGGATCCGAAAAGGCTTCATGTAACAGGGCAAACTTGAGGTGCACCTTGAAGATTTACCGAGAGACAGAGGAAGTGGGAGGTAGGAGGAAATAGGAATAGGGAAGGAAATAAGTATTTATTAAGCACCTACTATGTGCCAGGCACTGTGATAAATGTTTTTACAAATATTACCTCATTTGATGCTCACAACAACCCTGGGAGGTAGGGGCTATTATTATCCCTATTTTACAATTGAGGAAAGTGAGGCAGACAGAGATTTAAGTGACTAGCCCAGGGTCACACAGCTAGTAAGCATCTGAAGCCACTTTTGAATTCAGCTCTTTCTGATACCAGATCCAGTGCTCTAGCCACTGTGCCACCTAGAGTTCAAAGGACAGAGAGCACTCCAGGCATGTGGGGCGACCTCTGCAAAATTATGTAGTGGGAAAAGGCATACCAAGTCTGGATTTGAACCCTGTGAGGGAGAACAGGGATCATTAACCTCTTCTACCTAAACATTACAACTTAGTGAAGGTTGACTTATGAGATCCATTTTGCCTTTTTAAGTAGTTCTGAGAGGGAAGGAGAGTAAAAAGGGATCTCAGTCATGCTTCAGCGAAAACTGGAAGTGAAAAGGGGCATGGTTTGCAGGAATGGTTTGAAATAAAGTATCAGTAACATGAACTTGGCATGAAGCCAAGCCAAATCAGGAATCTGAGATGGAGAAAAGCAGCAAAGGAAGGGGTGAGCCAGGATCCTCTACTTAAGGTAAATGAAGGTGCAAAAGGGTCCATTCCAGGCACCAGGAATTTGGCTCAAAGGATAGTGAGGAACATAGTGCTATAAAGAAGGAACGAACAGGGTGCTGGGGAAGAATGAATGAATGTAAGAAAAAAGGCTAAGGAGGACCCTGCTGAGGTTGTTTGACTAGGTGACCTCAGTTTCTGCTGCTAGAAAGAGGGAAAAGATGAACAGAACAAGCTGGGGGCATGTGGGGAGACAGGAGGAGGAGGAATTGTCCTTTCCTCACCATGTTTAATTTGAGGTGGTGAAAAGACATCCAGACGGCAATGCTACTGCTGTAAAACAGGTCACATTATCCAACAAAGGAAGCCATGCGAGAGAGAGGGAGTGAGAAATAGAAACTGATAATTCCCAACAGAAAATGAAAGAAAATTGACTTTTTAAATAAAATAGAAATGGATCACAGTTAAAAAAAAAAAAAGATGGCGATGTAAGCAACCGATGAGAGGCTCAGAGGACCAAAACAAGATAAGTTACCTAGGCTGGGAAACAAAAAATAGAGCAAGGAACAGACATAGTGAGGAAGTCACTGCTGATCCTGCCTTAGACACGTCCTAGCTGTGTTACCCTGGACAAGTCATTCCAACTCTCTCAACCTCAATTTCTCATCTATAAAATGGGAACAAACTCAAAGAGTGAACTATAGTGAAGCTAGAGGAATGATACCAAGTACCTTCAATACATAGTCTTTTTTTTGTAGGGGTTAGGGGGCGGAATTGGTAGAAGGGATTTGTATTTCAGGTAGGAGTTTCTACAGAATGATCTCTAAGGACTCTTTCAACTGATAATAAATTATTCCACATTTCCACTAGGTTTCTTCTATTTTACATGGTTTCTCATGGTATCATGAGAAATATATATATATATATATATATACATATATGCATATATATACATATATATATATATATAATGGACTTGTCCATGGACCTGAGTCCAAATTTCAACTCTGTTTCTTAGTATCTGTGTTACCTTGGGTAAATCACTTATTCTAAACAGTTTCCATGACAGTAAAATGAAGAGTTCGGATGAGATGATCTCTGATGTCTGTTCCATCTCCAAAGATCCTAAGAATGACCCTCTTTCTGCCCTATTTGGATACCCTTCCTAATTCGTGGTCCATGTTTCCATTTTGGTTTGCTTTAATTATTCTTCCCATCCTTTCATCATTTATCCAGGCAAAGGGAAAAGAAGTAAACCAAAGCAGCCATGAGGCTGGCTTGTGAGGAGGCCAGCAAAAATGGTAAGCAACGCTATTTTAGCACATTCCTTAGCCATCATCACCCAAACAACATGCAAAAAAGTCATCTGCATTTTAAACATCATTTATATTGTCTTGTTCAACAAGCCCTCAAACTGGGAAGGAAGTCGATGTGTCTGGAGAGGATATGTAATACTACTGATTCCTATTCTCCTAAGGAGTATTTGTTACTGTGAAATATTTCCCAGAACATTCCATCCAGGCCTTTCTCCTCACAAAAATGTGCTCCACTAACCAAAATAAACCATAACTCAAAGGGAAGAATGGAAAGAGCTATTACCCTCTAGAGGAGAATCAAGGTAGGAAGGACATGAACCCAGTTTAAGAATATTCTCCTTTAAACACGGCACATTTTTGGCTCATTGTGTAATGTCTTGCCTGACCTAAAGTTGTCCTCCACCAAAGTACTCTGATTTTTAGAGTAAGTTATGATAACCAGGGTTGGAAGACTTTCTTAAGAGGGCATAGAAAATACCATCTCTGTCAGGTCAGGGTGGAATGAAGACAGGAAAATGCTAGCATAAAAATACTTCTCTACCTCCTCTCCCCTATACATATGTACAAAAAGAATGAAAGTATGCTGTTTGATTGGTTTTCCTCATATCTTACATACCCCCAAGAGAAAACGAGAGAGGAAAATGGAGGCTACCTGGGATTGGGCAGCTAGGTGGCCTGGCAGATTAGAATGATGGATCTTGAGTCAGGAAGATTTGAGTTCTGATCCTGCTTCAGGCACTCAGACAATCTGCACCCTTCAGCCTCACTTTCCTCTTCTGTAAAATGAGGATAATAATAGCAACTACCTCACAGGGTTGTTGTGAGAATCAAATGAGGCAGTGGATATTATCTCACTGCTAAATAAACACTAAACAGTAGGTATCATTATTGTCATTATTATTATTATTATTATTAATTATCTGAAAAGGCTACATGCATTCATTAAGACTGCCTGTCAGAAGACCAGGTTCCTTTCTAGCTTCTTGCAGGGGTTATGTGATATTTGAGATCATACATTTTTAGTATTTTGAATACTTTACCCAAAAATCCAAAGTACTCCCCTCCCTTCCCTTTCCTTCCCTTCTGCAGCATATCACACAGGGAGTTGTTAGGTTTGGGGTTGGGTTTTTTCCCCCCAGCACAACTCAACAAACATTTATTACTTACTGTGTGTGTCAAACACTGTGTTAGGCAACAGAATTATAATGATAAAAATGAAGTAGCCTCAGTGCTTCAGGAGTTTACAATCTTTTTGGATGAATAAAATATACACATATAAGTAAATACAAGGTATTTTGAGAAGCCTCTGGGAAAAGGAGGAAAAACTTCACATGGAAGCTGGCATTGGGGCTTGAAGGAAACTCAGAATTCCAAGAGACAGAGTGCATTCTGGGTGACAGATGTGGAGACAAGGAGAGAAGAGATGGAAAGCTGAATTTGCAAGAACAATGAATAGATGAACGTAGCTGGAATATAGAACACATAATGGTGAGTAAGAGGAAAGGTAGGCCAGCACCAAAAATGCCAGGCTAAGGAGTTTGGATTTAGTGAGACAGCATGATACACTAAACTGAAGACAGCATGAATCTCTACCTTCTGGTGCTAATTCTTCTAGTGGGTTCAAACTCTACCTCTGACACTCGCTAGCTGTATGACCTTTACCTAGTTCCTTAACCTTCTTAGGCCTCAGTTTCCTCATCTGTTAAATATTAATAACTAGCATTTAGAAACGAATTTAAGGATCACAAAGTGCTTTACAAATATCATCTCATTGGTAGGTAGATGCGATTGATATCCAAAATTTTGCAGATGTGGAAACTGAGGCATGAAAGAGTTAAAGACTTTCCCAAGGTCATAAAGGAAAATGGGGGAGCTGGATTCTGTAGTCCTTCCCAACTCTCATTCTATGATCGTAGAGGTCAATAAGGAGCCATAGAAATTTGAGGCTATTGACAGAGACTTGGCAGGTGAGGGAGTGATTCGAGTAGGAGTATCACACACTAATGATTGTTTTCTATCATTTCCATATATTTAGCTTAGGTAACTCTGGTCTGCTCCAAGTCACACTGAGAACATTGATAACCTTGTTATAGCAAAAATGGTGACAGCCCCAACTGCTGTGATTTCAACACTAGCATCATAAACATGGAAATATGTTCATTATGAACATGAAAGTGTGCGGTCCAACTGAGACTAGAGAAATTATTTCTCATCTCAATCACTTCCCAGCCAAAGATTTTTTTGTTTTTTGTTTCACATAAAGTTGAATCTGCATACAGATGTAGAAAAGTCTAAGTTTTTACTTCATGAACTTTGCCAAAGAAATAACTTGATATTTTCCTATTCAAATGTAGTGACAGTGTCTAAGGCCCAAGGTTTTGTGAATTCTTGCTTTGGAAAGCTGCTGGAACAGCCACAAAACAAGAGATAAAAGGAGGGCACCAAAGTACCATGAGCTATTCAAAAGTCACCCTAGTGAGCAGCAATTTTCCCAGTCCCCTCTGTAGAGGTGAGTCAACCCTTTTTGCCACCCAATTCTACTGATTCTTCAATGGCAAATATCATTTCTGAGTTTAAAAAGTAGCCAGTATAATGAGTATTTGGTTCTCTTTTTCTTTTTTTAAGTTTTTTTGTTTTTGTTACAAAGAGGTTATCCAAATGTAAAGGACTGGAGAGCATGACGCGCTGGCTACTTACAAACATTTTTCACCCATGTCATTATTCTAGTTACTAATCAATATAATTAGTATTGACTGGGTTTAAGTAGTATGAATTGGAATTCTGTAGTTCTTCAAGTTGAATTTTCCAGAAACTCTTTGCCATCATTTATGGTTCCAAGACAGTTTGACAATATTTAGTAATATGAAAATAAAACTTTGTCACAGTGATTCCCACATAATACTTTCATATTCAAAGTCATTATGGTTTCAGCCATGTGGGCATGCCCTCCACTAACACAAATAGCAGCTCCTCCATACCATAGTAGACATTGTCCATAAGTGGCTGTGACTAAAAGAATTCTTTCCCTTCTCTTGAGGAACCCTCTGAACTGAAGCTGGTTGTGAGATGACAAACACAATCTGTCACAAGTACCGTGTTGAAAGCCTTTCCAACTTGAAACGGCTTTTTGTTGTGCTACGCGTCCAACTCTTCATGACCCTACTTGGGGGTTTTCTTGGCAGAGATACTGGAGTGGTTTTCCATTTCCCTCTGCGGCTCATTTTACAGATAAGGAAACTGAGGCAAACAGGGAAAGATCCTGCCAGAGCTTGTATTCAACTGAAAGCCAACTGGTCCAACAGATAGTAGGTCCCCTCCTCACTAAAATGAGGCACCAGCGTGTTACGGTGGAAAGAGTCCTAGATATGGAATCAGAGGAGGTAGGTTCAAATCCTACCTCTGACATCTGCTATTCTGAGTGACCCTGGCCAAATCAGTCAGTCAAGAAGCATTTACTAAGCACCTACTATGTGCCAGGCACTATGCTAAGTGCTAGGGATACAAAAAAAAAAAGGCAAAAGACCTGCTCTCAAGGAGCCGAATCACTGGATTTCAGTTAATCCTCTGTTAAATGAGTAGATTGGACCAAATGAACTCTAAGATCCCTTTCCAGGGTTGAACCCAGGACCCCAGCATCCTAAAAGAGTCCATATTCCCTTCCATTTCAAACAATGATTGTTAAATACTAATTACATGCAAGAGTTTTTCTTTTCAAAGAAAGAATTTTTTTAAAAGATGCAGTCTCAGTCCTCAAAGAACTTATAATCTTAGAAGGAATATATGTGTGTGTTTGTGTGTGTGTGTGTGTGTGTGTGTGTGTGTGTACATAAATAAATATGAAATAAGGTAGGATGTCATGGGGCAAAGAAGAGTTTCTGATGATTTGCTCTAGGAATATTTGAAGCAAAGATTCCATTCATGGGCAAAGCCAACTTTGGAAGAAAAGAATTTTAAGGGATAACAAAAGGAAAAGCATGTGCTTAAAGGCATCTGGGACACCGTGAAATAATTCATGGAGGAAGAAATGTATAAGGCAGTCGTAGAAAACACAATTCATGGTCCAATTCACCTAGGAGAAAGATTATGTAAAGGACATAATGCTAGGAAATAAGGTTCAGAAGACAAGTCAGATCCAGATTGTGGAGGGTTTTAAATGCCAGCCTAATGAGTTTATATTTTATCCCAAGCATCTGAGCATTGCTAAAGGTCTTTAAACTAAAGACTGGTATGGTCATTTTCTCACTCATCAGAATGTATGGCGTATTGTCCATAGAGTATTGTCATGGACTTGAAAGAAGAGATATAAGGGGTAGCTACTCTGTTGTTCTCATTTTATGGACCCCGGATAAAGCCATTTGCCTCCTTCCCCTCTGACTTCTCTGTCTTTACAAAGGGGAGGAATTATTCCTGCTTCCAACCTATTCCACACAGGAATGTTTTGAAGATAAATGAACTAACATCTAGGGGAAAACATTTTGAGTTCTCGGGGGGGGAAATGGATCCATGGAAATACAAGATGGTATCATTATCTTGATAATGTTTTCCAGTGACTTTTTGCACATGACATCTCACACCCCCCAAGAGAAGCCTTTAACAACAACAAACTCCTACAACTCCAATAAAAAGTTTCGTTCCCCTCCACCTGATAATAGTTTTCTATTAATTTGGGGTAAAGGTATGGGTCCAGATGTTGCTCTTTCTGTTCATCCGCACTGCTCTAAAAGGATCCAGATTTTTCACCTCTATTTCTTGTACCACCTGAAATAAACACTCTAAGGTTTAAAAAAAAAACTCCCTAAAATCCAGGTTCTAGCTAATGGGTTAACATTAAAATATTCATTTTAATCATCTTCAAATGCAAAGCAGATTTGGAAAAGCCTTGGGTAGGGATAAGTGGGAAAAGGGAAGCCCAATGGTAATCCTCCAACTCCCTTATGTCTACCGTCTCATCCGATACATCTGCTACCCCAGTGGGCCAATCCAATCAACCAGACTTGGCCTCCAATTCAGCCAAATAGGCCGTTTGGTTTTAATTCCATCGTTCTGTAGAGAACAGTGTCTTAGGTACCTAATTTCTGTAAAGAATGTGGAAATGGGGTTTTTAAACTATAAACAAGAAGGTGGAATTGTATAAATTCAGCCTATAAATTACAATCCCCTTAACCTGATATTTGACACCTAAATGACCCTGATTAACATCCTGTTTACTCTCACACTGGGTTAACCAAGAGACTTCATTGCTTTTAGGTGAATGTGCCAAGTGTTTCAGCGTGCCCATGCTGATTTCGGAAGTTGCCAAACAAAGAAGTCAGAAACAAGTATGCCAGCTGCTCCTGTACCTCACTGTGTGCATACGTGATATGCCTGGTCAAAGCATCCCATATCAGATCATCAATTAGCTGGGGGAGGGGAAAGCTTAAAATCTTGGCTGTGTTCCTGGAGCATAGCTGTAGTAATATAAGGTAATATCAATGTCTGTGTGAATAGCAACACAATACACTCGATGTTGAGAACAGCCTTAACTGTGCTGATAGGCAATCCTATCAGTCACTCCCTACATCCCTCACAATACACTTCTGCTACTACTTAGGTGTACAGTATGACCAATTTTACTTAAATTTGCTAATTTTCAAGTGTATGGTTTTTCTCTTAAGTGAATGTAGGTAAACCAGTAATAATCACTGCAACTAGGATACTCTTGCAGCTAGAAGCAAAACAGAAAACTAATTATCATTATAAATTATGGTGGCTAAAAGCTGTCCAATAGCTCCAAAACTCTCCCAGCTTTCTTTGTAAGTTATTTTGTTAACACGAATAATGATACCTGCACTTTGGTGAAGCCATGTTTTCATGGACGGGGATATTCTCTCCATTGACATAGATAGCAACTACCCTCCCACACATGCTCCTTCCTATCCTGTATAATTCTTGTCCATCAAGATAATAGTTCCCTTTAGGTAAAGAATGTCTGGGACCCTATCTCTGACACTTACTATGTGTGTGATCTTGGATAAATCATTTCTCCAATCTTGACCTCAATTCCTTCATCTGTAAAATGAAGGGCTGGATTGGGTGCATTATAAAATCACTGGATCATAGATTTAGAGCTATAATGGACCTAGGGCTAGAATGGTAACAAACCATTGAAAAATCCATACAACTGGCTAGAAATTTATGCTAGGAATAGATTTAATATTTTCTCTTTCTTCCATTTTTAACCAAATTAGATACCATGAAGTCCAATCCCCTCATTTTACAAATGAAGAAAATGAGGCCAGGAGAAGTTAAGTAATTTACCCAGGTTCATACAGCTAGTAGGTATGTGAAGCAGGACTTGAATTCAAGCCTTCTTGATGCCACATCCAGGACTTTCACTACAACCAAGCTGTCTCATAGACTTTAGATGGCCTCTATTGTCTCTTCCAGATCTAAATCTATGGTTCTATGTGATAGATAAAAAAAAACAGATGAATAAATAAAATGGAATGGGATCTCACTAATGATTTCATTGGTACAGGAAGCATCCTATAAATAATCTCTACCAATGTAAGTTGGCACCATCTTTGCAATTTAAAGGGGCACTGAGAGATTACATGACTAGCCCTGAGATACACAGCCAGTAGGAATCAGAGGCATAACTTGAATACAGATTTTCCTGATTTCAGAAACAGCCAATACGCCCTGCTATTTCATATTTTTAAAAATAAATAAAAAACTTTTCTAAAAACTGCATCCAAAGAATTGTGTGCTCATAATTACACTTTTTGCATAGTTCTTATATACCTTCACCCTTCTCTGTCCAGAACTCCTTTTCAACATGATACCATTGGCACCAACTTCCAAGACATTCCTCAATCCCTTGCAAAACCTTTTAAAGGTATTGCCTAATCTCATTAAAGCCGGCTCAAGGTAAATGACTACGTCCCAGCAACTCAGCTGCCACTTAGAACTAGATGTCCTGTCTATTACACGGTCCTCAGGAGGCACACAAGGGCATTAACACTCTTGTTCGGGTGCCCTAGGCCTGCCAACATATCTATCGACTAGTATGAAAACTCTATCTGAGGAGACAACTAATGCATGGTGACAGCTTTGAAATGCCCCATTCCTCCTGCTCCATACACACTTGGCAACAGCAGTTAGGACAATAGTACTTAAAAAACAACAAAGGCATAGTGCATGGGGCCTAGAGGAAGGAAATGGCCAAAGAAAACATTTTTAGACCACTTGAAGAATTTTGTGTGATTAAAAACTGAAACATAAATGAACTTTTCAAAAAATTGTGTAACTGCAAAATCAGACACACTGCCTTTGCCTACTACACAGAAGTGCCTAGGGCCCATAAGAACCTTAATCCCACTGTGACAAGAACTGCTTACAAATTCAGGTGTAAATGATTTGACTGAAGAAATAGGATTCCACTCACTAATCCTGGTCCTCCTAGGGCTAGTGAGGCTTGGCACAGAGGAAAATGAAACCATTTGTATGTTTTATAACTTTCCCCCCCAATCTACAGGACTCCTTCTTCCTCCTTTTTGTTTCATTGAGAAATTACATTTATTTTACAGAAGGGAAAAGATTAAAAGGCAAGAAAATTATTATATTCAGATCAGAATTTATAGTCACTGTACTTTGGGTCCTTTGATTAACCAACTGATGAAATATCTGCATCCCAGATATTGAATTATGGCTATTAAATTGAATCCCCAGCACATAGTACAGAGACTTTGCCCACAGTGAGTACTTCCGTGGTGGTTTGGTGGTGGTGGTTTATTTGAATGGGGTTATTTCTTTTATGGATCCTCTTTAACCAGATCTAGCTGTCAATACTTGGGTAAGATCTCTGGAAATTTAAAGTGGAGAAGATTCATGTGTTGTGAGAAAAAATTATTGATAAGATAACTTAAGTGAGATTTAAGTGATAAGTGTTTAGATATTTAAGCGTTAAGTGATATTTAAGTGATATCTGCCTAATTTGCCTAGATATGGAATAATTGCTTTAGAATTAGGCAACTTTCTAGAACACAATACAAGGTCAGGAGACAATGGCTGGTGTGCCACTCACTCCACAAATGTTTAAACAAAGCCTGTGTCTATTTCTGTTCCCAAAGCAGGTGAGGCCAATCACATGACAATATATGGTGAAGACTTTATTTTTATTGTAGCAAACAGCTGATAGGAGATTAAGCTAGAAAAATATGAGAGGTGCTATCAGATACATTTCCTATGAAAAGAGATTAGATATATAGATATGTGCAACCGCTATCAGTGTGAATTGTTCTAAGGTAAATTCAAACCCTAAAAAGTAAAAATGTATTTGAATTAGAGGAGGCAAATTAAGATATAAAATGAAAATATACAGATGAATATTAGGAGCATTATTTCCTGGAAACATAAATTAATTATGATATTTGGTTACAGACTATTTTTAAAAATCCATAAAACTGGCTAGAAATTTGTGCTAGGAATAGATTTAATATTTTTCTCTTTTCTCCATTTTTAACCAAATGAACATTACCCTGCAAATGTGAACCATTTATGGTTAAATTTTACATGCTGTATTTCACAGAAAAAAATTATATTCTGGGCTTGGCAACAAGAAGGGCCACCTCATCAACCAGTCCAGAATGAAGTAGGAAATAGCCAAAGACATCTGAGTGATTGATGTAGCTGGGGAGGACCACTAAGAGGGAGATGTGGGGGAATGGTCTCAGTTTTTTTCAATGAACTATGAGGCAAGATCCTCAGCTAACAGGTTGGGAGAGGGGTGCAGTGGAAGGCTTAAGGAGAGATGAAAAATCAGCTTTCTGTAGAGAATGGAGTAGTACTTAACATAAGTTTATCTTATTTGATCCCCACAACAACCTTAGAAGGAAGAGGTTACTATGATCCTCATTTTTCAGATCAGGAAACTGAGGCAGACAGAGGTTAAGTGATATTTGTCCAGGGTCACACAGCAAGTAAGTGTTGGAAGCTGGATTTGGATTCAGGTCTTCCCAACACTAGGCCCAGCACTCTATTCACTAAGCCACTTAGATGCATCTAGCTGCTTCACACAGGTGAGGAAGGAGTGCTTTCCAGGCATGGAGCCAACCTGGGCAAAGACAGGGAGACAAGAGATGAAACATCCCATATGGAAGGCAGAGGATGGAGGAATGTGATACTCTTGGAAATGTAGATTGGAAGCCAAGTACGTACTCTGTCTCAGCTGTGTCAAAGAAGGAATGAAGGAAACATGGTGGCCATCCTGTTAGAAGACAGAGCATGTGTTTGGAGTTATTTTCTTTCCCACAAGAACTGATGGATTCATACCATAACCTCTTGCCTATTCCTTCTTCTCTACTCCTACCAGAGACCAATGACATAGTTTTGAGATTGCTGACGAGGGTTAGAGATGACAGTCCATGGCTATGTAAGAGAATAAAATGCCCTGATCCATAAGGCCAAAGTCCATGACTGGAAACCATAGTTACGACTCACTCTATCCAAGCTGTTACTAACGGGGTACTCACAACTCACATCTCCAAAGCACCCTAAGCTTCCCTCACAACAACCTCATCATGGAGAGGAACTAAACAGGTATAAAGAAAAGAAATAACACATAGTCATACACTTTGTCTTCAATCAGTCAGCACACACCTTCAATCAATCAATCAATCAATCACTCAGCAAACATTTATTAAGTGCCTACTGTGTACCAGGCACTACAAATACCGCGACAAAAATGAAATGGCTACTACTCTCAAGAAGCTTACATACCCTAGGGGGAAAAACATATGTGAAAAATACGTGCTCATTCAGGGTGTCCCAAAAGTCTTACTGCAATTTTAAGCCCCATTTAAAATCCCATTTGGGGTTTTCTTGGCGAAGAGTGGTTTGCCATTTCCTTTTCCAGCTCATTTCACAGATGAGGAAACTGAGGCAAACAGGGCTAAGTGACTTGCCCAAGGTCACACAGCTAGTAAGTGTCTGAGAAGGGATTTGAACTCATGAATGAGTCTTCCTGATTCCAAGCCAAATGCTCTGTGCACTATGGCACCACCTAGTAGACCTACTAAAGCCATATACCCTATATAAGTAAATAAGGACAGGGACTGAACGTGTAATTCCACTGGTAACATTGCAGAATAGCACCTTTAGGATTAGCTAGGTAGCACAGTGGATAGAGCACTGGGCCTGGAGTCAGAAAGACCTTAGTTCAAATCCAGCCTTAGATACCTATAAGCTGCGTGATACTGGGCAAGTCACTTAACCTCTGTCTGCCTCAGTTTTCTCATCTGTAAATGGGGATAATAACAGGACCTACCTTCCAGGGTTTATGTGAGGATCAAGTGATATCATATTTGTAAAACACTCAGTACATTGCCAGGCACATAGTAGCCACTACATAAATGTTAGCTATTATCATCATTAACTTAAAATCTTAAGAGTTTTCCCTAGAGCACTGAGATGCAAAGTGATTTAACTGGAGACATTCTACCAGTATGTGTCAGGGGTAGAACCCGAACACAGATCTTCTTGGTTTTATCCACTACACCATGCAGCCACATAAGTAAATGTAAAATAAATTGAAGGCAATTTGAGGTAGAGAAAATCTAGCAGCCGAGGGGATCCAGAAAAAGCCTCCAGTATCAGAATTATAAAAGGGAATCCACCATAATCGGGGATCACTTTGTGTTTATTATTCTCTAGGAGGTGTCCAGTATCTCTACTTTCCCCAGGACTTAGAATGAGTATGTTATTCAAACATCACACTGCATCCTAAAGTAAAGAACTTATTTGCAGGTTCTGTATACAAGATCAGAGAGGCTAAGAAAAGACTTGCTTTGCCAAATCCTTTAGGAAAAAAAGAGACAACAGTAGTTTTATAATATTTGTGTGTATACATTTTATTTCCTAACATACCTTAATAGCCTCAGCATGCGGGGTTTTTTTTTTAATCCATAAAAGAAGCCCTTTCTTGGAGTCACGTCAAATGGAGAAAACAGCATCTGTATGAAATGAGGCAAAACCCAAAGGGGACCCCAAGAATCATTTGTCCTGTATTTTAGCAATGACACTGACTATCAGACCTAGTAGATATCGCCTATGCCCCAGATGCCACAAAGGAGCCTTGCGATTCACTTAATGACGGCCAAGTTGTTTGTATCAAAGTGCTCCAAAATGTCTGTCTTGTTCTATCCTAGTTTTGTTCAATTTTCAGTGTAAGACAAAACTTTCAAAATTTCTGCTATAATAGACTGGCTATACAAGTCACTATAAATGTCTGTGTCTGGAGAGTTTCCCTTCTAGTTTTGATGCGCACAGCACAGAAAAGTGTGTGCTTATCCACTGAGGGAGTTTATAGTTCTAAAAGACCTTTTAGATGCTTTGGCTAGGATGCATTAATCTTAGCTTAGAACAATAGCTGGCAGATAAACATAGTCTACAGGAAATGAAGCTAACAACTGGGTCATTTTTTAAGGGGAACTCAACAAACTTTTATTTATTCAGCATAAAACCAAGATTGTTTTCCTTGAATGAAAGGGTATAACTTCCTTTTATTCCATAGCCTAGGAGCCAATGAACAAATCTTCCAGTAATAACTTGCTTATCTCCACTTTCATGAGACACATCTGGGCTGTGTAGTCCGCACGAAGGGCTTCTCAAAGTCACTCTAGAATATGTTGAAAGTGAAGGTGTAGGGTACATTCCAACCCGTCAGGATTAACATTTATAATAAGTACTTCTCTCTTTCTTATATATCTTGGTATATGTCCTTAATCAACAAGACTACTGAATTAGAGTTATCCAAGGACCTAAATATTCTAAGCACATAAATCCCAGTGTGTGTCTACAATGCTGGAAAAAAAACACATACTTAGCTCACCCAGCATTATGCGGAGGTGTCCCACAGAGAAGTGAAAAATATGATTTTATATCAGTTCAATTCAATGATCCAATGATCCGATTCAGTGAGAGAAGAGACAGACAGACAGAGGGAGACAGAGAAAGGGAGAGACACAGAGACAGGATACAACATACAAGAAAAAGATAATTAAGTACAAGATAAGTTGTGGTGAGAAACAACCCTGACCATGAGGGGAATTACAAAGAGGTTTCATGCAGGAGGTGAATTTTGAAAGAATTTAAGGATTCTTAGAGCCAGAGGTCAGTGAAGTACCCATTCCAGGATGAGGAGACAAAATTACAGAGACAAGAGATGGAATTCCAAGTTCACAGAATTGCAAAGTATGCTTCTATGAGGAAAAATAAAGTGAAATAAGTTTGCAAAGGTAGATATTTGCCAGATTGTGATGGGTTTTGAGTGCTGGGCTAAGGAGTTAGCTTTTTATGCAAGAACAGGTGTCAAACTAAAGAAACCATGCATAAGGATCCCTGCTGGCTGCTCTATATATTAACGCTATCTATGTTTTATTATATTTTTGTTAAATATTTCCCGATTGCATTTTAATCTGGTTTGGGCCCATGGCCAAGTGTTTGACACCTCTGTTCTAGAAACAGTATGGAGGGAATGAAGATGTTTTAGCAGCAGGATGATACCAGGTCAGATCTATGTTTTATTAATTAACTTGGTGGGTTTATGGAGGATAGATTGGAGACAGGAGAGGCTGGAAGCAGGAAAATCAACTAGGAGGCTATTGCAATAATCTAGGAGAGAAGTGATAAGGGCCAGAACTAGCATGGCACTGAAGTGGAGAGAACGGAACAGATTGGGGAGATAGTATATGGTGGTAAAACTGACAAGATATGGTAACTGATAGGAACAGAGGAAAATGAAGAAGGAAAAGTTTAAGAACAAGATAATGAGCTGTCAATTTACCTTTAAAAAATTTGCTCATTTTTTTTACCATATCAAACCAACCATTCTAAATAAACATTGCATTTTTAAAGTCCAGTTAAACCTTAAGTCTAACAAAATATAATTCAGCGGGTTGAGAATTTGTCATATTGGTTAACTTGGGAAATCGAAAAGGGAGTATCAACCTGTTAGAAGTTGACCATCCTGTGTATTTAGGAAATAACTTTAATAAATCAAAAGTATTTACATCCAGTTCTGATGCCAAGACCATCAGGGAAGACAGGAGGAAAGTGGGATCAGAGTCATAGAATTGACCCTTCTCCACACACCAATATTGCTCTCAGAAGCTGGTTCTTTTTCACCCCCGAGAGTTTTTATTTTATAATTTCAGCACAATTACTCCTCTTTTTCTGTAAGTACAAATGATCTGATGAGCTTGGAATTACTTTTTCTCATTCAAAGCCTGTGGTGATGAGATTCTGGGAAGGTCACTTTGGGGATGTAGAAAGAAAATGGAGAAGTGAGCAAAGTTGTTCATCTGAGACAGGAAAGGTATCTCAGTTCCTACTCATCATCTCAGCTCTGCCAATATGATAGTCAGAAATGAAGCTTACCTTTGTGACCTTGGCAAATCACTTAATTTCTCTGGGCCTTGACTTCCTCCACAGTCCCTTCCAGCCCAACATTTATGATGCTAAGTGCCTCTTAGGCCAGATACAAATATTTAGTGAGATGCACTCTATGAACCAGGAAGAGAAGTTAGTCTGTTCAGAGGAACTTGGTGCAATCATCTCCAAGGCTTGGTAGAAAATCATGCATGTAGACTTGTAGATCCCATATCTGGAGGTAAGATTAGGAAGTCTAATTTTTCCTAAAAGGCATTAGGAAACCTAGCAGCCTTGCTAACCAAAATCTGCTTCAAGCCACAGAGAATTATTGCCTTAGAATTAAGTTAGACAAATTTGGGGCAGGCTGACTCTGGAGTGCACTAAAAGTGGGATTTGTCAGTAAACAGAGAGGAGCTGAGAAAAAATGGAGGGCTATTCCTTTTAGATGAATTTTGGAGATATGTGATTTACTTCATTTATTTTTTTCCATATTTAAAAAAATTTTTTTGCTCTATTTTGTTTTGAGAGATCAGTTGCTTTCCAAAAAAAAAAAAAAAAAGACCCCCTCCCCTAGTTGCCTTCCTATACCTAGAATTTTCATAGGGTGGTCTAGACTGTGCCCCATAGGCCAATATGGTGGGGGGATAGATATGAAGGAGTGCTATGCCATGGTAGGAGGAAGGGACATTCCTGCCCCTACTGCCTGTGCCAGCTGCTAGCCTAACTAGGGTGCTTTCATCCATTTCCCTTGCTGCCACCACCCAGGGTCCTATAGTCATCACATCCCTTTCCTGACAACCTTCCAACTAGGGCACGAGGACTCCTCCCTCTATGTGCTGCCTAGCCCATATCCCAAATTGAAAGACACCAGGTATTGGCTGGAAGGATTATCAGGGAAGGTGGTATATGTTAGCCACACCAGTGGTCCTTCTCACAATTGCCTCCTCCACTAATAAACTCAGCCTTCCTTAAACTCAGTTCCCCCTTCCTTATCTCCCTTTGCCTTCTAGATACTCTGAAACTTTTACGTATTGTAGTGTAATAAAAAGACTGCTGTGGCCTTAGGGAGAGAGGCCCTGAGTTCTAACCCTGGCTTTGTTCCTTTACTAGCTCTTCTACCTCAAACAAGTCCTTTCTCTTCTCTGAGCCTCAGTTTCTTCATCTGCAAAAGAAGAAACTTAGAATGGGTGACCTCTCGAGTACTACCCTGTTCTAAATATATGATCCTAGTTCTCTTTCTTTCATATTCCCTCTATCTTCTGGTACTCACTGAAGCCCTCTCTCAAAGGCTAGAAGCTTCTTCTCTTACGCCCCATGACATCCAGGTCCCAAGAGGAGGACTTAATGTAATCCTTGCTCCCTGGTGCCTCTTCCAGACCATCAGTCTGCCACCATCATTCAACAACAACCTTTCCTCTTTAAAAGCTCACTGTCTCCTGTCTGGATTCTCATTGCTGTTATCTATGGATTTGTCCAGGCCACTCTCCCTCCTCCCCAATAAGTTTTGTAGTTCACTCACAGTCTTCTCTACTCAAAACCCTGCTCCTTTTGAAAAAGCTGGCCTCCCAGTTCTTCATCCTCCTCTACTCCCATGACCTCTGCTCTTCAGTCCACAATAACCACACCCAGGAGTGATCATTCCTAGAAACAATGTCCCCATCCCTGATTCCTCCCATTGCCTCTGCACCTGAACGTGAACCTTGTCTACCTGCACCACCTAACCAAAGCAACTTTAAATAAATTAAGCCGAATTCAATTCAAGAGAACATTTGATTTTGGACTGATTAGAAAAGAGGCAAATGGATTCTTTGGTGACTTCCATTTGGGCCTTTGGCCCATAGGGGAGCTAACTTTTAACAGTTAAGAAAAGTGGCCTAGAGTAGAGAGCAGTCGTGGTTGATGATACATGTCACTTTCCATTGTGATAGTTTACTATTTAACAGAAAGGAAGAATGTGTGCTTTAATTTAATTTGGAACCAACATTGTTGAATGTATTTGACCTGACGTTCATTGCTTTTGATATTGTCTTTGTTTACACTATCCTAGTTGTTGGGTATATTGGATTTTCTGTTTCTGCTTCCTTCACTAGATACCTGTCTTCTATCTTCTCCAAATGCTTCGTATTTATTATCTTTTATGGAGCAATAATATTCCATTCTATTCATATGCCACAATTTGTTCCACCATTTCTCAACTGTGGGGCACCTTATTTGTTTCCAGCTTTTTCCTACTGCAGATAGTCCTGCTATAAAGATCTTAATACATATGGATCTTTCTTATCTAATATATATGGATCTTTCAATGACTTCATGATTAAAAGGGTCACTGGATCAAAAGGTAGGAACATGGAAAAACAGGGACACATGCACTATTGGTTGTGAACTGATTCAACCATCCTGGAAAGCAATTTGGAAATATGCCCAAAGAACTATAAAACAGCAATATCACTGCTAGGTCTGCATCTCAAAGAAAACAAAGAAAAAGGAAAAGGACTTCATGTACAAAAATATTCATAGCAGCTCTTACTGTAGTGACAAAGAATTGGAAATTAGGGGGATGCCCATCAAATGGGGAATGGCTGAACAAATTGTGGTATATGATTGTGATGGAATACTATTGTGCTATAAGAAATGAGCAGGATGGTTTCAGAAAAACCTGGGAAGACTTATATGAACTGATGCAAAGTGAAGTCAGCAGAACCAGGGGACCATTGTACACAGTAACAGCAATATTGTATGATGATCAACTGTAAATGACTTAGCCATAGAATCTCAGAATTTCAAATTGGGAGAGATCTCAGAGGCCACCTAGTTTAACCCAGATCTGAACAAGAATGCCTTCAATCAGCCTTGATTAAAAACTTCCAGTGAGGGAAAACCCACCTCCTTCCAAGGCAACTCTCTACTTTTTGATGGTTCTAATTATCAGGAAGTTGTTCTCTAAGTGAAGCTAAAATCTAAGTACGACTTCTATCCATTTTTCCTCCTTCTGCCCCCCCAGGGTCAAGTAGAACAAATCTAATCCCTCTCCAACATGACAATCCTGTACATGACAATTCTTCAAACACTCAAAATCTATTATGTTATCCTCCACACCAAAAGGCTTAGCTACTTCGTGTTAAATATCTATAGTTTCTCCTCGTGATCCTTTCATTATATAACCTCCGGTTTTCTTACCAACCTGGTCACCATTTTTCCACATTCCACATTCTTGGACCAATGCCTTAAACAATTAGTCAAATAGAAAAGAGAGACGAGTGGAGGTGGGGAAGGGGGGAGAACAAAGAGGGGAAGGATTGTACACCATGGGGACAGAGTTTTCCAATTAACTAAGTTAATTGAACTTCTTAAAGTGTTACTAGCTTACATTATGCAATGACTAACTTTGACAGACTTAGCTCTTCTCAGCAATACAAGGATCTAAGACATCTCCAAGGGACTCATGATGGAAAGTGCCATCCATCTCCAGAGAGGGAACCGTGGAGTCTGGATGCAGATCGAAGCAAACTATTTGCTTTTTTTCTTCTGTTTTGTTTTGTTTCTTCTTTCTTGTGGTTCCTTCTATTGGTTCGAATTCTTCTTTACAGCATGACTAATGTGAAAATATGTTTAACAGGAATGTATATGTAGAGCCTATATCAGATTGCATGCCGTCTTGGGGAGGTGGGAGAGGAAAGAGGGGGAGAAAATTGGGAACTCAAAAGCTTATGGAGGTAAATGTTGAAAACTAAAAATAAATTAATTAATTTAAAAAAAAACTGTTACTGGCTTGCTCAACAATATTCTTTCAAAATGCTAAGGAGAGTTTAAATAAAGGTACTCAACATTTTCATAAACACTATGCAAAAGGTAAAACTTAAGACAAACAAGGAAGTGATTATTCATGTTCAAATGATATCTACGTATCATAAAAGTATTAACCGCAGATATCTCATAAATGAAAAGTTCTTCAAGGTTACATGAAATATTGTTACGTTTACACAAATTTGGTTTTCACACAACTTTCAGCATATATATGTACACAACAGCTATAATTATGCTCATTAGGCAAACAAATAATTAGCTTAAATCTATAAAGGAGCTAGAAGGAATATATTTAGAATTCAGTATCCAGAATGACAAATTCCAAAAGATATTTAGGAAAGGAACAATCTATTGAAAGAAAAATGTTTTTGAGTCGCCCACATAAGTCTACGAAAAGAGGAGTTTGTCAACATTGATCTCTCTTCAGGCTTCATCTCCAGAGGGAAGGGCACCTTCCTCTGTTCCTGATGATAATTTAATGGGGACAAGAACTAGAGTTAGAGGTGGGGACTCGTGGCCTCGGGGCCACATGTGGCCTTATCTAGGTCCTTTCGACTGAGCCCAAGTTTTACAGAACAAATACTTTTATTAAGGGGATTTGTTCTGGGAAGTTTGGATTCAGTCAAAGGGCCACACTTGAGGACCTAGTGGGCCACATGTAATCTGAAGGCCACAGGTTCCCCACCCTTGAACTAGACCTATGAGTTCCTTAGCAAAAATTCCCAAGTGAAGAAAATACTTCCAGGGGGGAAAAAGCAGGTTGGCATCTTTTGCCCAGGGCACTAAGAGGTTAATAGTGACTTAACTAGGGTCATATAGCCATTATGTGTCAGAAGCAGACCTTGAACCCCTGATTCTGAGACCAGTGCTCTATCCACTATACCAAGATCACTTTCAGATACTTGAAAACTGTTGGGAATTTTGCCCAGCAGAACATTATTCCATGAAATGAAAGCGCTAGGAGTTAGAGGAAGAAACTGATGCTAGATCTCTAAGATAACAAGAAAGAAAAGGAAGCCTGGAAAGGTGATATTAAAATTCTAACAACTGAGGCAATTCAAACAGATGTGGCTTCATTTTATGGCTCTGTGTGGAGAGTCAGAGATAAGACAATGCCTCATAAAAATTGGAATTCTGGAGGATACCGAGTAAAACTGTAATTCGAGCATACTGGGATTTGCAGAAAAGGCAAAACAGGAACTTTCAAGGACGGTGTTCCTTGTCTTTGCAAAAGTATGCTGGATTTTTGTTTAAAACAACAAAGGAAGAGTTTCCTCTGAGAGCCACGAAAGCTTTTCGAGTCCTCTCAAATTTGTCAATATAGGAAATGTTCCAGATTACTCTTTACAGACACCACAATTAGCTACTTGACCTAGAATAGTTTGATTTAGTTTTGTTCTTAGAATTAAAAGAAATAAATGTTTCTCTCTTTTTTTGTTTTAATCAATTGTTTTAATCCTATACAAAGTAACCTGCCTTACTTTATTAATTTTTCCAAGGGGATAGCATGGCAGAGTTCATTGATGACTTCAAAGCTAGGAAGACTTGAGTTCAAATCCTGCCTCTGGCATATATATAGGACCCTGAGCAAGTTAATTAACCAGTCAGTGCTCCAGGAAGCTAATAGTGCCAGTGGTACAGAAGGTACTGACTTACATTGGTCAGAGAAGTTTCCTCATCAGAGTTCCCTAAGCCCATTCCACAGCACCATTTGACTTTTTTATGGTAGAGCACACTGTCCTTTGTATACCTGAGTTCTCCCCAAAGCCTTCAAAGATAAAAGACAGGAGAAAAATCAATCAATGAAGGCTTAAATGAGGGGCAGCAAGGGAAGGCATCCTACAGACATGGGGTGACCAAGCTAAGACAGGTGATGGGAAAAGTAAACAAATCCTTGGGAAAGGGGGGGAAAGAAAGATGCATCCAAGAAATTCACTAGTTCTTTTATTAGAGCTTACACTTTTATCTGTTTGGATTTTGTCTGTTTGTTACATTTAGTATTTTCTAACTATTTAACTAAAGATTTGGATATAAATATCTCAGATAATTACAGAGTTAGTGGACTCATTTACTTCACAATAAGAAAAGTCATTTAAGGATGTGAAATGGTATATCTGAACTATTAAAAAAAATTCTATTTTTTCCCTTAGGAAACTGGAAAAAAACTAAAATGACTTACTTGTAACTTTTAAGACTCAGGGTAACACTTTAGTTGGGCTACTGTGAAAAGAAAGGTTTTAATTGAACTCTACTCAATAATAATTTTTCTAATAAATTTATAACACAAATCCTTCCCTCATTTATTCATGAATGACTTCCATTCAAGTTAATAAGGTTTTCATTCAGAAGGGCAAGATATACAGAGGTAATTTAAAAAAAATAGTTGTTTGAGTTCAAATCTGGCCTCAGACACATAACACTTACTAGCTGTGTGACTCTGGGCAAGTCACTTAATCCCAATTGCCTCACCAAAAAAAAAAAAATAGGTGCTACTAAAAGATGAATTTAGTAGTCCTTTAAAGGTTGTTTTTGAAGGTGATAAAAGCTAATGTTCAATAATGCAACTTAAACTATGTTTCCCATTAATATATAGAAGTCATAAAGATCATTTAATATAGATTTCAATTGGATAAGAACCTATGAGATCAGTTATGAAAACAGAACAGAAGGAACAGACCTTGGTAGTAATAGAGAATTTTCAACAGCAATAAGATTTTCAACATCAATAAGGATAGGAGAGAAAAGGAAGGGAATAAGCAATTATGTGCCTATGTAACCTACTATGTGCTAGGCACTTTGGTAATTGCTTTTTACAACTATTTCATTTGATTCTCACAACAACCCTATGAGGCAGGTGATATTATTTTCCCTATTTTACAGTTGAGGAAACTGAGGCAAACAGAGGTTAAGTGACTTGTTCAGGGCCAGACAGCTAATAAGTATCTAAGGCTGGATCTGAACTCAAGTCTTCTAGGTCTGTGCTCTATCCACTGCATCACCAGTCCACAAAATCAGGAAGGATTTCCTGATGATATTTCTTGAGCACTAGAATGGAATTCCAGAAGAGAGTGTGGACATTCATTTCTAATTGCATGGGACTAGGTACACAGCCATTGATCTAGAACAGGATAAAGTTTACATGGCTGAAAAAATACAGACTTGATGGACTCCATGTCTCTTCTTGCATTCTATTTCCAATTTGTAAATGTTCTATTTCCAAATAAAGCAAAGTATTTTGTGAAGAAGATACATGAGAAAGAAATTTAAAGACATATTCCAATCTAATGATACATTTTAAAATTGATCATATTTCCTTTTTTAATCCTAACAGCTAATTTTTTCTATCCTTTGTCCATGTTTCAATGGGCCTCCTGTAGAAGGTGGGATTTGTATAGAGCCTTGAATGAAGTCAAGGAAACTAAAAAGCAAAGATAAGGAGGGAAACATGCCCAGCAAGGGGATCAGCCAGTGAAGAGGTGCGAAATTGGGAGATGTGGCCTTATATGTGAGGAACAGCAAGTAAACTAGTGTACTTAGATCATAGAGTACATAAAAGAGACTGACATGTAAGAAGACTGGAAAGGTAGGAAGGGACCACCACTTGATATCCAAGCAGACGATTTTATAGTAGATCCTTGAGGCAATAGGGAGCCAATGGAGTTTATTGAGTAGGAGAATAACATGATAAGACCTATGCTTTGGAAAAATCACCTTCCCGGATGAATGGGGAAGACTTGCGTCAGGGAGGCCAGTTAGAAGACTATTGCAGGAGTCAAGTCAAGGGGTGATGAGGACCCGTCTCAGGGTGATGGTTGTGTGAGTATATAGAGGGTGACATATCTGAAAGATGCTATAAAGGTAGAGATGACAAGATTTGACAATAATAAATTGGATATGTGGGTTGAGGGGGAGTGAGGAGTTGAGGATAACACTGAGATTGTGAGCCAGGGTAACTAGAAGGACGGTGGTACCCTCAAAAGTAATAGAGAAATTGGGAATGGGAGAGAGTTTGGGTGGAAAGATTATGAGTTCTGTTTTGGACATGTTTACTTTGAGATATCTACAGAACATATACTTTAACATATTCAAAATGCAGTTGGTGATGCAGGAATTCAAGAGAAAAGTTAGGGATGGATAGATGTAAATTCACACATATGTATATGGGTGTATGTATGTATATATATAATACGCATGGAGATGATAATTGAACCCACAGGAGCTGTTGAGATTACCAAATGAAAGAGTAGAGAACAAAATAAGAGAGTGGCCCAGGACAGAGCCTTAACCTCAGGTGATACTCTCCCCCCCAGTTAATGGGAGTAACCTTGGTGACAAATGACCAAAGAATACTGAGAAAGATGGTCAGATAGATAGGAAGAGAATGAGGAGGATCTTGAAACACCACAAAGAAGAGAATCCAGGAGGATGGTGACATTCATTTAAATTAGAAAGGCTATAACTACTACACTAATGAAAAGAACGAAAACAACCAGTCTGCAAGTATTTAAAATACTCACGAACCCATGTACATTTCATCAATAAATCATATCAGGATACAAATAAAATGGAGTTCAACAAGAGAAAAACAAACTCAAAGCTATATATCCCAGAAATTCGAAGGACTAGAAAATAGAGAAAATACAAAAAAACAAATTAAAAACATGAGTTTGTGATATGATGCAAACACCAGCCGAATCAAGAACACTGTGGATTCTCCATAGATGGTAGACAACAAAAGAAAGCCTTCATGATTTAGGGCGAATGCACAGAGGCATATTGTCAAAAGCTAGGATGTAATTACCCAGAACCAGAGGAATGTGCAGTAAGATCCTTCCCAGACCAAGAAGGTCAATTGCAATGGCCCAATTAAAAGATCATTTTAAAGCATCTTACATAGGGGAATTCAAAATTATGAAATGGACAAAAGGATTATTAGTGAAGATTAAGAGAATTGATGTCAAAGGAGAACAAAGTCAAAGCCGTCACTTTGGCTTCCCCCTGGAAGGTAGATCAGTTACACAGCACACCAAAGGGGTAGGTGCAGAAAAGGACTCATACAGCCCAGACACAGACTGGTCCAGAGAAGAAATCAATTACTTTATCTCCTTTCAAACTAGTCAATATCATGAACTCAAGTCTCCCTCCAGTTGCAAAGAAGTATTCTGCTAGAAATGAGATTTGATCTCCTTAAAATCCAAGAAAACATAGTGTGAAAGGGGACTCCAGAAGCCACTGGTTGCTAATGCTTTGGAGAAGGGAGTGGGCTCTGATAACAGTATCATCCCCATCTCTTCATATCTTCATATTTTTACTCTGAAATTTTAGAAAGGCCATGCCACCTGCCCAAGGACAGTTGTGGTTCTTCCATTCCTAACTTTACAAGGAGTTCAAGACATTGAGTGATTCCAGTGACACTGTATAACATCTCATCCTTCATTGATTATGCCTACATAGGAACTCTAAGCATGTTCCATCTCTTTTTTGGGGGGGGGGCATGCTATGACGTATTAGCTTAGACCTGCTGTCCAAAGACAACATGGTGAAGTAGAAAGAGCAGCGAACAAAAAGGTAGGAGATTTAGATTGTAGTCTCAGCTCTATCAGAGTGTCTGTGTGACCTGGAACACTCCATTTAACCTACTCATTTCTCTCAGCTGTAAAACAGGGACAGCACATATCCTGCCTACCTTGGAGGGTTAGTTAAAGTATCAAGTGATGTAATGTATTTTAAATTCCTTTGAAAAATATAAAGTGCTATACAAATGTAAGATACTATTTCTCAATATAATAATATATTTCCAGGTCTTTTCCTGTTATTCTATTATATTTATAAAGGTTCAGCCAAAAACAATACATTTTAATTCCAAACCATTTTTAAAGACCTTCCAGTACTGGTTTAGAAAAGAAAAGAAAAAACTGTGCTTTTTAAAAAGCCTCCTCTGGTTCACTCCTGAAGGCTTTAGCAAATCTTATTTAATTTATATTCCTGCCCCCCCCATCCTGTTCAGTACCACCAGCTTCCATTATTTTCACACAACTTTGCCACAATATGAACTTTCCACTGTGTTCTCAGAAGCAGCCCCTCTGTGCTCACCACCATAATAATCTCCTTTTATATTTCTTCTGAAAATACATGGCCTCTTCCCTTCTGCACCAATACTCCCTTTGGTTGTTATTAAATCAGTAAAAAGGCTGGAGCTTGTACATGTGTAATGTATAATACAGGCAGTACCCAAATACACCCTCTACATATAAATGAGCATCTAGGAATGATGGTGACCATAGCAACTCCCTTTCTCTCCATGTTGCTTCTGCTTGTGATTTCCTCCTTTCCAGTCAACACCATACCATCATCTCTGCTTCTCCCCAAAAGAGGAAGGGAGGAAGGGAAAATTTGCTACAGAAACATTTGGAAAGGTAAACATTTTTGGTCAATCCTCAATTATGCCCTCACCTCCCCTGTTGCCTCTAATTGCACCAGCTCTATCTCTGACTGGCAGTAGGCTCAATCTTTGTCCCCATCTCCCTGTCTCCCTGAACATCCTCCCAGACTACCTACACAAGCTCTCTATAGAGTACAGAATAATGTCAACCTGGTTTTCCTATGAAATGAAGATTAATCTTACTTAAGTCCTTTGGGAACTGAGACACACAATCTACCACTTATGAAAGTCCTTCCCCACAATGCAAAAATGAGAAGGGGAAGGAGAAAGAGGAGGATGCATTTTTGCTCCAATCTGTTGCCTTATTCTTACTAGCACTAAAAAGCCTTAGAAAAGTCCCAAAAGAAATATCCTTTTTTTCAGGTACAAGAGACAAATGAGAAGCTGAGAAGTCACAGTTTATTCCAATGTGAATCAAGGAAGGAGAGAAATCCTTGTCAGAAGCAAGAGACAGAAAAGGAAGCAGGCAAACCAATCCATGGGACCCATGAAAGAAAAGAAAACTGGTGATCAAGGAGTCACCTGGGATCAAGAAGTGTTCCAAGGGTTTATGATAATGGTGGGTATTTTGTGTTAATTCGTTTGATCCTCATAACAAGGTAAGGTAGGTGCTATTATTATTGCCATTTTATAGAAGAGTAAACTGAGGCTGAGAATGGTTAAATGATTTGCTTAGGGTCACAGATCTGAAAAGTGTGTGATGTGGGATCTGAACTCAGTTCTTCCTGACTCTGAATCCAATACTTGAAAGACACTACAATATTGCACCAACTATCTACCTTTAGCTGAGTTTATAGTGGCAAAAAATACCCTACCCCATGGTTCCTTAACTCTCAGCCAAGCCTATGTCCCCAAACCATAGGAATGACAGATCAAGGCAAGTCCCTACTCCCATGGTCAAGCATGTTGAAATGGTTAAGTCCCTGATCTTCCTGAATTGGGAAGAAAGATATACTTTTGATATTCCAAATCACCCCAATAAAAAAATTACGGGGCAGCTAGATGGTGCAGTAGATAGAGCACCAGCCCTGGAGTCAAGAGCACCTGAGTTCAAATACGGCCTCAGACACATGATACTACCTATGTGACCCTGGACAAGTCACTTGACCCCAATTGCCTTGCCAAAAAAAAATACACACAGTCATTAGATTCTTCAATATTTTTAGTTTGGGATCAAATAGGCATCTGTGAGTAAACATAAGAGCCTTTCACATGGGATATTGTTTTTATGAGAAAACATTCATAATTCTGAATGTCTTCATTACAAATGAGCTTTTGTGACTCTGAGTGTTCATGAGACAGGTCCAGCTTATATTTGTTATGATATCTATGTCAATGAACAGTGAACTAGAGAAATCAGAAAACGTAGGTTCTAAACAAGTCATGTAACCACTCTAAACCTCAGTTTCATCATCTATAGAGATAAATGCTATCCACTTCCCTGAATTGTTGTGAGAGCCAAATGAAATCATGAGAAAGCAATCTGAAAAATTCTAAAGAGTTTTTCAGTGTAAGATATGGCAAAGATGCTGGATGATTGATGAAGATAGCAGTTACGGTACCCCCCGAGCAGGAACTAGAAATTTGACAATGGGATCAAATTTCCATTGGTGAGAAGGTAAAGTTGCAGGCTGGCCCAGTTGGGTGCAGTTGTGCCAAGAGAGGGAACAGTCCACTCCCCAAGGGGTCTAGCACAAGCCTCCATGGGACAGCTGACCATCGCCAAACCCATTGAAGAAGCAGAGTTAGGTGAGAAGTGGTAGATGGGGTCACAGGGGCCAGTAGAAAAGTATTATGGCAATAGGACTATCAGTGGTGTTGTTTGGCTGAGCAAGGTAAAAAAGCATACCATCCCACCCCCAGATACTAGTGACTTTTGAGATCTTGAGGGCAAAGTCTTGGTCATTTCACCCTACTTACAGCTTCCTTTGTTGTTTAAAATATAAGTTACATGAAATGATGGTCTTTTTGAATTTTCTTAGTTGTAATCCTGGACTTTTTTAAAATTAGCAAATACAATTAAATATACTATACATCTTCTCAGCTATCATGCATTCCTAACACAATCCACTTATCTAAAATAATTTCATCATAGTCATAAAAGGGACCTCTTTTGGGGAGTTAATATCCCCCCAATTTTTCCTTATCAATATAATTAATAAGTTTTAACAATGGATATTAGTTTCTTAGATAAACAAAAACAATGGCATAGTGGAATCCCTTTTTACTGAAGCCATGCACTACTCTAAACATGTTCAATTGTGAGAAAGGGGAGACATGGCACAGGACCTCCCAACACAGCTTGCCCACATCAACGAAGGCATCAACGAAGGCATCAACGAAGGCACTGTGCTCAATAAGCAAAGCAGAATTTCAGTAGCGCAAAAGAAATGTGAGATGCACAAATTTAGAGATATCTTCACTCCAAATGTTCATATGAACTATGTGTGCCCGACTTGTGGTAGAGCCTTCTGAGCTCATACTAGTCTGATCAGCTACAGCTGGACACACTGTACGTTGACCCCAACATCATGATGTCATTTTGGTCCTCTTGGAGCATGAAGGACAAACAACAAACATGTTATTCCAATATCAGGTTCTTTTGTATACAGTTATTATTCTTGCAGTGTGTGATATCACCTATGGTATGTCCAAATCACGTAACGATAGAGTTCTACTACACTTTCTCAATTAGGGGGCATTTATTGCTCTGTTTACTGAGTGTAAGGTGTGACTCTGCAGCTGAAAGGCTAATTTGGGGTAGGAAGGTTCTAAGCCAAACATTCACTCGATGGCAGTTTAACAAGAGAAGCCCCACGAAGTCCCTCAAGTGTATTCAAAGCCAGGACAATCAGACTTCTGTCTCGATCCTGCCTCCACCCATTTTGCATTTTGATGTAATTTGTCATACTGCCATGTTATTATTCAAATTATGCAGCCTGTATTCCCTTAGCTCTGGTGCCAGAAACCACAGCCAGTCTCCTGACCTTGGGAGAACTATATGTGTATACTTACCATATGAATGGGTTTTTGAGTTGTTATTGTATTAAACCTAACCTATGTCTCATTATCCCTACCCTGTCACCTCCCACACAAAACTAAAAAACATTAAAGCTGCTACAGAAAGTACACCCTATCTAATCATGCTATACAGTTGCATTTGAGAGCAAAGTTTTCATCACAATGATGAATAAGAGTGCCTCAAATGCGGACCAGCAAAGTCAGCTTAACTAGCTAACAGAATGCTGACCCTAGAGTCAGGAAGACTTAAGTTGAGATTCTGCCTCAGAGACTGTGTGACTGACTGTTCAGGCTTCATATGCCTCATCTGTAGAATGAATTGGTTGGACTTGACAGCTTTCAAGACCACCATCAACTCTAAATCTCCGATCTGTGATTTAATTATTTTTTCATTCAAGCCTTTGATTTGATCAGGTAATAATTATCCCTACAAAATCCATTCTCAAATAATACCGAGTTTAAGACTAAAGGGATGATCTTTTTACAAGCCTTGTGACTTTAGTTGTTTCACTTTAACTTCTGAGGTCTCAATGTCCTCTACTTCAAGATAACAGGGATAGACAAGATGCTCTCCAAGGTCCTTTATAGCTTGAAATGTATGAACTATGATTCTTTATAACATTTCATTAAAAATTGGCTCCTGGTCAAAGCACCTCCGTAGCCCAGGATAAGTCCCTTCTGCTACCTGGCATTTGCCATACAATTCAGTAATGGGGCACCAAACAGGGCTTCAGTTCCCAATTTAGGACTAAGTGGAGAGGCAGCTAGGTGGCGCGGTGGATAGAGCACCGGCCCTGAAGTCAGGAGGGACCTGAGTTCAAATCCAACCTCAGACCAAACACTTGATACTTACTTAGCTGTGTGACCCTGGGCAAGTCACTTTACCCCAATTGCCTAAAATAAATAAATAAATTCCTTGTATATTAGAAAGAATAGTGTCTGTACTTAGAGGTAGATGATCCAGGTAGAGTCCCAGTTCTGCCTCTTCATGAGTCATTGCATTTTTTCATTTAACCTCTAGGGGCCTCAGCTTTCTCATCTGTAAAATGGATATCATAATACTAGCATTACCTGCTTTTCCTGGGGTTTTTTTTTAAAAAGGGAGCTCTTTGTAAGCTATCACTAGTCAAGGTGCAGGCTGGTAAAACTGTAAGTCTAGATTAAGGAGCTAGTTCAAAGATTCTCACGTAGGAGGGAGAATAAGTTGGTAATGATAGAGAGCTAGATGTATTTAGCTCAGCTGTGTGACCCTAGTGAAGTAGGTGCCAAAAAGCTTGAAAAGCCACAACAATGTCAGATATTTGTCCTGGGACAAAAAAAAGTTTGTTGGTTTAAAAAAAAACTTCTCACTATTGACTTGGTTTGAATTTTTCATCCTTAGCCTTCATTTTATACCACTTCCAAAAAGAACCTGACCCTGTGTTATCCTTTACCAGAATATAAACAGCAGCTTTTATCAGACTTTCTTAAATTCTTAAATTTCTAGTCTCTTCCTCTTTCTAGCACCACCCACACCAACTCTTTGACTCGCTTCAGTTCAAAAGCCATTTCTTAAGCCCTTGGGCAAGCATTATGCTATTCACCAACAGAAATGCAACATTTGGATGAGACAGAGACCCAGCCCTAATGGATCTTAGAATCCATTATAGCAGCAGTATCAAAAATACTGGGGCCCACAATTCACTAAAAGTAACCAGAAGCAGTTAAAGATATTCATTGGAAAATATTTAACAAACAGATAAAAAGTACAATAAAGCATAGATAAAGTTAAATAGAAAATAGAACGTAGATAATGTTAATATGTGGTTTTCTAAGTCAATATGCAGTCTAATATCCTTATCTATGGTTTAGTAGCCCCTTTCTATCTGAGTTTGACACAAACGCTTTAGAGGGATATGACATGGGAATGAATAATAATAAAAATTGTGAAAAGAAAGAGAGGTGCAAACATTACTTCCTGAAACTCTTAATGGCTTTCTTTGACAGTTGCTCATCTTTAGTGTAAACCATCTTCTGTAACTGTTTCTTCCAGTCCATGAAAAATGTCTAGAAGCTACCCATCCTCATAGCTACAGTCATTTGCCTTAAGACCTTCCTTACCAAGATACCAGCTCCCAGACCATAGCAAAAACAGTAAATTATAGACCAAAAATTCAGTGATGATGAATTGTCTTCTTTTCAGACAAAATGAATATTAGAAGCCAGAAAATTTTTTTTAAATGACCACTAAGAAAAGAAAAATGCGTCTTTGCCCAAGTTATCCTGAGAGATTTCTAGTGCCTAAAAAGAGTTGGGTCTGGGGTGTTCTGTGTTCTATTAAATTTACTATGTAAGTGCCTAACATATTGTGGATACTCAACAAATAACAATGTTTTCAAATTTGGAAACCAGGTGGCTAAAATATCTTAGCTCCTAGACACAGCTCTGTTTCTGACCCAAGTTCACCTCCCAATAGAGGCAATGACCCCATGTCATAACCACCAATTGTTTTGAGTTCTCAATCAATTGGATCTTTGTGTATTCTATAGGAGGAGGGGTGGAAATGCATCAAAACCACACTATAAGAAATCTTGTGTTGTCTGGGAGACATTATAGTATGATGTCAGCTATCTGAACTGTGGTTTCTTTATTTGGCTCATTACATTTCGTTTCAAAGATTAACTGATTGGCTCTTCAGTAGACCTCTATTTCTGAACCTTAAGACTTCTTGAGACTGAGCAGACATCGAGTTCACTTTAGGTACTTTTGGTTTATCTCACACTGCAGAGACATTTAGAAATGACTCTACAGAACAGAACTTGAACAAACAAAAGAAGTTAAGATGAGACAAAAAGATTATCCACAAAGGCTATTCACTAAGCACACAGTGACTTTGTTTTTCCTATGGAATGTAGGAAAAACTTACCACAGAATTTTAATGACATTGTTTAATGAAAACTGAATTAATTTGACCGATGCTTCATGCAAGGCCATAACATTTTTACATCAGGTACACAATAGAATCTGAATAGGAATTTTTCACATATGTACATAATAAACTTTCTACATAATAACATTTTAGTGTTCAACTAAAATTAAACCTGATTCTTGGGACCCATAAGATAGGTCTTGGGTACCTCTAAGATAAAAGAAAGAAAGGTTTAGAAATAATTTGCTTAAATCTAAGTCCTGAAAGGGACATACAAATTCCACATGGAAACAATTTACTTTCTTTTTAGGCATAGCACACAATGTCACTCTTTGTCCCCCAAGAATATGCCATTTCACTCTTTTCAGTGTTATGTTTTTATGACATCTCTGTATTTCTAATTTTGCTGAAAACCTTATGAGTGGAATGAAAGTCTACGTGTTTGTGTGTGTGTGTGATTTGTAAACTCTACAGGATGGAGGGGTGGGGAGAAGGCAGGAACTGTCTTATATTTCCTTGTATTCCCCACGGCCCCTAACACAGAGCTTTGCATATGGCAGATGATAAAGAAGTATTTGTTGAATTTATTCATTACATCCTGTTACCTAAATAAACCACATTAGTCATACCGCGTCTACATCTTACCTGAGGAACACGGCAGCTTGCTGCATGTTTTCAGATGCATCTGCTCACTTTTATTTCACAATGGACTAAAACATCATTGATAGGGGATCTACTGGTGGCCACAGTACTTAAGAAATTGAAACCAATTTAGCGTACATCTATACAATTTCTAATTTTTACCCCATAGCATTATACTTATAATAAAATTAATGTCATCACCATGGTCGTAAAGATATTTGGAGAAACTCCAGTTACTCATGGCCATTTTGGGCTTTCATAAGACATTTATGTAAAAAATTGATCAGTATCAATCAAACCATATTTTTTACATCTCCATACATGAAATGAGGCTAAAGAGACAAATGAACAGCATATACAGCAAAACTAAAAAAAAATAAGTCACCATTTTGGGGGTGATGTTTTTGGACCAAGTGGGAGGTTGGTGCACCCCTGTAATCCCTATTATTGAGGCTAGTCGATTTCGAGCTCAGGAGTTTTGAGCCACAGTAAGCTAAGCTGCCCAGGTATGCACACTAAGTCCAGCACTGATACAGTGAGCCCCTAGGAGCAAGCGATCAGACTGCCTGAGGAGGGGACAACTAGCCCAGTTCAGAAATGGAGCAGGTCAAAACTCTATTCCCAAATTAGTAGTGAGATTAGATTTGTGAGTGGCCACTACATGTCCAGCCTGGGTGAGATAGAGAGACTCGGTCTCTTTTTTTGGGGGGGAGAAGCAATCGGGGTTAAGTGACTTACCCAGGGTCACACAGCTAGCGTCAAGTGTTTGGTCTGAGGCCAGATTTGAACTCAGGTCCTCCTGACTTCAGGGCTGGTGCTCTATCCACTGCGCCACCTAGCTGCCCTGAAACTCTGTCTCAAAACAGCAAAGACAACAATCACAGTACAAGGTGGGAGTCTGTTATATTCAAGAGACCTCTGTCTTCATCCTGTGCAGAGGTCCAGAGCCCTATCCAAGCTAAACTTTCAGTGGCTTTGAACAGGTAACAAAATGCACTTGGCACTGGGCTCGTACAAAATATTCGTGCCTTACTTATGTATTTGTTCCATGTCTATCCAATAGCTTCCCATGTGTCCTTTATATTTAGACCTGCAACAATATTATAAATCATAAGCTTATAGTATATAGGAAATGTATCCTAACTCAGTCTGTACAACAGTTCGCACAAAATCATAAGCCCCATAGGTCCTTCATAGATGCTGCTCTTACTGGGAAAGTGAAAAAAGACAATGCATGAAGACGAATCTTCATGTAACAGACGCAAAGGTCCAGAGGTAAACAGATGGAAACAAAAGAAAAACAAACCAACTATATAAAGACACCTTTTTTGGTCTCTTTATAATGTTACTAATGTAAGCACAATGACACAAAATGGTTCTTTTGCTTTGACTCTTTCTCCAATACTACTATAAATTTGACCCTCCTGCATGAAAAGCAGACTTTCAGATAGACCAGGATGCTTTCCCTTTCATGTGTCATAGACCAATTTTGGCCATCAGGCAAAGCCCGTGGACCCCTTCTCAGAATAATGTTTGCTGCCTACATTTAGACTTTAAGTAAATTCTAAATTTCCGGTAAAGGTTAGTAAAAGCACAGATTTTTTTTTCTCTAAGTTCACAGACCCCAAAAATCCAATGGGTCGCTGGGCCACCCAGTTAAGAACCCCTGAGAGATACTAATAGTACTCAACTATAGGTTCAACTTGTGACTTTTAAAATCTCTTCTAAAATCTTAAGGATAAAGATATATCCCATTTAAATATTTAGTATTTATTCTATTTGGATTAACAAGTGATTTCATCCAAGTGAGAAATCCTTTCATTGAAAGAGACCACACCTTTAATTCCTGCTTCTTGCCTTAGTAAAAGGTCTTGGCAAAACAAAATAAAAATTTCATCCCCTAATGGTCAGGCTTCTGGAGACGAGTCTTTTTCAATTTAGCTAAGCTGGTCGTCAGATGTCAGATACAGTACATTGCCAGGTTTACACATGTAGCCTTTCCAGTTTTGTAGGGCCAACCAGAACTCCATTCCACTGGCATAGCTTTCAAAACCCTAGGAACATCTCCCCAACATAAGAGGCATTATAGTGAGATTCTAGTAAGGGAATTTTAAAAGTTCTAACATCTTGTTTTTAAATATCATGGATCTACAATCATCATGAACCTTGAATTAATTCCACAGTAGGATCTGGGGTATTTATTTTGTCCTCCTGGTCTACTACTTCCTCAGTTACCTAAGAGACTTTTTAAAGGTCATGTGGTCTTTACAGTTATAAACCAGACATATTCCCAGCGGAGACTGTCAGCGCTGGACTCAAAATAAGTCAATCTTCTTTACTCAATAGAAAAGTTTGATTGTTTTAAGTAAACTCTCCAATTCTACAGACATTCCACAAAACAACTTTACTCTTTCTAGTGCTCTGAAATGATAAAGTTGACCTCTTGTCTAATAACTTCAAAGAGATATGCCAAATACTAGTAGGAATTATCATAGTAGTAGTGGTGATGGTGATAGTGGTGGTAAGAGCAGTAGTAAATCATGTGATTTTTAAATTTTGGAATTGTTTCTGAACCTATTTTTTATCTTTTTTTATTTTAGACTTAAATACATAATAAGAAAAGAAAGAAACATATTATAAACTTAAATATAAAATAAGAATGTGAACCTATTTAAATAAGCAGACTGGAAGGAATCTCTAGAAATTAACCTTCCTGCCTTCAGGAAGAATTACATATAAACCAACATTGGGGGATGAAAATTAGTCTTGTTTCTATGGGATAGCAATTGTGTGAACTTCCTCACTAATGTGGTCAAGAGTTTAATGTCACCGTGGCACCGGAGGAATTCTTCACTATAGTTGGTTAAAGCCATTCTACTCCAGTTTTTAAATGGGTCCTACTTACATGCTCATCAAAGTTAATGTCAAGAGGCTGATGCAGACATTGGCATCCTGCTGACCTATGCCAGCCTATTACTTCCCTCAACACTCCACCAATTTTAACCATAGAGAGAAGTCACTCCTAGGCATTATTCTGTGATCTCAACTGTGTCTTCTGTAAGTCAGTTAAACTCTTTAGGTTTCAGTTTCTTCATCTTTAAAATCAGAGAATAATGGAGGTGGAAAGAACTATGAGCTCGAGGGTAATCTATGTCTGAAGCATGAATGCCTTCTAAAATATCAACCAACAAGCATTTCTTAAGCACCTGCTATGTATGATAAGTACTGGGCTAGGCCCTTAGGATTCCACATCCCCCCCCCCCAAAAAAAAACAGTCTCTACTTTCAAAGAACTTATATTTTATCAGAGAAAGCAATAGGTACACATTTATAGTAAGTGTATACAAAGTAAAATATAAGGTAATTACAAGTTGGGGAGGATCAAGCAATTGAGGGTGAGAGGAAAGGAGCATCAGGAAAGGTCTCATGTAGAATGTGGCACTTGAGCTGAGTTTTATGGGAAGCCAGAGATTCTAAGAGGCAAGTAAGTGTTCCTTTAAGGTACTGTCTTTTTTATAGCTGAACAGAATGATCCCTGAAAGGAGTAGAAAAGGAAACTTGATGTAATAAAAACTGCTGAGATATGGATTTAAAAAAGACAGTTTTCAGATGGAATTTGAGCAGTCCAAGATAGAATTCTGGTGTAAATATAAAGGCTTAAATTACCTTGTAAAAGATGTAGAGTGATAACTCATTTGTATGTGAACAGTTTGATGATTAAAAGGGCCAGAAAAGTACAAATTTTAATTTATTGCAAACTGATAAAATGAGTGTATGAAGAAACGTGGTTTTCAAAGGCAGGGAAGAGATGGGAGTCTGCTTTAAGAACTGTTTAATGACTGGAATTGAAGGTCTTTATGAACTTGTTTGTATCAAACTGTTCCAAAAAGAAAAGAAAAAACAAATAATTGTTTAAAAATTGAGGGATGACTAAACAAGGATTGTTGGGTAAATCACTGAGTACCTTTAGGCTCTAATTTAAGCCATTAGGGAGACAGAGGTCTAGCCTGAGACTGGCTGGTATGGTGAAGAGATCGAAGGAAGCTTCTGCAAGGAGCCAAAAACTGGCTTTGGAGGAGCTGTTTAAAGAAACCAGCAGCAGGAGTGGTAAGCTGACAAGGCACTGGCTACTAGTTCCTGGCTAGCTAAATAGGGCTGAAGCCTATTGAATGATAACCACAGTTCCAGCTTCACTGAGACCTAAGCTTAGGCAGAAATGAATGACATTTCTCAACAATTGTAAACTGCTCTTTGCTGCCTTCTCTGTTTGGGGAGGGAAAATCAGAAATAAAGAAAAAAAGATTTTGCAGTTGCTGAGATCTAATTGGACGACCCAGCATCTCAATTGGTGAAGAAAGGGATATGCTTGTTTGCCTTACTTAGAAGGTAAAGTTGAACTGTTTGTTGTATGCTCTACTTCAATTTGGTTGAGCAATTCCACCTCCATTATTCTCTGATTTTAAAGATGAAGGAACTGAAACCTAAAGAGTTTAACTGACTTACAGAAGACACAGTTGAGATCACAGAATAATGCCTAGGAGTGACTTCTCTCTATGGTTAAAATTGGTGGAGTGTTGAGGGAAGTAATAGGCTGGCATAGGTCAGCAGGATGCCAATGCCTGCATCAGCCTCTTGACATTAACTTTGATGAGCATGTACTGGTGAGTGAATAAGTAGGTGGATAGGCTTATCTGTACAGACCAAAGAGATCTAGTCTGTGGAGCTGGAATCTGGATTAAAAACAAACAAACAAACAAACAAACAAACGCTAACCCAGTCAAAAAATGCAACCGTTATGCAATGCCCTTTTAAGGATGATTGTAATTTGGAAATACTTGTAAATGCTTTAGTTTGAAAAGAGTTTTTCTCTAGTTAGAGAGCAGTGAAGACTTGCCTATGAAAAAATTAGTGAAGAAACAGCTTCGTGTAATGCAGATGTTCCCAAATGGATCACTGACATCAAAACCTGGAGTCCAAAATTATGAGTTGCCCTAAGCTCTTGGATATTCATTGCTTGTGTGTTTTAATGCCAGGTAGTAAGGTGGGTTTCTGTCCCCAATACTCAAATGAAACTGCTCTTTCAAAGATCACTGGTGACTCCTTAGTTTCCCTATCCAATGACTTTTTCTCAATCCTAATCTTACTTGATCTCTATCAAGCATTTGACACTACTGACTACCCCCTTCTTACTGATATTTCACCCTTACCTTATAGAACAATCAAACTGTTCCTTCTCTCTTTCCTCCATCAGCTCTTCTTTCTCCTCTCATGTAATAGATGTTGGCATTTCCCAGGTTCCTGTTCCTTGCCCTCTTCCTTGACTACACTTTCTCCCTTGGTGATCTCTCCCATTCTCATGGCTTCATTGATTACAATTTCCAAATCAAGTGCCCAGCCCTTCTCACCAAACTCTAGAAATACAATTCCATCTCCCTAACAGAGATCTCCATCCAGATGTTCTACTAGGACCTCAAAGTTAGTATATCCAAAAACTGAATTTGTTGTTTTTACTGGTATCTCTATTTCTATAAATCACGTTACCATTCCATTAAAGGTTGAAAAAAAATTCTGGGTTCAAACCCCAGGTCCTTCACTTATTACCTGTGCAATAATCATTTGACCTCTCTGGACCTCAACTTCCTCATCTGTAAAATGAGGGGGTGGATTAGATTGGGTTATATGATCTCTTAGAAGATCCTCTTCTAGCTCTAAATTCTATGATCATATGCTCCCATGTAGGTGCTCCTCTGGAAAAGGATGAAGATCTCTGCTCTGAAGTATTTTAAGAGGTTTATTAATGAGTAAGTTTCCTGCGGCCAAGGTCTGCATCTTATCCATTACTATTTCATCAATCATGATGCTTTACATATTGTGCCCAGAAAATACTGTCTAAAATTGATCAAATCAGTTTGTCCATCTTCTCAAAAAAATGTGGCTGAGGACTAGACAAGGTACTCAAAAATGGGTGTGACTACATAAATATGATATATATATGCACTGGGATCATAAAATTAGAGATGGAAGATGTCATAGAGATGGCATCCAATCCATTCATTTTTATAGAGGACCCATCTAAGACACGGAGACTTTCCTTACCTAGGTCACACAGGTGGCATGAGGCAAACCCAAGGATTGAATGCCAAGCCCTCTGACTCTAAAACCTAAGATTTTTCCACTCTAGCATCAAAATAGTCACCTTGGGAACTTACACTTATTTCAGTTTTCACTGTCTGCCAGGAAAAAAAAAATGGTGTTCCATTAAAAATTTATTCCTAAAGCATTCAACCATCCTAAACCATGCTGTAAGTTCACCTTTCACTCCCTTCTTTGGAGTGCAGTCTCAAATTTGAATCAAACATACTCTTGAAAGAATATTAAACCCATATTCAAAACCTCTTTTCTTCTTTTGGAATGGCTTGCAAAGCTTCTAGCACATTCTATTAATATCTCAGCAATGGTAAGTCCTTTTAATGTGAGGGTAAAGTTGATTTTTAGAAACAGCCAAAAATCCTTTAGAGAAACATCTAGCTTGTGAATAACACAGATGATGAAGTTAAGTAATACCATTTGGGGAAGAACAAAATGTGATTTTAAAATATTAAGAATGATTTTCTTGTGTAATCATTTGATCATACTTTTACAGTTGGAAAAGATCATACAAGCCAGGAGTTTTTAACCTGGAGTCTATAAATTTGTTGATGAATTCAACTATATTGTCATTTTACCCAGCTACAATACAGTATTTTAATAAGAACAACAGTAATAATAGCATTTACATAGCAGTTTAACATTTGCAAAGCACTTTATACATAATATCTCATTTTATCCTCAAAACCATCCTCGGAGGTAGGAGTTGTTATTATCATCCCTATTTTACAGATGAAGAAACTGAGGTTAACAAAAAGGTTAAGCGACTTTCCCAGGGTCACATAACTAGTGTCTGAGGCTATATTTGAACTCAGATCTTCCTGACTCCAGATCCAGTTCTCTACCCTTACCACCTAGTGGGATTGCAGTAAAATGTATGTGTGTTATGTGCTACTAATAGCATGATGATTATTAATGGCTCAAAAGAATTCCAGAAGAACTTTTCTCAATCCACTTATTTTCTTAAATTAACATATTCATAAGAAAATAGTGGAAGTTTAGATCAGTAATTAAAAGCCTCAAACGATTTCCTTCAGAATTTACTTAATGTTAGATGGAATTTGAGCCCAATCTCCAAGAATGGGCCCTAGCTCTAACCAATTAGAATCAAGAGAAATGATGTCCATCAAGGTTTTTTCTATAATATTCAAACATCCCAATCCAGTGCCTGAATTTTCCTTTCAGTAGGGCCCCATCTTCCTTGGGGGACAGGCTCCAAACAAATTCAAATAAACTCAGGAAAGCACTTTGGAGTGCACTGGTAAAGATTTCCTTATAGTTCACTGTCTTAGTGAGATTTCAGACAAAGTTAGTAGCGTCTCCTTCTCCATCCACTCCCCGCCTCCTACCATTAGTTTATGAATAGCTTTCTTTAATATTGATTACATCATTCTTTTTTTTTTAAATCCCTTTCCTTTGCCCAAGTGGCTGCCTGACTAAATGTCATTTGGTACAATTACATGGTAATTTATAGTATAGGACTAAAGAAGTAGTGAGTTTTGAAGTGAGAATGGACAAAAATGTGAAAGAGACATTTTAATACCTATGGGGGAGTCTCAGGGGAGACATCTGGTGAAAACATGAAGCAGCTTTAAAACTGTGGTTTTCTTCCTCTTAAAAAAAAAGGCGGGGGGAGGATTTCTAAGCAGTGAGAGTTGAAAAATCTTCCTGCCTTCTTCTGAGACATTTGCTTATGACCCTACCCTCAGCATCCAGGAAGTACTGTTTTTCTCCAACATTTGCTTTTTTTTCTCCCTATTTTTAACTTTGACACACAGATTGCATTTCTCTAATGTCCCATTTCAGAGTGATGTAATGTTACAATAAAACACTTTATTGCACCATAAATAGTTTTATTTGTAACACTTCCTATAATTTATTGCTCTCCTGATTGATGACAATCAACAGTTGTTATATTTTGTTAACAAATTCTGATTGAGCATTCAACTAAGCATGTACATTTCACAGTGCAGGTATTTACATGCCCAGAAGATGTTGTAAAGTTTACCAAATGGTGTGTAGTATTTTTAAGCACACTAACAGTCAAAGAGGGTCTGTCAGAAATTGTCAGAAAGGAAAGTGTGAATGCCAATGTCAAGAAACCAACCCAGACTGCCTCAGCCCATGAGAACTTAATCGAAGCAATTAAAAAAGAGGAAGAAGTCTGTTCAAACAGCCAGATCATTTTAAAAAAAACAGTAGCATTGAAACTAGAGCTGAAATGATCCAGTTATAGGTTTTGATGCCAAAAGAAATGGAAAACTAAAGGTTCAAACCAAAACCAAAAGTCTAACATGAAAATTAATTATGACAACTAAAGTATGGCTGAATCTAATTGTGACCTACTACTACATTTGATTGCATAGCAATTGTCTGCAAAATCAAAATCATACTACGAACACAGTCGTAGACGACAATGTGTGACAAATATAACTCTAAGATACGCTTTGCTCTAATAGATGCATGATTTCACTGGTGCTGGTCTCTATACTAATGAAGGCTACCCCACCTTCTCACCTTCTCATCCTGTGACATTATTCTCCATGTTTTTCATAAATCCACCAAAGGAAATTATCCACTGTGCCACAATTTTTCCTCTGGTTCATTTAGTGTCTTGCAGTGGTCTACTCTGCTCATTTATTTTTGGTCTGCAGTTCTCTCCACTTGACCAGACTATATCCTTTTACTGTGCCATATGCCAATACTCTGTGATATCTGTGGCTTCATTTGTAAGGATACTCCCTCCAAATTATTTAAATCACAAAACATCCATGATTGTTCATTCTGTCAAATTCTTGTTCAGTCAGACATATCCCCTCAATAATGTCCTGGATGTCATTTTCCACATGCAAGTTGTACTTACTAACTTGTGTGTACCTACCTCATATCTTTCCATTGCCCTTTGAGTTTTTTATAATTTTAATTCTGATGAGATGTGTTGTTCATGATCTATAGCCACATAGCACAACAGAAGCATATAATTCAGCATGCTTTTATAAGACTTAACAGTTTGAGATCACCTAGAATCACACATTTGTAAAATTTCCCAAATGAAATCCAACTTGATTAATTCTTCTTCTTCAATTTCAAACCTAACTCTTTATTCACCTGTAGGACTTGTGCAAGATATATGTATTAATGGATTAACCAATTTCCTATGCAGCTGTATGTAGTAATCTAAGCAATATTCATTTTTCATCCACTTTATTTTCCTGATACGGATGGTTAGACCACTATTTTTCACATTACCATAAATGTGTCTGAGAAGGCATTTTAGTGTTTCGGGATTTTCAATTCAATTAATATGATGTCATCTATAAAATAGGTAGATATGAAAATCACTGTTAATAGAAAAGTTTTTTGGACTTTAGATAGGGCATCTTCTGTGACAGTGATGGACATCATTGATAAGCATATATCAATCTCTCCTTGTTTAATATCTCTCAAGACGTGAATACTTAGTGGATTTCTGAACAAAATTTTCTATAGTGGCATTTACTATGAACCTTACTCTAAAACACAACCAGTTGTCTGACTGTACCCAACTGATTCCAAAGTAAGTTTTAATGTATCTACGACAATTCACAATTCTTTTAAAATACGGCTAATTTCATTTTTTATGCTTTTGGGGGCTTACTAATATCCCAGACCTCCTTGCCCTCTTATTGAAGAAAGAATTCATAAAGCATGAGTAATAATCTGCTAGACATTGGATTCTTTTATTCCTTGAAGTTAAATGATTTGTTCACACAGCTAGTAAGTATCTGAGGTTGGATTTGAACTCAGATCTTCCTGACTCCAGACCCCAGCACTCTATCCACTGAGCCACCTAGCTGCCACCTCATGGTAACATGCACCAGTTGTCTTCTTTGCTTTGCCTCTAACAGAACATGTTCAGAACTCATGGGAAAATTGAGTTTCTGGCATGACAGTAATAACAAAGTAAAAATTAAATCAGACCTTGCTAAATAGCAGCATTTAATTAAAGGAGAATAAGGGAAGATGTATGAAGTCAAAGCAAAATATGAAGCCTAGAGCAAATAGATGTCAGAGTGGATAGAGCACTAGCCTGGAGTCAGAAAGACCTGAGTTCAAATCTGACCTCAGACACTTACCAGCTGTATGATTCTGGGCAAGTCACTTAACAGCTATTTGCCTAAGTTTCCTCAAACGTAAAATGAAGATAATAATAGTAACTCTCAGGGTTGTTGGGAGGATCAAATTATATAGTAGGCACTTAATCAGTGCTGATTTCCTTTCTTCCTTCCAATGCCTAGGCTCACAGGACCATAGATTTAGAGGCAAAAAAAGATTAAAGAGGCTACCTAGTGTAATACCTTCATATTTCAGGTAAAGAAACTAAGACCCTGAGGTCAAGATCACATAGATAGAAAGTGGCAAAGCTAAGATTCTTTGACTCTAAATCTTAAGTTCTTTTCAGTGAACCAAACAATAAGGCAGGAAACATGGACTATATGGACAAGTTATCCAGATAACAAACATCTTTTGGAATATTTGATTCGATAAAAAGACTATTGGACTGTATTGTTTAGACTGCTATCCTAAAACATACAGGTAAATCATTGATCAGAAAAGTCATGAGAATAACTTAATTAAATTAAAAATATCTATTGTATTGTAGTGGGAAATTACACTGGGTTTTCCTTTTCCTGATGTAGAAGTAGGTTCTTTCCACCTATATAGTCTTCAAAGTTATTGTTCTTGTAGTGGAGTTGTTTTCTGTGCTGTCCAACTCTTCATGACTCCATTTGGGATTTTCTTGGCAAAGATACTGGAGTGGTTTGCCATTTCCTTCTCCAGCTCATTTTACACATGAGGAAACTAAGGTAAACAAGGTTAAGTGACTTGCCCAGGGTCACACAGCTAGTGAGTGTCTGAGGTCAGATTTGAACTCAAGAAGATGTGTCTTCCTGACTTCAGGTCTTGTACTCTGTCCACTATGCCATTTAGCTAGCTGCCCGTTCTTAAATAAGCCCAATTATTTGATTACAAACATCCCCGGGAGTTCCTTCTGAGAAAGGGACAGTGCCTGGCATATAGCAAATACTTTAATAAAAGCGTATCGACTGACGGAGAAACACAAACCCGTAAACTCTACGACCAGGGACATTCAAAAAATGAATAGCCATGAATTATAAATCAGCATCTCATTTTGTACACTTAAAATAGTTGCAACTGGATCAATGCCTCAGATCCTCATTTACTGTACACATCATCTTAAAAGCATCAACAGAAACAGTGTTAACTAGACTAAGACAGAGGAACAGCTGGCACTTCCGCCCCAGGAAAAGAATGTTCCAAAAACAGTTCAAGAATGTTTGATGATATCCATCAAGATGCTCTTCTAAAATTTCAAAGTCCCATTTAAAATAATTGCTAAATACAGTGAAAAAGAGGAAGTCCAGCAAACACCATCAACTAGCCATTCCTTGAGACCCCACAAACTTCACCTTTGCCTTTTCTTTTCCAAAGGATAATTTTTACCTACCTGAGATTCCTAGGGAAGTCGATGTATTTTTTCTTTGGGGAAGTTACATTTGTAGAAGTGGCTTATCATTAAAATGGCTGGACAGCATTTCTTTGTACCTCCAATGTTTAGCACAGTACCTGACACACAGGAGGCACTTAATAAAGGCTCGAGTTGACAATACAAAGAATATTATTTTGTTGTGGTGGTTATTCAGTTGTTTCAGTTGTGTCTGACCATTCATGACCCTATTTAGGGTTTTCTTGGCAAAGATACTGGAGCGGTTTGCCATTTCCTTCTCCAGCTCATCTTACAGATGAGGAAACTGAGGTAAACAGGGTTAAGTGACTTGCCCAGGGTCACACAGATATTAAATGTCTGGCGTCTGATTTAAGCTCGGGAAAATGAGTTTTCCTAACCCCAGGCTGGTTACTCTATCCACTGTGCCACTTAGCTGCCCAATATGATCACTATAATTATTTAAACATTTAATAGACCTAGTATTATTGATTGAAAGTGAGAGGGAACCTCAGAGGCCACTTGGTACCATTTTTCATTTTATAAATGAAGGAACTGAGACTCAAGGTTAAATACCTTGCTAAAGTCATGCAGACAATAAGAATCAGAAGCAGGATTCAAAGCCAAGTCCTCTGTCTTCAGGAACAGTGCCCTTTCCACTGGGCCATGTAATATCACTACTGTGAGAACATCATTTAGAAGCTTTATCATAATCTGTATTCTCATTCTTCCACCCCACCCCCATCTTCTTCTGAATTATATTTTCAATTCTTCCCATATGAAATTGACAACCCTATTCATTCTGATTCAACAAATTCAGAACTTTCAGGAGACAGGAGCATTATAGATACTGTTTCACCTTTTCCTTGGAGAATAAACTAGAGTGAGATTATTTGTAATATATATACAACTGCATATATTAAAGAAGAATCTCAATGATCGTTCATGGAAGCCACACTAAGAGAACTGAAAATTAAACTAAGCCAGGATGCTGGCTGACTGTGTGACCTTTGTAAAATACTTTTTAATTTATTCATTGTAAAATGGCAGGAGGCAAGTGATGGGTTACAATAATGCTGGTCCATTTCATGGGGTTATTGTATGGGATGACTGATCAATGTGACATTGGCTCAATATCCAAGCACCATGACTTTTTGTGATAAGTATGCTGGAGTACCCCTCCTAGACGCCAGCAAATACATTGGTTTAATGCATTTGATATTCCACTGGTTGGTTGGTTGATTGTTGTTTTGCCTTCTCAAAAAGTACCAAAATGACATCACTATGTTGGGCTCAAGGTACAGTATCCAACTGTGGTTGATCAGAACAATAGAGAAGGCTCTACCACAGGTTGGGTGCAAATAGTCCATATGAACATTTGGAGTGGAGATGTCTCCAAATTTGCACATTTCACATTTCTTTGGAGCTACTACAATTCTGCTTTGCTCACAGAGCACAGCACTTTCTTTAATGCGGGCACGCCATGCTGAGCGGTCTTGTACCACTGTCTCCCATCTCTCACAGTGGATTCCAAAGTTCTTCAGGAGACCTTGAGAGTGTCCTTGTATCGCTTCTTCAGATGTCTATGTGAGCATTTGCCTTGTATGAGTTCTCCACAAATTTTTTTCTAAATTCTATTCTACTAAGTACTCGTTGAATATCCTGTGACCCCCTTCACAGCTACAGAATAATTCTGTGCCTCTCAGCAACAACGACTCCTCAACGACCCACGTCATTGTGGCAAGACCCCCATCTCGACAGCTACCATGGTACCACAAACATTTCTAAAGAGTTGGGTTTAGTGGTAAAAGCACCAGTTCTGCAGTCAGAAGACCCGGCTTCAAATTCCAGCTCTGCTGCTTACAACCAATTTAATTATTCAAAGTCATTTAACCTCTGTGACTCAGTTTCCTCATCTATAATGCGAGTATTTCAGTGATCTCTAAGATCCCTTTTGGTAATAAATTCTACAACCTCATCTAGTGTATTCCACTTCTATGCCCAGTAAGAGCATCCTGCACACACACACACACACACACACACACACACACACACACACACACACA